>NW_027491330.1:600000-1189031 GCF_021521415.1 Bidens hawaiensis
ATCAACTTCCGATCAGCTGAGATTCTTAAAAAAACAGGTCAATATGAAACCATAAAACCTCTGTTTATAACTTAACAAAGTTAGTTGACATGCCTAAAAAAATTCAGAAAAACAACAATTAAGGCCACCGACAAATGGAAAGAAAACAACATAGAAAGGCAGACCAGAAAATAAAAAAAAATCCAATGATGAAAGAAAAATAAACGAACATAAGTGTAGACCTATGGAATTGACTTTGCGATAACGATGTTGTATACTAAGAACCGTGTGAGTGAAATGAAGCAATCCATTGCATTCTAAACAACAAACAAACATAAATGCAAATAACAAACTACAGCAAACAAAACATAAATGGGAAGCAAACAGAATTGTTACCTTCATCTTTTATATCTAAAACAAAAATAAAACATTTATACATGTTGCAAGTAACCTATGTGTTGTAAAAGTATTTCTTAAAACTAAAGCAAATAAACACAAACGTTAAGCACAAATCGGTATTAAGCATACACAGTCATGGAAAATGAAACACCGAAATTATAAAATGGCGATATATAAATGACAAATGTATCGACCGTTTAACATGTATACAAATGTTTTATCCTATAAAGATTTTTTGTATACCACCATCACCATTTAACTCACAATTACAACAACTTCTAATTTTTTTAATCAAAGTACTTCCTCCATACCATCCACTACAAAATCACTGTTCTACATGACGAATTAACTATCAGTTACATGTGTATCAATGGTGAATGAGTAGTGAAACAATTAACTGGAGAAAAACTAACCGAACACATGTTGGCCGTCGCCGTCGAGTCTTCCTTTTCCGGAGATGTACATGTGTGGTTCGTCGCATGTTGGCCGCTGGATGCTTTTTACGTGAATTTACAAAATTAGGTTTCCTATATATTTTAATATATGGTATATAATATAATATAATTGTTAAAGCTACAGAAAAAGAGTTAAACGTTGCGCATCCGGGGAGTCGAACCCCGGTAAAACGTTGCGCATCCGAGGAGTCGAACCCCGGTCAGTACCGTGGGATGGTACTATGATATCGCCTTTAGGTTTTCCTAACATTTCTTTGCATAATATAATGCTATTGACGGAGAGACAAAATTTTACAAAGGGTAACAAAAATGAGAAATGTGAGAATCCATAAATAATTTAAATGTGTTAAGTGGGACCAAAAGGAAAAGAGTATAGAGGTAATTATTCACATTTTTTCTCTCCACATGCAAGACACATGTTAATACCCACATCATTTTAGAACATCTATAACTTTTTCGAATAATATTTAAAAAAAATAAAAATTCTTCATAATAACAAACGTGTTTTTTATCTTTAATATGAGTATGATTTTTGTTATATAAAATATAAAACAAAAATTACGTTATTGTGTCTTTTCGCACGCCATTGTGTCTTTTCTCTTGTCATTGTGTCTTTTCGCACACCATTGTGTCTTTTCTCTTGTCATTGTGTCTTTTCACATACCATTGTGTCTTTTCGCTTGTCATTGTGTCTTTTCGCACACCATTGTGTCTTTTCGCTTATCATTGTGTTTATTCCGTCATTGTGTCTTTTCGCTTATCATTGTGTCTTTTTTCGTCATTTTGTTTTTTCGTCATTGTGTCTTTCAACTCATCATTATGTTTTTTAAATACTAATAACACCGTTGTGTAATAATAATACGTAAAAATAATGATAAAATAACAACAAATTATCTAATACATAAAATACAATAATTAATACATGTTACACAATAACTTGAAACGTAAAACACAATGGTGAATACGTATAACACAATGACCTAAAATGTAAGACACAATGGTGAATATATATAACACAATGGAACAACATATTACACAATGACTCGAACGTAATATACAATGAACGCAATACTATTTTTCTCAATTTAAATGAATCTGTCATTTGTCAATCCGAATAAAAGACAAAGAACGTATTACACAATGACTAAAAGTTAATGACAAACAAAACGACACAATGACGTAATCTTTGTTTTAATTTTTGTCTTTAATATGAATACCAATTGAAAAATATAATGATCAAAATCTATAATAAAATTCATATGAAAACTCAACTAAAAAACATAATGAACATAAAAAAAAAACACAATTAAAAAAACCCATTTTTTTATATAACAATATGATACTCATATTGAATATAAAAAAACGTTTATTATTATGGTGAATTTTTTTAAAAAATAATGTCGTATGAAAAAGTTATGGACATTTTAAAATGATAGGGGAATTGACATGTGCCTTGCATGTGAAAATAGAAAGTCAACAAAGGTGGGTTATTACTATTTCCATCAATTTTTATTTATTAAATTAATCTTAGCCATAAATCTAAGATTATTGGACTATTTTTGTCATTCTTTGTATTTTAACTTTACCCATGTTAGAGATGTTCATCATATCAGGTTTCATGTTCGCACTTTAGACATTTTTAAGTGGAAACCAAACCCGTGCTTTAGCATGGATGGTGTTCCTTGGTTTGGACTTCGGGTCATTGGATATTTGATAAAGTTTCCTTGGTTTTATAATAGGCTAAATACGTATATGAATTTGGTTTTCTTGGTTTAGGTGGATTTTACTTCTTAAAATAGAATAACTACTTCAGTTTGATTTTAAATGGTTTTGGTTTAGTTTCATTCAGTATAAGCTTTTGAGGAAAATATTTATAAGCAGGGGCGGACCCACATAGTGTGGATCGGGGTCCCGGGACACCAATGTTTTTTAAAAATTTATTAAAAGCAGTATATTAAATTTTTTGAGGACCCCATAAGATTTAATACTTGGAACCCATACTATTAATGTTGATGTGGTCTGGTGGAAAGTCCCTTGTTTTATCTTTGAAAGGTCATGGGTTCAAGTCTTACAAGGCTCAGTTTTTGGTTTTTTGTGTTAATTTTTAGTGTTAATCAATCATTTGATTGCTAATGTTGCAATGATAACTTTGGAAACATTCAAACACCTCTAAAATACATATCATTGTTTTCAACTTTATGCATTGTTTTCTTTAGAAACATTCAAACACTTTAAAATATCAGTTTTATTTTTCACTAGTTTAAGTTAATGGTTTTCAACACATGCTTATGAAAGGGTGGATCTAGGTTCTATCTAAAAAATGTTTAAGAAAGGGAAAACAAAGTGTTTATGTGTCAACCCGACCCATTTTGACCCGTTCAGGTAGTGATGATTGAAAAGAAAGTTTTATTATGATATTGTTTTTTATTATGTTCTTCGCCTCGACCCGACCTGAACAACGACCGACCCGAAAAATTTGAACACCGAAAATATGGGACCCTATTGGCAAAAAATCCTGGGTCCGCCACTGTTTATAAGAGTAATTAGTTACACGGATTTGCTTCCTAAGATATATTCATGATGCACGTTTGCTCTCCAATTTTCTAATATTAGAAGTGTGATCCAAAACATATGTTACGGGTAACATTGGTGCTCCTAACTTCGATAAAATCCTGCTTTCTATCCTGCTTTCTAGTAGCGTTAAGGTAACATGAAAACCGTTAAGTAATTATATATAGAGAAACTTGATCACTATTCTGCGAAGTTTTCCCAATCACATGAAGGGTTAAAGTGCATAAATATAAATTAAGAGGACTGCATGTGCAATTCTTGTATTCTTGCCAGGTATAAATTGGCATATCAAACTCAGATTATCTTCTCATCTCATGCAACTGGATCTAGGGTTCGATCTTGTTCCAGGTACTTTTGTATATATAATATATATGTGTTAAACTTGTTTTCTATATAATCAATATTAGAATATTATATTCTATGATCCTCACACATATTTGTTTCATTAGTCATTTTTTTTCATATATAGATCCATATTCAAAGTTTGATCAATTAAAACATGTTCAAGCAATCTTCAGTCGAAAAAATGTCGCATTCGCAACCGAATATCCCTCCACTCATCAAAGAATATTCAGAAAAGATGAAGATCCCTTTAGATACAATTAGCACGCTTCAATTTATGGAAGTATTGGATTATAAACCATTATTCCCTATAATTATTGTTCTAGGTGAAGCATCTGCCGGAACCAGTGTTACGAGCACATTGCTCGGCCTTAATTTGCCTTCCGATTTAGCTATTCCTATAGTTTTGAAGTTTAAATATGACTCTGATATTGCTTCTCGAAAGATTTTGTTCGAATATTTGTTTGAAGGTAGTTTTTATAAGAAAGAAGTATCTGAAACTCGTTTGGCGAATAAGATAATAAAACTAATGAAACGAGTACCAGAAGACAAAAGATGGCGTACAAAGGTCACTTTAACTATTACTCAGCCACAAGTATCCGATCTCATGGTTGTTCTTTTGCCCGAATTCCATACTCACCAGAATGAGTATGAAGAAAAAAAGGAGATTGAGCTTATTCAAAGTAAGATTAATGGTCCTTAATTATTTTATTTAATTTGTAAATATTCATACTTGTTTGTTGAAGTAATTATTTGTGAATACTGCGTGTAGGGTATATCGAAAGTCATAATGGATGTTGCGATCATTTGTTTCTAAACGTCTTGTCATGCCCATCAAACTTCAACTCGTGCCTATCGAGGAAGGTTCTTAAAGGACTCGACTATTCTGGTACACACTGTATTACAGTTTTCACAAAAGTGGATTTATCTGATGAATACTTGATTTCAGTATTGACTTCCAAGAATGTCGTAACACCATCGCCTTTTGGTTATTTCGTTGTTGATAATACTACTGATGATGATGAGAAGAAGACAGATGAGTGTGTTTTGTTATCTAAGGTGGAAAAGGAGTATGTCGGCTTTGATGTCATTTCTAAAAATATTGTTGCTGCTATGCTCGCAATACTTTTTAAGCCTGGGTATCTAATTCTTGAAAGAATTGAATCTGATCTAAAAGAGTCTGTCGTAATGTTAAATCGGCGTCAAAAGACGTTTGGTTCGGTAAAGGATGCTATACCGGATGTCATGTTAATTGTTAGCATGGCGTACTCATCCGTCATGAAACTATTTATACACGGAGATTATATCGAGTATCGAAAGGATAAATATATGCATGCAGCTTCCAATGTGGCATTGCGATTTGAAAAACTTAAAACCGATCTTCATGATCTAAAACATGATAACCGAAAGCCATTTCTGCAGTACGAAGTTGAAATTTTGAAAAGAACAAGTCAGTACAACCTATTATATTTACTTTCTTCTAGCGTCCTCAAATCGCTTCTCCATAGACAATTTTCAGAGGCGTCTAGTATTATCGACGAGTTTGTATCTAGTATCATGGAGTACATAGAGAGGGTGGTGGTTAAAGTCCTCCTAAACCATGAAATATACTCTTGGCAACTCCATCCGTTTATGATACAGATCGGTAGAGTGTTGGTTAAAGGTATGAGAAAGAGTTATTTAAAAAAGTTAACGGAGATGTTAGACATGGAAAAGGAGTTCGTCTATACAAGCAGCGATGAATTTGCTAGAAAGATGAAAGAAATGGAGTCAGTCAAACTCGAGCTCGATGGAGGAGAAGATTTCATAGATATTGAAGGTTTTGGAAACAACATTAATGTTGAGCATTTGAAAGGTTATCCTAAGTCCCAAGTAAAAGTAGCTTTCGAACAGAAAAAAGAAAACGTCGTATACTGGGAGATTGTGGTCAACAGATTTGTCGACTATTGCTATTTAAATCTCCAAACTTTAATCAAGAAGATGATGACCGATGGGATTGAAGAGGTGACGAGAGAACATCTCATGACAAGAATGAAAGATGAGACGAAGTTACCAGATCATGTAGTGTCTGTGGTGGCTTTCAACAAACTCGACATGGAACATAGGATCAAGTATCTGAAAAAGATAAAGAAAGACATTGAAAGGTGGCAGGTAAGCTCTGATGTTTTTCGTGATCGTTATATGTTTGATCGTGGTTTGTGAGGAACTTTCGTCACTAAGTTCGACTTTTCTTATGTTTTGTTACCGTGATTCTTTTTTGTTTGTCGAATACTATTAATGCAGTTATCTAATCACTTTTTTGAAAGTTAACTCATGGTTGAAACGAATCGAAAACATGCACAGGCGTTAAACCAAATATCACATACAAAACCTTTTCACATTACTCATTTGGAGTTCAAAAAGAAAAAAAAATAACATGAGGATCATAGCATCAACTACATCAGCAATCTTGAATAAAAAAGATTATATAAGCCACAATAATTCTGAGTGAAAAACTAAATATGGAGTCATTTGTCTAGCTGCTGCAAATCAATATCCCAAGCAGATGCCAGCTGTAACAAGAGCTGATCTGGCAGCATGCCTTCCCAGTCATCAGGAGGCTCAATAGTTGAAGCAGCCTCATTCAGATTCACCAAAATCTCTCTTTTTAATTCCATTGGGATTCCCACATTATCTGTTCCATTCTCTACTATCATATCCAGCAACTGTAGAACAAAATAGAAGTAGAAATCATGGTCAAATATAATGAATCCGACTTTTAACTATTCAATGTTGCATGATCACTTTCAAGCCCAAACAACCGTAAGAGTGCTTCGCAGAACGCGGGAACTTATTGGTCAACGGGTCATTATAAAGTTTTATTCTTTACGTACGGACTATAACTAGCGGTTCAACTCATGTTTTTCTTTATTTAGGGTTAATAACGTATAAAAAAAACTAACATACATTCTTATTTTTAATGAAAAAAGTTCTTCAACCTAATTTTAGTATGTTAAGGACTAGTTAAGGTCCTAGACTAGTAAAAAGTACACAAAAAATAAAAATTTGTCTCTAAAACTAATTTAAACTCTAAAATGCAAGTGCTTTTGATGATTTTTATTTTTTATATTATTTTTTTAAATTAATGACCCTGTTAACTTCTAAATTGGTAAAAAAAAGATGAAATTCTTTGGCAAAAACATTGAATGTCACTGTATCAAAATGACAAACTTAAGAGTTAGCAAATCATTTTTTTTATTTTATTTTCAAGCACGGGCATTTTAGACAAGTTTTGGGGACTTTAATATGCAAAATTAGTTTAGTGACTTTTACATGTATTTTTCTGAAATAAGGTCTTGCTAAGTTGCTAACTCTGAGATTGGTCAAAAGAAGACGGTATTATCTTCTCTTTTATTTTTGCGCAAGAGAGTCGATGCCACTTTATCAAATTGACAAACTAAGAGTCAGCAGGTCATTGTTTTATTAATCACAAACGTGCGTTTTAGACAATTATACAGACTATAATACATTAAAAAAATAGTCTGGTGACTATTACGTCTAATTTGTAAAATAATTTCTTAACTCTTTATTTTGTCAAAAGAAGATGGTATTTTCTTTTTTACTTTTTGCAAAAATATTGAATGTCACTGTATCAAAATGACCAATTTAAGAGTTAACAAGTTACAAGCCACCTTTTTTTTTAAAATCAAAAGCACTTGCAATTTAGATACGTTTAGAGACTTTAAAAACAAAAGTTAGTTCACTGACTTTTATATGTATTTTTAAGAAGCTGACAGACTTTGGTATACCAACATCATGTCAAGTGGCTATTTCGTGAAATATAAAAGTATAATGATTTCTTATGGTATAACCCTTTATTTAACATATATGTATAACGTGCGTGGTATGATAACACAGCCAAGACCCCGCACTCGGTTCTCTAATGTCATGAGATCCACCCATGAAATCCTACAGCATCAAAGAAAAAAAAACCTTTTAGAAATTAGAACATGTAAAATAGAGACGTGACAAATTGGCTAGTAACCGAACCAAACATTCAATGAATCGTGCAGCGAGAAGTTCGTTTAGTTTATTGAATAAATGGATGAACATGAACACAACTTTTCTATTCATTTAATTAAAGGAACGAACATGAAATGCCCCATTCGTTCATTTAAGTTCGTAAAACATTCATTTATGTTCATATACTTAATTATTTATGTTTGTTCAAGTCTGTTAAATTATGTTGTTAATATGTATTTGATTTTTTTAGGCGCGTTACGATGTGGTCTAGTTTTGATAACCTTTTAGGCCCAGCACATTGTTGCTCACATTTACTTTTAGTTGGTTTTAGCAAATCTATGTTCGTTAGTTTACATTCGTGAACCGTTCATTTATATTGTTAACAGTCGAACATAAAGGAATACGTACAATACATTTTCTTAGCAAACGAAAAAGAACAAGAAATCATGTTCGTCTAATTATTCGTGTTTGTTCGTTTGATAAGTTTAAGTTAAACGAACAAACACGAACATGCTCCACTCAAGTTTGTTTGGAACTTTGGTTTACTGTTTACAAGCTTAGTGGCAAATTTGATGGTTTAGATGAAAAGTCAACACGGGTTGGTTGGCCCAAAACACTTTTACCACCTGAATTTAGTTTTCTACAAACATTAGACATTTTGTGTGGGAAATATGATCACAAATATCATATCATATATAATAATATATGCATTTTTTTTCAGTAGAAGGATTGCAATGATTTTATATATATTTAACTAGTGTTTTTCCCGACGCATTGCGCCGGGCAGGTCGGTAAAACTCGGACAAAGGTAAAACCCAAGCATTGTCGGTTTCAAGTATTGAGGTGCTAAGTTGAGCGATTTCAGTCGGTTTCATTTTCCTGCTATATTCTACCGAAACTAAAACAAAAAAAAATTATAAAAACTAATAAGATGTCGCCAAGTGACCCAACGGGTACTTGCGATACCAAGTCTCTTCTTTATACTAACATATTTAAACAAAAAAACACAAATAAAATAATTTAAACAAACCCACTAAAAAGAAAAAAAACAAAAAAAAGGATAATAAATTTTGCATTATGAGACTTGAACTTGCATTTGAAGTTTCTTGTAACTTCTCAAGCACTAACAAAATTAGCAACAACCAACTCACTAAGGTATCATTATTGTTTATACATCAAAATAATTTACATAAATTCAAAACAAAAATTATATAATATTAAAAAAATCATTTGTGGCACCAAACTTCTTAATTATACTATATAGATAATTTGGCAACGGTTGACCAATTTGGCTGGTTCGACCAATTTGACGAGCTTCTTCTTTAGCTAGTTTTTTGTCAGCTTGAGATGCCAATTTCAACTCGGGGTGTAAACGAGCCGAGCTTAGCCCGAGCTCGACTCGTTTTGACTTACGATAGTTCTAGCTCAGCTCATGAGTCATTTTTCCAATCTCAAGCTCGGCTCGTGAGTCGTTATTTCAAGCTCAAGCTCGGCTCGTGAGTCGTCTTTTCAAGCTCAAGCTCGGCCTAGGCTCGGTTCTTTTACTATTTATTAACTAATTTGTATAAATTTATATAACATTAAATAAAAATTATACAAATAATAAGCCCGTTTAGACTCGCGGGCCTGCTTGAGCTTAATAAATGAAGCTTAGACTCAGAGTCGTCTTTTAAACAAGCTTATTTTAAGATCTGAGCTCATTTAAGCTCAGCTCGTTTCGAGCTTTTAACAAGCTTGGATCTCGAGTAGCTCACGAGCCGGCTTGGCTCGTGCACACTCTGAATTGTAACTCATTTGCCTATTATATGGGTCAATTTAGATAGTGATTTATCACAAACATGTCATACAGAAACTAGCAAAAATGAAGAACAGATCAAATAAGCAAAATTTGAGATAATTAATGAAATAATATTAGTTTTGTTAACATTTATAAGTATAAACACATCAACTATTTACAAGAAAGTGTTTGCGAGCCAGGCCAGCCCCACCTAAACCGGTCCATTCCAACAAAACTCCGGACAAAGTTTGACTTGTTCCCGACCCACACATGTTGCCACCTCTAGTTTTACCCGATAGAGCTTAAGCATAACTCATGTTTACCCATATCACATAAAGCAGGTGCTTTCTTTTTCAAGATTCCAACTGCTTTCTCGGGTATGTTGGTACCCTCGTGTTCATCATTCTTCGGTGGGCCCTCGGACTTTCTTTCACCCGATTTAGCTGGTTAAAATGAGTCCCGTACTCTGTTTGACTGACTCATTTTAACCAATTCTTTAGATGGTGAAGCTTCTGAAATAACCGAACTCAACCGAGCGATTTTTGTGTTTAGTTTTGAATTTAAAGTAATTTATAAGAATTTAATAAACAATGCAACCCAAATGTATAATAATCAATTAATCATTTTAGTTAGCATAAATATTTAGGCCCCAATTGATTTTTTGGGCCGATTTTTTTTTTTTTTTTTTTTTTTGCCAAAAGTTTTCAAGCCCAAATGGTAAAATCGAAACCGAAACCGAACCCATCCCAAACTGATACTTGGGGTTTATGAGGTTGTTTAATTTAACTATTTTTATACAGCTATTTAAGATGTAGTTTGCATTATATATACCCTTTTGAAACGTTTAAGTTTCAACCTGTTTGGCTCGTTTCCTTTAGCTTATGTGTTTCAATCACTTGGCACATAAGATATAAAGTATAACCTCAATCAACAAAGAGGATAATATTATTTTGTGCGCACCGTTACCTTGAGCCATTTGATCTTCAGAACCACCTGCAAGACGTTGCCAATCCTGCAGAGCCTCATTTATATTGTCTCTTGCGGGTTTTATTTAAAAAAATTCAAACAAAAAACTTTGTTTTTGTATTGTTGAGTTAAAAGAGGGTTTGCATATTAAAATTAACCTTATCAAAGCGACAATCCTCGAGGGCGGCTATCGTGGGACCTGTTTTTCCTGTGATCAAGTTAGTTGAATGCAAAGCTAAGCCGGACCTAACCGTTGACACTAACCATTCACCAACAAGTTCATTTTCTTAATGTACGAAAGGTAACAAAAAATTCCTTTTGGTGAGGTGTTCGTGAACCATTCGTTTGTCCAATAAAACCTTAATGGACGAACATGAACAAGAGCGTGTTTGGTTCGGTTACAAATTACAACCCTAAACCTAAACAATATGATCTAAAGGGCATCAAATGATAACACATATTTAGTAATCTTGTCACAAACATAATAAACATAATATTATATTGTTATACGGTTATACGCAAATCATCACAAACCTGAGAAAGACTGGACACCACTTGCAAAAGAGCAGCCTTCGCAAAAAAAATTCGCATTATTCAAATACTTGCAAATCCTCCCACACATCTTCTGAAACGCGAAAACCGGAGGATACGACGCCATCTCCGCCATCCTCGCCAAACACATTGCACCGCCCGCCTGCACTCCCTTACTCTGATCATTCAACGCCTCAAACAACGGCTTCACAAACACCGAAACCACCGCCCCAACATTCTCCCCCTCCCCTCTCAAATACAACCCCGAGAGGTTACAATGTGTATTGTTTTTTAGTTTATCGAGTATTTTGTTACTTTAGTGTTCAGTGTGCAACAATTAGAATGTTAGTGTTTCCGCCATTAATACTCTAGTGTTCTTCCCAGTATAGTAGTGCCGTTAACCTTCTTGTCAACACCTAGGTGTTTGGTTACGACTGTGATTTATTGGGTGATCCTAGTGATAAACGCGGCACCGACAAGTGGTATCAGAGCATTGTCTGCTATTTTTGTGAAGAATTGTTGCTGAATATTGCTGATTTCGAAGATGAAGAGTGACGTCAGCAGACAACTGTTCCATTGATTTGTGATGACAGCTGTCATGTTCTTCATTTTTCCAGATCTACAATATTTGTGAGGTTTAAAAGTGTTCTTATACTCAGATCTTTCTTAAAATCTATTTCTTTGTTATAAATCTTGCTCTAATCCATTCAAACATATCAGATCTGAGGTTTTTGACCACAAATCTGATTACTTTACAAAAGAGTGTTTTATGGTTTTTGTTTAAAGTTTATTAAGTTCTTTAATATTTCAAAAATACCAAAAAGATGTATGATTCTATGGACAAGCAGGAGGTGTCTACTAATAAGATACCCAGATTGTATGGACAGGAGAACTACATTAAGTGGAAAGTATTATTCGAAGTTGTTGTTTGCTATAATGATGTTGAGATGTGGTACTCCATCAAGAACGGACCCTATGTGCCGGATGGAACATGAAGTAATCCTACTGTTGAAGCAAGAATGAAGAAGAAAGATGATAGAGCACTAGCAATGATCAAGTAGGGTTTGTCACGGGAGATCCAAACTAGTGTGGCTCATCACACCACAGCCAAAGCTATGTGGGATGCTCTTATTGAAATGTTTGAAGGCAACACTGAGCTGAAGAACATAGAGAAAGATCGTTTGAAGTCTGATCTTGATCATTTCAAGTTCAAAGAGGGTCAGAAGCTAAGATCAGTGTTACAGAGATTTGTGATAATTTCTAATGAAATCAGGATTAACTGATTTGGCTATAACTTATTATGACATGACCAAGAAGCTACTGTCATCTCTTTCTGGTGAATGGTACACTGCTAGTAAATTCATCAAAGAGAAGGCAAATTTCCCTTTGTTGAAGCTTGATGATGTGATTTGTTTTCTTCAAGAAGCAGAGCATGAAATGATCGAAAATACTATGATAAAAGAAGATAAACCTAGTTTCCAAGTGACCAATGCTCTCATAGCACCAATGGGTAATCTGTCTACCAAGAATCTGCAACATGTGCCTATCATTGAAGAACCAAGTGATTATGGAGGTGACACACCAAGAAGCTTTGTTGCTAGCAATGTGAACAATCAAGGTGGACAATCCAGGTTTAATGTCCAATTGATTGATGATCATGATACTGCTTCTATGTCCAGTGGACATGCTCCTATTGATGGTGGACATGTCAATCAAGGAAGTGAATATCAGGCCTTATTCTCTATGTTTACAGAATCATACAATGCCTTTGTGGCCAAAAACTTGATTCACACCAGTGTGGTCAAAGAAGATTCAGAGAAAATTGATGCAGATGACCTTGAGGACATGGACTTGAAATGGCAAGCTGCTATGCAAGCCTTGAGAAGCAAAAGATTGTTCAACAGAATTGGATGATCCCTTGTGTCTGGTCCTAATGACAGGATTGGATTTGATAAATCAAAAGCAATTTGCGACAATTGTCAATTGCCAGGTCACTTAGAAAGGGAATGCAATCATGTTTTTTAGTGTGTATTGTTACAATGTGTATTGTTTTTTTAGTTTATCGAGTCTAAGCATGCAGGATGCTTAAATATCTCGAACTTTGCTCTGATACCAACTTGTAAGGCCCCGTTACTGGTGCCCTACTTTGGACGTTGGATTTACTCATAAACGCAGTTCTAAATATCAGAGTTAATTAAAACTTTCGCGGAATAACATAAAACATCAACAGTCATTACAAACATTCATAATTTGTCTTTAAAACATAGCTTAAAACATGTCTTTTAGTTCACACATTAACAATTACATCTTCAAATGCCAGCTTCTTTTTTCATCTGCCATGTGTCCCCCTTCAAGCCAGCTGTCTCATCCTACTCACTTGCGTGCATGTAAGGCCCCGTTACCGGTAGCCTACTTTGGTGTTGGATTTACTCATAAACGCAATTCTAAATATCAGAGTTAATTAAAACTTTACGCGGAATATAACTTCAACCCTAGCATATTACAAAACTGTCGAATCTTGTCTTAATCAAACATTCAAATTTATTTAAACATAACACATAGTCTTTTAAAACATCATGACATTTTCTTGAGATGCCAGTATCTTCGATTCCATGCCATGTGTCTTCAATCATGCGAGCTGCCTCAACCTATTTGCCTGCGTGCATACTAAAAGTCAGCTACGCTGAGTGAGTTCTATAACATTCTTGGATATTATTAGGGTCCATCAATCTTTCGTACACATACATACCTAACCTTACGCTATAACATCCTCGGATATTATTAGGGTCCGGTCACCCTTCATCCTCGGATATTATTAGGGTCCGGTCACCCTTCATCATCGGATATTATTAGGGTCTGGTCACCCTTCATCCTCGGATATTATTAGGGTCCGATACCCTTCATCCTCGGATATTATTAGGGTCCGGTCACCCTTCATCCTCGGATATTGTTAGGGTCCGGTACCCTTTCCTCCGTACCTCTTTAACATACTTTCTATACACATAATCGTAAGTTTCGCGCATACATACATCATTCATTTTTTTCATCTTGCAACATACATATAACATCAACCATTTCCTGGCAGTACATGCAATTCCGAAGATCTTTCATGTACCGACAAGAAATCATTCATACATTTCACATAATACATATATGGTATACACTTATCACTTAGGATAAGTGTATTAACTAATCACATCGAGTATGCATACAGCCCCGAAAACATTACAAGGAATGGGGCTAGAAACTCACCTGAACTCGGTTACTTCTTCTGCTATTGGTTATTCCTCCTTGAGCTGTGCGCGACTAACTGTTTAATAATTGCAAATATTAAATACTACTCTAGCCACTCTCAATGCTACTTAATTAGTCTTACTTGTCTAAGTCGGTTTTACTTCGTTGAATCATTACCAGTTAGTTAATCGTTACTTATTAACCTTTAAAGGAATCTTTCATAAATTATCAAAGTCCAAGGGCTATTATGTAATTATCTCATTCTTTCACAAGTCCAGGGGCCACTTCTGTAATCATTTCAAAGTGTAATTCGTTACAAAATCCTCCTTCATTCGCTATAACGAATGGCCTAGTTCGCTATCTCAATTATAACGAATTGAGTCTGATTCGCTAACTGATTCGTTACCTTATCTTCCTCTGATTCGTTACTTGAACATAACGAACTGGTAGCTAATTCGTTACCTTGACAGAATGAATGGGCATTTAACGAATTAAGGGCTGATTCGTTATCAAGTCACACGAATGAGTCCCATTCGTTATGACCGCGTAACGAATCACCCAACCTTAACGAATCTTCAACAGTTCTTATCCAGACTTTGACTCAAGGGTCAAAGTCAAAATCGTCAAGAACACCCACAGTCAACAGAACTTAGATTTGCAATTAAATCTTCGTTTCTTAACGAAACATCACGATTTTGGTATCAATGGAATTGTCTGACCAGCGCCTACAAACCCCAATCATCAAATCGGCCAAACATTTACATTTAAAGGGTGCGATTTATGCATCTACATACGGGTTTCTTCATACTAACAATTAACCTATCAAACTATAATAAATTTCAGTAAGTTTAGCTTTGTTGGATTCGTTTTTACCCTACTAACACAGATCTATGATTTCTAGACTAAATTCGAACCTTAACGAACAAGTACTCGATATAAATGTACCGTAAACGAGTCGAACTACGAACACGAGCTGGTCTTTGATGTTGTTTTGGTCCGTCACGACGTTCCAGCACCAACAAGCTCGGGTTTTCGCCTTCGGATCTTGGTTCGGGTTATAAGATGGTGTTGTGTGTTTTTCGAAGGTGCAGGCTATGGTGTAGAGATAGATAATAATGGAAATGATTAGGGTTTAAGGGGTATTTATACTCGCTTAAGCCCATGGACCTAAGGCCCATCTTTTCTTCTTGGTTCATAAATAATTCCATCTAATTAGCCTACTTATACTCCCATCCTTCTTATTTTATTAATTCTATACTAACTCAAGTAAACTTTCCATCATAAATAAATAATATATTAAATATTATTTTTAGAAATTTCGGGATGTTACAGTGCATACTAAAAGTCAGCTACGCTGAGTGAGTTCTAGTTAATCATACAACATACAACATATTCATAATTACATACTTTCATACGTACTCCATACTTTCATACTTTCGTTTATATATACTTACTTACTTACTCTCTTTATTTCATATGCATACCTTACGTTTTAAAAGGCATTTTGCCCTATAACCTTCGCATATATAATTAGGGTATGCAACCCTTTAACCTTTGCATATATTATTAGGGTATGCAACCCTTTAACCTTCGCATAAATTATTAGGGTATGCAACCCTTTAACCTTCGCATATATTATTAGGGTATGTAACCCTTTTTCCTTCGCATATATTATTAGGGTATGCAACCCTTTATCCTTCGCATATATTATTAGGATATGCAACCATTTAACCTTCGCATATATTATTAGGGTATGCAACCCTTTAACCTTCGCATATATTATTAGGGTATGCAACCCTTTAACCTTCGCATATATTATTAGGGTATGCTCCGGTGGCCATCGGCTCCCCTACCAATGCTGTCGTTGAATCTCAAACGAGAGAGGACGAGGTTCCAGTTGTGTGTACAATAACGAAGCTTAAGATACTGATTGTGTTCTACTCGATGTACGGCCACGTTGAAACCCTAGCGCAGAGGATGAAGAAAGGTGTCGACGGCGTTGACGGAGTGGAGGCGGTGTTGTTCCGTGTGCCGTAGACGTTGCTTGAGGATGTGTTGGTGCAAATGCGAGCCGCGAAGGACAATGAGATTGTGGAGATGTCGTCGGTACATGATCTGGAATCGACGGATGGGTTTCTGTTTGGTTTTCCGACGATTATTATTATTATCATTGAAGATGAAAGTTGTAGAAAGTTGAAGATGAAGATGAAGAAGATGAAGTTAGGAAAAATAAAATATGAACTGACCAGACAACAAATATTAAAAAACCGTCTTAAGATACTGTTTTTTAAAAAGTGATTTAAGTTAAAAATACGGTCGGAAATCACGAGATTTTTAAAAATCTTGTTGGTTTTGTCAGATGCGTTCCACTTGTCAAAATTTGATTGGTTTAAAAATCTCGTTGTTTATTTTATCAAAGTGTCTCCTTATTTGATGGGTTAGTTTAGGAATATGGACATATTTAAGATTTTTTTTCTCTCTCTTCTTTTAGATTATTTTGGGAATTTTCTTTTATTTAAAATTACAAATTCTCACTCCTAGTCTTCTTGTGTAAGAAATAATTTCTATTATAATTTTCCTATTTTATCCGGTGAATTCCTCAACAGGTGGACCGCTAGGGGCTCCGTCTGTCCGAACTAGTGGCCGGCTCGGGCTACCTTTAGCCAATGGGAGCCGCGTACGGAGTACCCGGCGTTACTTAGTTGGCCGTTCAAAAAAAAATTATGATTTTCCTATATAAGTAAGATATAAAAGAAAACGTATTAGAAAATAATAAAACTTACTTTTTCTTTACATGTCGTTTATTAAAAGTCATATTCAGAATTTGTTTAACATTAGATTTTTATTACATAACAAAACCGATCTAAAAAGAAGTTTTGTTTTATTGTTTTTGAATTTTATTGTTACCTTTATTTTTTGCTATTAACGGGTGCTAATTTTATTTCTACTTAATATCGATAACGGTAACCGTGTTAATCGGTTGAAATCGTCTGGTTCGTCAACGATAGTTGTACGACACCGCACTCATAGAGCTTACTATATTAAAAAAAATTACTTTGAATATGCTTTCGTCTCAGCAAAATTTAAACTAGTATGCGAAAAAAAACAAATTATACATCGTTGTGAAAAATGTAAAAACGAATGCGGTACCCATTTTGATAAAAACCAATACAACTACCAATGTTGTTTGGTCGAAAGTTGTAGCGCGTCTGATACACACTGTACTAGTATAATACCAACTCTCGTATAGCTTACGATACCAAATACAACTTTTTTACTATTCGTGTTCCTTTTTAATTTATAATGACTTTTCTTTCTTTCTTTTTCCTATACCTTGATGATACTGAAAAAAGCATGCTATCCGTTAGCATAAGATAGAGATGCTGCGTTTTTATTTACCTCCAAATCAAATTTTAAGCATCTGTATATTTAAAACATAATTAAAATAAAAAGTAAAAAAAAAATCAACGAGTGTGGACTTAAGAAAACAACAAAATCAAAATATAACCAAAAGACAATAACTTTTAAAAACTTTTATTATAAATTATTTAATAAGATTTAGAGTGAGATAAAAATGTTTTAGAAAAAAATATCAATTTTGATAAATATTTTTCAAATAACTCATTTTAATAAATACATTTCCCTCCCATCCTATATTGATAAAAAAAAGCTCTAGAAATTTAGTAACTTATACAAGTAAGGGGGTGTTTGGCCTAGCTTTTTTAACTTTTTTTACAAAATAAGCTTAATTTGGTGTTTGGTTTATCTTTTAAAACTTATGCTTATTAGCTTATATAGGCTAATGTGAAGAAGCTTATTTGAAGATGATTTTTAGTTTTTTTGAAGAAGTTTATTTGTATAAAGGTGTAAATTACTTGTTTACCCTCAAATGATGGTGGATTAATGATGACAAATTAAAGAATGATGAATTTAACAATTTATCAAGATGCATAATTAATAAGAGACAAATGGTGGATAATTAGTGAGGCAAATGGTATAATTTCATAAAAGAGACAAGTTGGTCGAAGTTGGTAGATACTGATTAATACGTTGGTGGAAGATCAACTCTTACCAATAGGGAAGAGATCGGGACCGTACCGGTACCGACCAGTCCCGGTCCCGAAAATCGCGAATTCGTGGTACCGTTATCGAAACTTAAAACTTTGGTACCGATTTCGGTACTGGTACCGGCTCGGTACCGGTACCAGTACATATTTTGCTCATCCCTACTTACCATCAATCTACCATTTCTCAAACCATTAACTCTTACCTTAAAAAATCCTATTTATCAAACACCCATCTACCATTTATCAAGCATTCAAAAAATTTGCTTGAAGTGGAGTAACACGAACCTATTTTCATATACTGAGGTAATTTGTTCTCTTCGTTTTTTACTTATTGCGGTTTCTCTTTGTTTTAATCTTCAAATTGTTCTCTTCGTTTGGCCTAGTTTTACGTCTTCCTTGATGTAAATTTATCCAAAAATGATGGTATAACTCATAAAAACAAAGTAGATACATATACAATATAAGATATGTGATAATATGTAACCATGCCCCTTTTGATCATTTTACTAACATAAGCTAAATAAAAAAAGCTAACACAAACAATTAAAAAGAGCTTATCAACCTGTAGAATATAAGTTAATCCAAACACTTAATAATGACTTATCGAATGAAAGAAAATAAGCTGTAAGTTACAAAAAAAAAAATATAAACATAAAAATATAAGCCAGGCCAAACACCCACTAATTTGAAGGAAATAAAAACTAGTAATTTTTAAACGAGGGATTATTATTTAACGTAAAAGTTTGAAAAGGTACTGAGTGAATACTGAATATGTGATAACTCAAAATTTGTAATCATCAAAAAATTTAAAATGAAGAACCAATATAGAAAGTCAATATGCAAAAAAATGTTTCTTGTTTCTTGTCGGCACCGGCAAAGTGGTTGTGCAGGGCCATTATCCATGTCAATCGAATCTCTGTATCCTTTTTCTCTCTCCACTGTGGCAGCATGGTTTTGTCGGATTTGTTCTCATACAAGAATCATGCTAGTGTACAAGATATAGGTGGTGTAATATCCTAAAATTTATAATGTTGAATAAAGAAAGTTACGTTTAGTGATTTCGCGTTATTAATTAATTAATATCGAGTAAAGAACGGATCATGGACTTAGATTAATTGAGATGGGTTAAATGAGAATGGGCCTTAGGTCCATGGGCTTTAAGGGATATAAATATCCCCTAAACCAAACTAAAACCCTAAACCCTCATTTCATTTCCATCATAATCTCTACACACTCCAAACACACACACACCATAAACGAGCAAGACCCGAGAGGGAGTAAACGTTAGTTGGTATTAGATCTTATTACACGAGATCTAGAGTGCATAAACAAGCTAACCAAGATCGAACGAGCGCTAAAGGTATGTTCTTGACCTTTAAAGTTTACGTAGTATTGAACGTTTTTACTTAAAGATCCAAGCTTTATAGTATATACGGGATATATATACGACCGAAAATGGTTAGGGAACGTTAGTGGGTGATGTCGAACCATAACAAGGGTATTAAAATCGCCAAAATGCTTGATAAAAACCAAACCCGTAGCTGAACTGGGCAACTTCGCCTGCGAACTGGGCAACTTCGCCTGCAAAAGCTTAACTTCGCCTTCAAAGCTTAACTTCGCCTTCAAAGCTTAACTTCGCCTACGGCCAAGTTCGCCTAACTGATAACTTCGCCTAAAGCTAAGTTCGCCTAAGGTTTAACTTCGCCTAAAGCTAAGTTCGCCTAAGGTTTAACTTCGCCTAAAGCTAAGTTCGCCTAAGGTTTAACTTCGCCTAAAGTCAAGTTCGATTAGAAAATAAATTAAAAACCTAATGAAAAATGTGTTAAGACAGTTAATGGAAATAAAATTTTTCCAAGCTGACCTGGCAGCTCGACCCCAGCCAGGGGCTCTGCCCCTTGGACCCTACTAATAACAAAACCCAATTTAAAAAAAAAACACATGTAGAAATGGCATTGTCTAATGTTTCTATTATTTTGGAGCATACATTTTTTAGTTAAGTAAACATTCATTATTAATATTTTGTTTTATATTATTCAAAAGAAGTTTTTCCAAATTGGATTTACTTGTTTTTTTAAATTTTAATATAAGACATTTCATTTAAGAACTAAATTAACCTATTTTTTGACAAAACGTATTTTGAAAAGAAAACGAAAGAAAACATTTAAATATTTTTTAAAATTGATAAAAACGTAAAAGCTATTTCGGAAAGAAGGAAACAAAGGCGTATTTTATAATTTGTAAATCATATCATGAGTTTTTTTTGTTGTTGTAAAATTAAATATTTTTAGAACAAGTTTTCTTTTGGCGCTAAACAAGAAAACATATTTTAACAAGTTATTATTTATAAAACATCTGCTTTTCTCCAAAAATAAGCTGCTATCAATATATATATATATATATATATATATATAGGGGAAGGATCAAGAGAGAACTCCTTATTAGGGAGAGAACTAGAGAACACATAAGTAGAGGGTTATTTTTGTAAAAAATGCATTCTAAATATCAATAATCCACAGCTTCCCCAACGACTGTGTTCATTACGTCTTCATAAATTGATTACTAAGGTCTGATATTCGTTTGAGTTGATGAGAGATTGATGATATAGTAATGATTTCGAGATGTTATGGAACAATTGAATGCTCAATTTCGAGTTTTAGTCAGCAAATTTTCAGATCTAAGAACTTGAGTTCGTCATCGGTCAAAATTGGGCAGAAAACGTCAAAATTAGAGTTATATTGATGAAATTGAAGGTTGATTGAGAGTCGGTTAATGATTCTGAGTATGTGTATATCAATTTCGTTAATCAATTGGAAGTTTTGATGAGAAAATTTGAAGGATTATGAACCAATTGTGTTTTGGGGTTCTGCAATATTAATATTATTATGTATATCGCATAAGTGCATATATGTAATACAACACAGTCCAGCATTTAGCATCTGATATATGCATGTAGGTAACACAATATCGTGAAACATTCCATATGCTTCTTAACAAACACACCCAAATCCAATCAATTATAAGTGCTGCATATATGCAATACAACATACTGCATATGTATGTTACTGTAACATCCTAATTTCGGTTTTATTAATAAAATAAATATCGTCTATTTTATATTGGGTCGTATCGGTTTAGATAATAGAATGTGAGTTGGGCTAGTGTTGGGTTAATTGGATATGTGCTATGGACTTGGGCTTGAATGAAAGAAGGAAGGACCATGGGCTTAAGCCCATGATCCATAATTATATAAGTCATTAATGCCCATTAATCCTCATTCTACACACATTCCATACACCACCCAAAACACACACTTAAGAACTCTCTCTAGTTTTTCTCTTCTCTTTAGCCGAAATCAAGAAGGAAATCGAGAACCGACCCGAGGTAATACTAGTATGATGTTTTGTTAACTTAAACCGATAGATATAGTCACGAAACGACGATCCGACACCGTTAAATCGTTAAGTTTCGAGATTCGGGTATAAACCGAACCTAAGATGAGCTTAGGGTTCAACCTAGCTCAGATCTGGATCGAACGGGATGAAAAACGGTGAAAACGGTGGAAAAACTAGCCGAATCTCGTTTTTTCGGCGAAGCCGCTTTTTTCCGGCGGCGGCGCCGGAAAGGCGGCTGGTACGAGATAACAGAGAATGTCAGGGAATGTTCTGACATTCCTTACCTAACCCTAGTTCGCGCATAAGGATTAACGAATCAAAGGTGATTCGTTATAACGATTCGCTAAGGAGAAACTAACGAACCAGAATTAATTCGTTAAGTGATTCGCTATAGCCAGTTCGCTAGAAAAGATAACGAATTAAATGGACCGATTCGCTACGTGAACCGATTCGTCAAAGGACCAGTTCGCTATAAGGTCCAGTTCGCCTAATAACCAGTTCGTTAAAGGGTTCAGTTCGCCAAAATGACCAGTTCGCTAAGATAAACCAATTCGTTAAGGAACCAGTAGCGAACTAGAAGTTTACTTAAATGACAGAATGGTCCATTGACTTAGAAAAGAATGAATTAATTACAAATCAGCCCTTGAACTTTGAGATAGCGAATTAAATAATAATCAAAATCGTAATGGAAAATGTGATACAACAGTTAATGGAAATAAAATTTTTCCAAGCTGACCTGTCAGCTCGATCCCAGCCAGGGGCTCTGCCCCTTGGACCCTACTAGGGGCTGCCGCCCCTAGACCCCGCTGCCAGGGGCGCTGCCCCCGGACCCCCGTTCGTTGTGGGTTATATAACGATAGAAATGCGACATAAGTAGTGATAGATAATTGATACGTGTAATTGTTATACAGTCAGTCGTGCCAAAAATAAGAAAGGAATAACTATTAACGGAGAACGTAACCGACTTCAGGTGAGTTTCTAGCCCCATTCCTTGTTATGTTTTCGGGGCTGTGTGCATTCTCGATGTGATTGTTAATACATTTATCCTAAGTGATAAGTGTATGCCTTGTATGTATTATGTGAATGTATGAATGGTTTCTTGTCGGTACATGAACGATCTTCGGAATTGCATGTATTGTCAGGAAATGGTATGATGTTATATGTATGTTGTATGATGAAGAATGGATGATGTATGTATGAAACTTACGAGTATGTATATAGAAAGGTATGTTAAAAAGGTATGGAAGAAAGGGTACCGGACCCTAATAATATCCGAGGATGAAGGGCACCGGACCCTAATAATATCCGAGGATGAAGGGTACCGGACCCTAAGAATATCCGAGGATGTTATAGCGTCAGGTTAGTTATGTATGTGTATGTGTATGAAAGGTTGATGGACAGGTTAAGTATGTAATGCGTACCTACGGGTACGTATATGTGTATGTAAAGTAAGTTATGTGATTAACTAGAACTCACTCAGCGTAGCTGACTTTTAGTATGCACGCAGGCTAATAGGCTGAGGCAGCTCGCTTGATGAGGACACATGGCAGAAGAATAAGAGTCTGGCATCTGAAGACTGGACATTATGTTTAATGTTATGATATTTTGAAAGACAGAATGTTTATTTTAAGACAAGTTATGGATTTATATGTAATGATTTATGAATGTGTTAATATTCCACGAATGTTTTAATTAACTCTGATATTTAGAACTGCGTTTATGAGTAAATCCAACGCCAAGTAGGGCTACCGGTAACGGGGCCTTACAGTTACTGGCAACTACTTTATAGATGTAAATACAACATATTACATATCGTGTAACAGACAAGTGCTGCATATATGTAACACAATAGACTTCATATGCATGAAATATATAAGTGTTACATATATGTAATTCAACATACTCTGTATATATAGGTAACAGATTAGTGTTGCATATACGTAATAGTTAACTGATGCATATATGTAATACAACATATTATATATGCACATAATAAACAAGTGTTGCATACATGTAATACAACAGACCATAAATGCATTTCATATACAAGAACTGCATACAATACAATAAACCATGTATGCTTATAATATATATATGCAATGAGTGTGTATATCTATTATATAAGCACATATGCATTTAATATTTAGTATTGCATATATGTAATACTATTAGTATTACCTGTTTGTAATAATAAAAAATAACTATATTTATTTTAAGGAGAAAGATGCATATAAGATATCTCATTCACCAATTTGATGGTTGGAGTTTTGTATTAAATGTGTGTGTTGTTATATTAATTGTTAGTTTAAAAACATTGTATATGTGTACCCCTTATACATTTTTAATCCAACCATATATGTCTGTGTTTACACATGGTAATGTGTCTTACCTATGTTTTAAACATTCTATACGTGTACTCCATATTATACGTTTTTCTTACAATTGTATTACATGCGTCTATGCTCATAAATACATATTTTTTTTACCGTAACACCTGGCTAAAATTTTCATACATCGACTAACACCGCCACATAAATATACCATAATATTCATATTCAAATTCAAATTTGTACTGTCTTGACATATCCGTTTTTAACAATCTATATGCAAACCCGTATGATTTTCTGATACAACTGTCATGTTTCTAAACCCATCAGGCCCATCAATATATACAAACAATACAAAACCAATTATTTGATATAATTAAACTATTAAAAAAAAACTTTTAGTCAATCCTATTGTTAGATCTTTTATTGTCGTTCTTTATTGCATCTTCCACACTTGTTTCTTTAATATACTGGCATCAGAAAGTGTAATACTTGTGGCATAGAACATTTTAAGAAGCTTTAAACAATTCATTCTTCATATCCTTAGCTTTGAAACTCCTCACATGCCTCATAACAAACACCACAATTTTGTGAATTGCTTCTTGCTTCCTAATCTAGCTTCACATGTGTCGGTCTTGCTCATTGCATATTTTCTGTCTTTGGATTACCACTGTTTTTTAAGTACTCTCAAACAATGTGATTCCGTGAAAAAAAATAAACAAAAAACATTAATTTTTACTGTTTCCAAAATTGACTTGTGACAAACTATGTTTCCTACACGTAATGCAATTATACTACACATATATGTAATACAACAAACTACACACACATATAAAAGTTAGAAGCTGCATATATGTAGTATAACATAATGCATGTAATAGCTAAACACTACATATATGTAATACAACAAAAATAGATAAACATACTACATATATGCAATACAATTGATTGCATATGCATGTCACAGTTAGTGCCATTTATATTTAATACAACATAATAGCTAATCAATGCATATATATAATATAACACACAATAAATAAACATACTGCATATATGTAATACAACATGTAATGTCATTAATATGAGTGTATATATGCATCACAATAATATATGCATATTATTTAATATCTTATCTAAACCATACCATCAAGACTTTATCGTGGATACTTTAACCGGCCTCGACTTCGTTTTCTAATAATCTCCCTTGTTTCACTTTTTGGTTAATTGTTATAACCCTGCATACACAATAATATATGAGTATTATTTAATATCTTATCTAGACCATGCCATCAAGAATTTATCGTGGATACTTTAACTGACCTCGACTTCGTTTACCAATAATCTCCCCTGTTTCACTTTTTGGTCAATTGTTATAACCCTCATGTCTTCATACCTTAATGTATATGCACAACGTTGAAACAAACATACGATTATGTTTATTCACATATGCAATATGAGTATTACATATGTGCACTATTCGAATAAGTTAGCCTCATAATTTGATAAATTAGTATTCAAATTCAGCAAATTAGTAACAAAAGTCAGCAAAATAACAAATCCATCACATTAATATCACATCAATATCCTTTCAAACAAATATATCACATTCAACAAATTAACAATCAAACATATTAATGTAAAATTCACCATACTAATATCAAATTCAGTTATTTTAAAATCAATTTCGCATATTAAAATAACCTAGAGATCAAACTCAACAAATAATAATCAAATTCAACATATTGATAATCAAATTCAACATATTAATATCAAATTCAACAAATTAACAATCAAACTCAACAAACTATCAATCATAGCAGCTACCTAACCCATTCAAAAGTCCAAAATTACGATAACACCTTTAAATCGGCAATCGTATACTACAGAACAAGTTCATTTAAATTAGATCCGGCCAGGAAGATGTCATTCACATGCGCACGATTTTAAGGAATAATATGTGATTAGGCTCACAATAATATATGTGACAACCTCTGTTCTTGCTTGATTGGGTGTTTAGCATGCCTAATCAATGAGATGTTGTATGTAATTGAAGATTACAATCGTCTACCTGTAATAGTTCTTCTGGTGTGTTCTCGATTCTGCAACTGATTTGGCCAATATGGACGATCAGAATAGCGTCTATGGAGAAGCCCTAGATTGGTTATGGAGAAGCCCTAGATCTGGTGAAAGATACAGGGGATGGAGTGAGGAAAAAGATAATGACGGTTCATATTTAGATTCATTCCTACTATACCCCCCTCTCATTAAAAACCCATATGTTTTTCTATTTCCTTTTTCCCTTATTTTTTCACCATTGATCATGTAAAATCAATTGTTTTAATTGAGTTCTATAGTTCTCTACTTAAAAGGAGTTCTCTCTTGATTCCACCCCTATATATATATATCGTTTAAGTTCAAAAGAGAAATGATATTTGTCACACCCGGCCCTGAGCGGCGGAAACAGCCGGGCGCGCGCGAGTGGGAATTGATACTTAAGCACGGGCCATTGCAAACATTCAAAGTAAGATTTACATGCGCATGAAAAGTTTAATACAAATACATTACATTGTTTAAAAATTACATAAAAACATCCAAGTATAAAAATTGTTGAAGATTTCCACGCCATATCCCCATGCGCGGCGGGAACAACCACGCGCATCGAAGGGATAGAACTAAAATCTTCCAAAAAGCTAGTTTAGATGTTTAGCGTGAGGTGCTCTAAGTGTGACTCCATGCGCTACCTAGTTATCTCCTGAAAGACACGTAAAAACATTTGAATCAGTATAAACTGAGTGAGTTCACAAGTCTTAGTAACTTGATAAATCGTATTGCATCATAATCTTGATACAAATCATTCTGAAACATAATTCTGATAGCATCATTAAAACACATGCTTGGTAAGACAGTTATATCAACATATTCTGATAAAATCGTTCCGCGGGTTACGCGCGAACATTTCTGGGAACTGTGCTCGTCTATGCAAAGTGGCGCTGCCACTACGAGCTAAAATAAGTAATACCGTCCCGCGGGTTACGCGCGAACGTTTCAGGAACATGTGCTCGTCCATGCAAAGTGGCGCTGCCACTACGAGCTAAAATAAGTAATACCGTCCCGCGGGTTACGCGCGAACGTTTCAGGAACATGTGCTCGTCCATGCAAAGTGGCGCTGCCACTACGAGCTAAAATAATAATTCCGTCCCGCGGGTTACGCGCGGACGTTGTGCCGGAAAACAAGGCGCTCGTCCATGCAAAGAGGCGCGACCCCTACGAGCGGGTTCAAACCCATAGTACTGCCCCATGACCATACTAGGCACTCGTCCATGCAAAGAGGTGCGACCCCTACGAGTGGGTGGATCAAACCAGCAGTCCCTACCCTTAGAGTTCCAATGGTAAAGTGATCACTTACTCGAGTTCTAGCGCACATATATCGAAAACCTTAGATAACCGTTTGCATTACTCAACATGAAACATAACTTAAACACATAATCGCTTGCATAGCTTGTAAGTATATCGTGATAAAACATTATTTAGGTACGTGTCCCTCGCCCCGAAAACAGTTTAAATAGTGAAAATAGTGAAAATAGGGGCTGTGAGACTCACCTGTGGTTCTTGTTAAGGGATTAATCGAGATTCGGGTTTTCTTGGTGTTGGCCCCGGAATCGAAGGTCTAGAATACGATTAAATAACAAGAAGTATATATATTAAGATCAAGAAATAGGAGAATATGAGGTTTGGAAAGTAGATCTCAAGTTTATAACCTCGGCTTACCTAGTAACTGGGACGGAATCGAAAATAACGGATGCTCGGGAGATGCTTAGTGCAAGTTTGCAGTTCTTTGGAGTGTGTTTTGGGTGATAATTTAGGTTACATATTTATAGGCAAACTCAAGGGAACACAATCCCTTGCTTTAGGGGATTGAAATCTTTTCATATCTAGGTGTAATGATGATAAAGTATGGAAATTATTATTGTTTATTGTTTACTTAAAAGTGGAGGAGTGGACAAAAGATCTTGATTTGATTTGGACAGGACATACAGGTCTGGGGTTGGTGAGAATAGGGTGGCTGACAGTTGACTTTTCATGTTACAGTGTGCTTTTTCAGGTACTTTTATCAGTGTACAGTAAAAAGTGGAAAATCTCTGAAACACGCTACTGTTTCCTTTTGGGCGGGAGTAATCTCCTTATGTCTGGAGAATAGACTAAGTGTTCTGTGCGCATCACTTTGTGCGCATAGCTTTCTGCGTGTAGGACATTTCTTTGCTGCGGGTAGGTGCGTAACCTTCTCGCAGTTAGGGACATTGAGTTTCATTTGTAGATTCTCCAGGTGGTCTTGGTATTTCAACATAGTGATCAGTCATGTTGAAGTCAATTCCATCTTGGAGCTTCAGACAAACTAGCTCTCAATGTTCCCGCCATGCGGGGAGGTTAGTTCCCTTCCGCACGCGCATAAACGATGTAGGATGCACCCGCCTTAGCATCATGCGGGATGGTCAACCCATAGACAACATAACGTTTTACATGAAAACATAAAGCCAAAACATTCACGCATGGCGCATATAACATATGCTCACGCTGGTTCTTAACATGGTGCGCTCGCGCAGGTTGCATATAACAACTGCACGTGCTGACTAACATGGCGCGCTCGCGCAGGGCGCACATAACAAATGCACGCGCTGACTAACATGGCGCGCTTAATATTCACAATCACCTAATTATTAGGTTGATTACCTAGTTTATGGGATTGGGAATTTACCGGGTGTCACATTCTCCCCTCGTTAAACGAATTTCGTCCCGAAATTTAGGAGACGTTGCTGGCAGAAGCCATGTTCTGGAAGAGGTGTGGGTATTTCTTGCGTATTTGGTCTTCTCTTTCCCAAGTGAATTCAGGCCCACGCCTCGAGTTCCATTGAACCTTTACTAACTTGATTTTGCTCCTGCGTAACTTTTGTTCTTTCCAATCGGTTACTGCTATAGGTTCTTCTACGAAGTGCAGCTGTTTGTCGATGTGAATCTCTTCCATCGGCAAAATCAACGTTTCGTCAGATAGGCACTTTTTGAGGTTGGACACATGAAACGTATCATGAACTCCACTGAGTTCGGCGGGTAAACGGAGTTTATAAGCAACCGGACCGATCATTTCCAGGATCTCGAATGGTCCAATGAAGCGCGGATTCAACTTTCCTCGCTTGCCGAAACGGGGGACTCCTTTCCATGGAGAGACTTTCAAAAGTACTTTATCCCCTACTTGAAACTCCAATGGTTTCCTTCGCACATCTGCGTAGCTCTTCTGTCTGTCGCGCGCTGTCTTAAGGCGATCCCTTATCTGAAAAATCTTGTCTGTTGTTTCTTGGATCAATTCTGGACCAGTCATTTGCTTGTCACCCACTTCAGCCCAGCACAGTGGGGATCTACACTTGCGCCCATACAAAGCTTCGAACGGCGCAGCCTTAATGCTTGTGTGATAGCTGTTGTAAGAAAATTCAACCAATGGGAGATGAGTATCCCAGCTACCTTCGAAATCGATTGCGCACGCGCGTAGCATATCTTCCAATGTCTGGATTGTTCGCTCGCTTTGCCCATCCGTTTGAGGATGATATGCCGTACTCATGTCAAGACGAGTACCTAAAGCTCCTTGTAACGATCTCCAAAACCTTGATGTGAACCGACTATCTCTATCAGAAATGATGGACACTGGGACTCCATGTTTTGAAACTACTTCTCGAATATACAGTCGGGCTAAATTTTCCATCTTATCGGTTTCCTTGATTGGCAGGAAGTGCGCTGACTTAGTTAGCCGATCCACAATAACCCATATTGTGTCATAACCCCCAGGTGTCCTTGGCAGTTTGGTGATGAAGTCCATAGAGATTTGTTCCCACTTCCACATGGGAATTTCTGGCTGTTGAAGCAACCCTGATGGTTTCTGGTATTCAGCCTTTACCTTCGAACACGTCAGGCACTTACTGACATACGTCGCGATGGCGCCTTTAAGATTGGGCCACCAATACAGCGTTTTAACATCTTGGTACATCTTGTCTGCGCCAGGATGTACGGAATACCGCGTTTTGTGAGCTTCGTTCAATACCTGCTCACGCAATCCTCCCTTGAGAGGGACCCATATGCGGTTAGCGAAATATAGATTGCCGTTCTCTTTAAGTTCCAAATTCTTAACCATACCCCCAAGGCATTCGTTTTTAACAAACTCTGGTTTCAAGGCTTCTTGCTGAGCGTCTCGGATGCGGGTAGAGAGATCTGCGTGAATGGTCAACCTTAGAGCCTTGACTCGTAGCGTTTTTATTCGCTCCTTCCTACTTAGCGCGTCTGCTACCACATTCGCCTTTCCAGGGTGGTACTTAATCTCACAATCATAATCGTTCAACAACTCCACCCATCTTCGTTGCCTCATGTTTAAATCCTTTTGATCAAATATATGTTGAAGGCTCTTGTGATCCGTAAAGATTATACACTTTGTACCATAGAGGTAATGGCGCCAAATCTTTAGCGCGAAGACAACCGCTCCAAGTTCTAAATCATGCGTTGTGTAGTTCTTTTCATTGGTCTTGAGTTGGCGTGAGGCATACGCTATGACTTTGTCTCGCTGCATAAGGACACATCCAAGTCCCTGATGTGAAGCGTCGCAGTAAACAACAATGTCATCCATCCCCTCGGGCAAAGACAAAATTGGCGCACTACATAACTTCTGTTTCAACATTTGAAATGCTGTTTCCTGATTTTCGCCCCAAACAAACTTCTTGTCTTTCTGAGTTAGCGCGGTCAGAGGTAGAGCTATTTTAGAGAAGTTCTCAATGAAGCGTCGATAGTAGCCAGCTAGTCCTAGGAATTGCCTCACCTCGGTTGGGGTTTTTGGCGCTTCCCAGTTTTCGATGGCCTTGACTTTGGAAGGATCAACGTGAATTCCTTTCTCGTTTACAACGTGACCGAGAAAGTGAACTTCTCTAAGCCAAAACTCGCACTTGGAAAACTTCGCATACAACTTTTCTTTCCTCAACAATTCCAAAATCAATCTCAGGTGTTGCTCATGCTCGGCCTTGGTCCGTGAGTAAATCAGAATATCATCTATAAACACAATCACAAACTTGTCCAAGTATGGTTTGCACACACGGTTCATCAGATCCATGAACACAGCCGGCGCATTAGTTAGCCCGAAAGGCATCACTAAGAACTCATAATGGCCGTATCTAGTTCGGAAGGCTGTTTTCGGCACATCTTCCTCATGGACCCTAAGTTGGTGGTATCCTGATCGTAGATCTATCTTCGAATAATAACTGGATCCCTGCAACTGGTCAAATAAGTCGTCAATCCTCGGTAAGGGGTACCGATTCTTGACTGTTAGCTTGTTCAGCTCCCTGTAGTCAATACACATTCTGAACGAACCATCCTTCTTCTTAACAAACAGTACTGGAGCTCCCCAAGGTGAAAAGCTTGGGCGTATGAAACCCTTATCCAATAGTTCCTGTAACTGATTGGATAGCTCTTGCATCTCAGATGGAGCTAATCGATAAGGCGCTCGAGCTACTGGCGCAGCTCCTGGGACTAGATCAATACGGAACTCGACTTGTCGCGGCGGCGGTAATCCGGGCAAATCTTCAGGAAAAACTTCTGGAAATTCGCGCACTACTGGTAAGTCTTCAATTCTTCGCTCATCTCCTTTCTTCTCTACGACATGCGCCAGGAAGGCGTAGCACCCTTTCCTTAGGCACTTTCGCGCCTTTAGGCACGAAATTAGTTTCGTCGCAACTCCCCTTCTTTCCCCTTGAATTACCAAGGTTTCTCCGTTCAACTGTGGGATCCGAACCTGCTTCTCATGGCAAATAACTTCCGCGCGGTTCTCGACTAACCAATCCATACCTACCACAATGTCAAAACTTCCCAAGTCTATTGGCAACAAGTTAATATTGAACCCGTGACCTCCCATGACTATAACACATTGTTCAGTTCTTTCGTTCGCGCATAACTGCCTACCATTGGCTAGTTCTATAGTATAAGGCGTGTCTAGCCTACTGGTTGCTAGGCCTAGGGAGTCTTTAAACTCAGCGGATATAAAACTTAGGTCAGCGCCAGTATCAAATAAGACAGATGCAAAATGTCCGTTAAGCAAAAACGTACCGGTTACCACATTCGGCTCTTCTTTAGCTTCGCCTGCGCCGATCACAAAAGCTCTCCCGCGAGCTTGGTTCCCCTTTTGCGGGCAATCCCGACTAAAATGCCCTGGCTTCCCGCATGCGTAGCAGTTGTCGCTTGCTCCAGCTTCTCTGACACGGCAATTCATCGTCTTGTGCCCTGGTCTGCCACATTTGGCACATTCGATTCTTGCGCATTCACCCTCGTGGTGATACTTGCATTTGTTGCACCATGGGCGAGGCCCGCTGTATCCTTTTCGTGGTGGCTCCGCGGCCTGAATCGCGTAAACCCTTGCGCTTTCCTGCTTCTTGAACGGTGGCTGCTTGGAGTCGGACCCTCGGTGGTGAGAGTTCCATTTCCTCTTGGGATCAGAGGTTCGCTGCTCGATTCCGCGCGTAGTCAACATACCTGCACGGATCGTATCCCTTGTAAGGGTGATGGCCCGCGCTACCGCCTCATCAAAGGTTGGAGGTGCTGCGGCGTTGAGAGGAACCCTAACAACAGGAGGTAACCCAAAAATATACCTCTCGATCTTCTTTTCCTCCGTGTTTGCCATGTCTGGCACCAACTGGCAAAGTTCGTTGAACCGGTTGTTGTAGGCGTCGATATCCGTTCCTACCATGGTGTGGTTCCAGAATTCCTGTTGTAGACTCTGGATTTCTGCGCGAGAGCAGAACTTTCTCATCATCATCTCCTTCAGTTCCTCCCAGGTCTTGTGGAGAGCAACTTCTCGCCCCAATGTTTTCGTTTGAAGCTTCCACCAAGACGAAGCTGCCTCTTGGAACATGCAGGTCGCATAAAGGACCTTCTGGTTCTCACTACATCCGCTAATGGAGAGAACTGTCTCCATCTTGTCAATCCAGTTGTAGAGCCCAATGGCCCCTTCGGTTCCCTTGAATGGCCAAGGCTTACAGGCCATGAATGTCTTATAGGAGCATCCTTTGTCCAAGGCTCCTGATTCGGGTTCTGGGGTCTCATTCTGACGACCCTGACTTGATTCGGCCTTGCTGGCCTCATGTGTTGCGATCGCTTGCGCGATTATTTCCGCGAGTTCCTCGGGTGTCATGGTAATTCCTTTGGCTTTAGTTGGAGGCATTCTCGCTTTAAAAGAGAATGAAAATATATCAAACTTAGCGCATGTACTCTGAGCACATAATGTTATCATTATTTACTAGACAGTGTGACCCGTGTTCCTAAGTGTGTGTATAGTTTCTTTTGAAAATATTTTCTTTGAAAAATATTTCATGCGATTCCCCAACGGTTATAGTCTAGGTTAAAACTTCTTTTCCTAGTTCGCTATAACCAGTGCTCTGATACCAATCTGCCACACCCGGCCCTGAGCGGCGGAAACAGCCGGGCGCGCGCGAGTGGGAATTGATACTTAAGCACGGGCCATTGCAAACATTCAAAGTAAGATTTACATGCGCATGAAAAGTTTAATACAAATACATTACATTGTTTAAAAATTACATAAAAACATCCAAGTATAAAAATTGTTGAAGATTTCCACGCCATATCCCCATGCGCGGCGGGAACAACCACGCGCATCGAAGGGATAGAACTAAAATCTTCCAAAAAGCTAGTTTAGATGTTTAGCGTGAGGTGCTCTAAGTGTGACTCCATGCGCTACCTAGTTATCTCCTGAAAGACACGTAAAAACATTTGAATCAGTATAAACTGAGTGAGTTCACAAGTCTTAGTAACTTGATAAATCGTATTGCATCATAATCTTGATACAAATCATTCTGAAACATAATTCTGATAGCATCATTAAAACACATGCTTGGTAAGACAGTTATATCAACATATTCTGATAAAATCGTTCCGCGGGTTACGCGCGAACATTTCTGGGAACTGTGCTCGTCTATGCAAAGTGGCGCTGCCACTACGAGCTAAAATAAGTAATACCGTCCCGCGGGTTACGCGCGAACGTTTCAGGAACATGTGCTCGTCCATGCAAAGTGGCGCTGCCACTACGAGCTAAAATAAGTAATACCGTCCCGCGGGTTACGCGCGAACGTTTCAGGAACATGTGCTCGTCCATGCAAAGTGGCGCTGCCACTACGAGCTAAAATAATAATTCCGTCCCGCGGGTTACGCGCGGACGTTGTGCCGGAAAACAAGGCGCTCGTCCATGCAAAGAGGCGCGACCCCTACGAGCGGGTTCAAACCCATAGTACTGCCCCATGACCATACTAGGCACTCGTCCATGCAAAGAGGTGCGACCCCTACGAGTGGGTGGATCAAACCAGCAGTCCCTACCCTTAGAGTTCCAATGGTAAAGTGATCACTTACTCGAGTTCTAGCGCACATATATCGAAAACCTTAGATAACCGTTTGCATTACTCAACATGAAACATAACTTAAACACATAATCGCTTGCATAGCTTGTAAGTATACCGTGATAAAACATTATTTAGGTACGTGTCCCTCGCCCCGAAAACAGTTTAAATAGTGAAAATAGTGAAAATAGGGGCTGTGAGACTCACCTGTGGTTCTTGTTAAGGAATTAATCGAGATTCGGGTTTTCTTGGTGTTGGCCCCGGAATCGAAGGTCTAGAATACGATTAAATAACAAGAAGTATATATATTAAGATCAAGAAATAGGAGAATATGAGGTTTGGAAAGTAGATCTCAAGTTTATAACCTCGGCTTACCTAGTAACTGGGACGGAATCGAAAATAACGGATGCTCGGGAGATGCTTAGTGCAAGTTTGCAGTTCTTTGGAGTGTGTTTTGGGTGATAATTTAGGTTACATATTTATAGGCAAACTCAAGGGAACACAATCCCTTGCTTTAGGGGATTGAAATCTTTTCATATCTAGGTGTAATGATGATAAGGTATGGAAATTATTATTGTTTATTGTTTACTTAAAAGTGGAGGAGTGGACAAAAGATCTTGATTTGATTTGGACAGGACATACAGGTCTGGGGTTGGTGAGAATAGGGTGGCTGACAGTTGACTTTTCATGTTACAGTGTGCTTTTTCAGGTACTTTTATCAGTGTACAGTAAAAAGTGGAAAATCTCTGAAACACGCTACTGTTTCCTTTTGGGCGGGAGTAATCTCCTTATGTCTGGAGAATAGACTAAGTGTTCTGTGCGCATCACTTTGTGCGCATAGCTTTCTGCGTGTAGGACATTTCTTTGCTGCGGGTAGGTGCGTAACCTTCTCGCAGTTAGGGACATTGAGTTTCATTTGTAGATTCTCCAGGTGGTCTTGGTATTTCAACATAGTGATCAGTCATGTTGAAGTCAATTCCATCTTGGAGCTTCAGACAAACTAGCTCTCAATGTTCCCGCCATGCGGGGAGGTTAGTTCCCTTCCGCACGCGCATAAACGATGTAGGATGCACCCGCCTTAGCATCATGCGGGATGGTCAACCCATAGACAACATAACGTTTTACATGAAAACATAAAGCCAAAACATTCACGCATGGCGCATATAACATATGCTCACGCTGGTTCTTAACATGGTGCGCTCGCGCAGGTTGCATATAACAACTGCACGCGCTGACTAACATGGCGCGCTCGCGCAGGGCGCACATAACAAATGCACGCGCTGACTAACATGGCGCGCTTAATATTCACAATCACCTAATTATTAGGTTGATTACCTAGTTTAAGGGATTGGGAATTTACCGGGTGTCACAATATTATTGCAAGAAATATGAGAAATAAATATGAACCACTAGTTTTGTTTTATGTTTTAAATACTTAAAAGTAAACAAAAAAGATAATACAATTAATATAACCATAATAAATCTCTATCTAATTAATATATTTAAATAATTTAACTATAATAATTAAAAAGATAAAAACACTACTTTAATTTTATTTTTTATTTACACATTCTTCATTGTATTCAACATAAATACAATTTATTCATATAATACTATTTCTTTATATTAAAAAAATAATTTTCACTCAATATATTAGCATACATCAACGTATTTTTTAACACTAAATATCAAAACATAAAATATATTTTTTTCTATTAGTATGCATATAAAAATTATTGTCATAAATAATAATAAAAAAATATCATACAAATGTGTACATTAAATGTAAACAATAAATATACAACCTACACAAAGTTATATAACCTACACTTGTTTTGAGCAATAAAAATGTATAACATACAAAAAGCATATAATTTACATATGTAATTCGATATCAACAATTATATAAACTACACAAAGATACACATACCCTGCACATGCGTATGCCATATGTTTTTCGTATGTAAGCTATATGTTTTCTTATTTTTAGAACAAGTGTAGGTTATAATTTTTGTGTATGTTGTATATTTATTATTGACATTTAATGCAAACACGTGTAAGATAGTTTTTTTGTATTATTCATCACAATGTAACCACGTATTGATGGACTTTAAAAAGGGAAAAAGATAAATGAAATGGGTCCATCTTGGTTTAACAATAAGACTGAAAGTGAGAAATAAAAGATTTGTCAACAATACTATTTTGATAAATTTATTTTAAAAAACACCATTTTATTTATTTCACCGACACCTTTTTGGAAAAAACTCATTAAATGAGTAAATAAATTAGGCTTTTTGAGTAAAATCAAATTAATTTTATTCACAATACAAAATGAAAAGAAAGTTTGACTTTTGATCAAATATGACAAAGGCCCGTTCTTGAAAATTGATGCAAAGCATGTAGGGGCAGTGTTTAGTCTTGTGACTTTGACTAGTATAGTACGATTGCGTATGTTTTTAGAGAAAAAAAATCAATAACAAATTCTTTAGCATATAGGTAACAAATTCTATAATATCATACTTAAAATGACGAGGGTTAAAAAATATAAAAAAATTGATATTTGATCCCTAGGTTTTAGTTAAATTTTATATAATTCCCTACCACATGTATTTCAAATGAAGCCTTTGATGATAATTAGTTAATTAGAACTAGTATTTCAACCCCCCCCCCCCCCCCCCCGCGTTGCGGGGGATTGTGATAACGCGGGGGTTGTGAAACCATCATCGAAGCTGAGATGTTGGTGATTAAGATTCAATCGAATATTCTAGATTTTGATCGTCATGGATTTATAAAATGACAAAGTAATTCAATGTTAATTGTTTCACGATAACATTGCTTATACTCGGCGCAAGGCGCATGTTGTAAAATCTAGTTCATGTAGAGTATTAAATATGAACTTCAGCATTCAAATTTTAAAAAAGTTACTTTTAAGACTCGAATCTTTAATTGGAATTATTAAAATATGTAATAACTACAAAAATAAAAAAACATAAAGACAGTGATAACATATAAGCAAGTAACCAAATACAAATAGATCAAAGCTGGGGAGAACATCTGAACATGCAACACAAGAAACAAAATACAAATAGTCCAAAGCTAAAGAGGGCATACAACATAAGAAGCAAAATACAAATACATCGCAATATAAGAAAGAAGCAAAATACAAATAGCCCAAAGCTAGCAAACTACAAATACAACATTAAGCTGGAGAGGGCTACAACATAAAAAGCAAAAGTGAAGAGTAGTACATTACACAGTGCATAAAAAGCGAAAACAAAGAGTACATTACGTGCATAGGAAAGTTAAATACGTATATGGGTTTAATGAGATCCATGACCCGCTTATTTATTTACTTATTTTTACCATAAAATAGTTTCTTAATTATGAATAATATCTTTTTTAAATAGATATTAATTTTTAATATATCTCTATTTTATAAGATTTTCATATCAAATATTTGATAAGATTAATTTTTAATATAATATGAGATGTTATAACCCGTTTAAGGACTATCTGAATTTGGTGATACCCATACCCATGAATTCGGGTCAAATGCATGAGAAGCCTTCATTTAAGAATAAAACAATCTGGTGGCTTGAGAGAATTCAGGGAGTTTTCGTTTATATATATACTAGTTTTTATCCCCCGTATTACGGGGTTGTTTTATATTATTTGTTTCTAATATTTATATATTTTTTGAATTTTTAATTTTTTATTGTATGAAAGTTAATAATATATTTATGGTTTGATGATAAATTGTTTCACAAATAAATGAGATGCTATAACCCGGTTTAAAAGTTATATGGGTTTGATGAGACCCAAGGCCCGTTTATTTTTTTTACTATAAAATTGATTTTATAATTATAAATAATATATATATCTTTTTTTAATAAATCATATATTAATTTAGTATCCCTACTTTATAGGATTTTTATATCAAATATTTGGTCAGATTGATTTTTAATTCAGTGAGATGTTATAACCCGTTTAAGAAATATATGGGTTTGATAATACCCATACCCATGAATTCGGGTTAAATGCATGAGAAGCCTCCATTTAAAAATCAAGCAAATCTGGTGACTCCAAAAAAAGGGGGAGCGACCACATCACGACACGTAGGATTTTTATGTTTTCATTTATATATATTATAGATAATGTAGGTCCCCCCGGGGGCGTTGCCGATCGATACGAGATCCGCACGAGGTCTAGGAGTGCGGAATCCTCCTAGACTCGTTTATGGTGTACAGACGAATAACACAAACACGTACACAAACACAAGAACAAACACACGAACGGGATAAAACACATCTGCAGATTCATATATAATAATAAAACACGTTACAAATCGTAACAAAACAGAAACACGACTGACCCGAGGTGAGCTCTACCTCGGGTCGTCTCACACGACTCTCACTCGGTTTGTTCTCTCTCAACACACAACTCTCTAAAATTACTGGTTATCTAAAACTAAACAAGACACAACTATATATAGACAAAACATTCACGGGCCTGGGCTTCAGTAGGCGAAGTTGTGCTAACTTCGCCTAAGGCGAAGTTGTGATAACTTCGCCTAAGGCAGAAGTTGTTACAACTTCGCCTATGGCGAAGTTGTTCTAACTTCGCCTAAGGCGAAGTTGTGCTAACTTCGCCTGTGGCGTTCCGCTGGTCTGAATTGCATAGCGACGGTAACAAAATGCACCAACAGTCTCCCCTTTGACCGTTGCTCTCAATTCTAACAAACACGAAAGATCATCTGTTACAAAATATGCACTAACAGACTCCCTCTTAACTGATGATCTTCTGTTTGTCCATCAACCAGCCGTGTCTGAAACTGTCCTGTAGCTTCACAAATCTACCAATCACCCAGCGTCTTCCATATCAGATCTCCCCTTCAGTGTAAGCTTCTCCGACTATAACGATTGAGGTCTTTGTAATGCATACATCCCCGTGCCAATAGATCATCTCAACCAATCACGTGAGTCCATCTGACTTCACCAACACGTGAAGTTGGGCTTCCTCCACAACTTCACCAACTCGTCCGCATACGATAAGGTTTAATCTTCAACTACTCAACATCAAGTGATCAGTTTCATCACAAAACCACCTTGACAGAATCTAACACATGACCATTAATTAATCTGAAGCATCTTCAATCACCAGGGATAACGATCAGGAACATAAACACTTTAATTCCCGGTTAAATCCAACTTGTTCCAGAATCTTCACTCTAATAAATATGCATCACGTTTCAGGATCCAATTCTCGAACGCCTTGAAAATAACATAAATAATATGCTCTGACCGCAATCCAGTAATGACGAAAAACCTTCAGTTCAATTTGACTTTCTTCGGTTGGTCACCACGAACAACAACAATTTCCTTTCCCACAAACACCCGAATATGTGTCAATATCCAGTTTCAAACAATATCCCATTCACAACCTCAACTCCAAATCAGAGTTGACACGTATTTGTTCACACGTAAGACCAAAAGATAACAAGATCACTCGTTGATGGAACAACATCTTCGGTCTCACAATAATCGTGTACACCTGGCCATACAGACGAAAACTCCAAAATACTCTTTTTTTTTTTTTTTTTTTTTTTTTTCCGTTAACTTCGCTTAAAGTTAACATCGCCTGGCCATAACTTCGCCTGGCTATAACTTCGCCTGGCAATAACTTCGCCTGGCAATAACTTCGCCGAGAAGTCAACTTCGCCTGAAGTCAACTTCGCCTGTTCATAACTTCGCTTCTCCTTATAACTTCGCTGAAACCCTACGAACAATGACGGCAACTTCGCCTGATGAACAATAACTTCGCCTGCGGCGCTGTTCGGCCAGAAACGCACAGAAACGTGCCAGAAACACCAAAACGCAGATCTCGAACCATAGCATAAGAGCCTAAGGCTCTGATACCACTTGTAGGTCCCCCCGGGGGCGTTGCCGATCGATACGAGATCCGCACGAGGTCTAGGAGTGCGGAATCCTCCTAGACTCGTTTATGGTGTACAGACGAATAACACAAACACGTACACAAACACAAGAACAAACACACGAACGGGATAAAACACATCTGCAGATTCATATATAATAATAAAACACGTTACAAATCGTAACAAAACAGAAACACGACTGACCTGAGGTGAGCTCTACCTCGGGTCGTCTCACACGACTCTCACTCGGTTTGTTCTCTCTCAACACACAACTCTCTAAAATTACTGGTTATCTAAAACTAAACAAGACACAACTATATATAGACAAAACATTCACGGGCCTGGGCTTCAGTAGGCGAAGTTGTGCTAACTTCGCCTAAGGCGAAGTTGTGCTAACTTCGCCTGTGGCGTTCCGCTGGTCTGAATTGCATAGCGACGGTCACAAAATGCACCAACAGATAAGATAGATTGATAGGTCCCATGTTGAAGAGAGCGAGAAAACGAGTCAAATGAAAAAAGAATAAGCTAAAACGGAGCTCGGATGAAGCCGGTACGCAAAAACAAAGATAAACGAGCAGAAAGTCGAAAAAACGTCAGAAAATGTCATGTTCGAGCTACGCAACCAGGTCATACCATTCAAGAAGCATGTCGTAGATTCCAACATGTCCCAAGGCTGCCAAGAATGTTCAAGAATCAGCTACCACGTCTATTTTGTTTTCTAGTGGGCCTAGTGGGCTTGTTTTAACCTATTTTATATTAGGAAGGAGGTGTTTAATGATATATTTAAAAGCCCTAAACCCTATGAACGATTTTTAATCATCTTTCTAGCCACCACACCTGCTCTAGAGGAGAAACCAAGGAGGAAAAGCTTATGGTTCCATCTTTTATCCTTCGGTTGTCGGTTTTGAGTATTTTAACGATTGTGAGTTCGTTTTTGAGTTTTAGACATTCAAACAAGTTGTCATCAGAGTCTAATGGAAGTCCGGATGTCGAACACAAAGACACGTGAGAACGGCTCAGATAATTAACCCTAATCTAAGTCCTGCCTAAATAATATATTTATTTATCTTAATTATTTAAAACTAACTTAACTAACTTAACTTAACTAACTGTGAAACTTAACGGAACTAACGATAATAAGAAAACGAATCACCTAGGTAAGATGACTTAACGGGTATAGGATGGATCAGGTGCTAACAAGTGTTTGAAACCGGCTTCTAAAGATGAACTAAGATAGATGCAATCAAAGCAACTTGGTCCCCACGGTCAGTTTTACCAGAAAACCCTAACAACGTCTACCTAGCTTTTAATTTACGGTTGTTTATTTACGTACCCTAATGATTTATTACTTGGTCCGTATCAAAATCACAATCCTCACTAACGCTCGAGCTAATTACAAATCTATGAAGATAGGGGTAATTCAATAATAAAGATAAAATAACTCAACTTACAAACTAACCTAGCCGATAGCTAGAAAACCGCACGTGGTCTCGCAACGGGTAACTAAATCAACTAAAGCAGAGAGATAAGCTAACCTCTAAGGTTATGGTCCAACTCGAAGAGGATGATCCTACTGACCTAAATGATTCAAGAAACATAAACCCTAATGGCACGCGTCTACCACAATCAATCAACACACTCAGTATTAACCGAACTAGCAATTGACAACTACACGAAACAAATTCATGCAATAACAACTACTTGGGGCTCATGCAACCTAAAATACATCTAATGGCAGCAAGGTTCATGGAATAAAATCACAAATTATGAACTTTACAATAACTAAACAATCAAACACGAAATTAGCACCCGAAAAGTGATAAATCAACCGTTAAACATCAAACCTAGGTGATTCTAACCAATCTAGCCAAGAATACTGAATGAACAGCAGATAAAATAGATAAATATGATAAACATGTTCATTAGAATCTGATGACAACTTGTTTGAATGTCTAAAACTCAAAAACGAACTCACAATCGTTAAAATACTCAAAACCGACAACCTGAAGGATAAAAGATGGAACCGTAAGCTTTTCCTCCTTGGTTTCTCCTCTAGAGAAGGTGTGGTGGCTGGAAAGATGATTAAAAATCGTTCATAGGGTTTAGGGCTTTTATATATATCATTAAACACCTCCTTCCTAATATAAAATAGGTTAAAACAAGCCCACTAGGCCCACTAGAAAACAAAATAGACGTGGTAGCTGATTCTTGAACATTCTTGGCAGCCTTGGGACATGTTGGAATCTACGACATGCTTCTTGAATGGTATGACCTGGTTGCGTAGCTCGAACATGACATTTTCTGACGTTTTTTCGACTTTCTGCTCGTTTATCTTCGTTTTTGCGTACCGGCTTCATCCGAGCTCCGTTTTAGCTTATTCTTTTTTCATTTGACTCGTTTTCTCGCTCTCTTCAACATGGGACCTATCATATACACAAAAATTTAATTTCATGCAAGAAAAAGTTATATTCGTTAACGGTATACGCACAAAATGACACAAAATCGGGATAAAACTCTATGTGTTTTGCAACACATCATAGATTTATTTATTCTTACAGGATCGTTTATAAGTTACTAGTTTGAGGCCCGTGTATTACCCGAGTAATTAATAAAAAATTTAAACTTTAATCATTAAGTGATATATTGTCAAGAAAAATGATCATATATTGTTAATACAATTACAGTTTACATTAAAATTACATAATTAAAATTACCCAAATATATTTAAATGTGTAAAAAAGTATAAATCAAATCATAAATATATATGCTTCTGAAGCATTTTGGTTTGAGTTATGGAATAAATATTGAAAACTAAATATTGATCTTCTTATTGCTAAAACCCTTTATATTACACAAAAAAGTCATATAAATAAATGACAGATAGTTCATATAGTAAATCCTTATACATATGAATTATAATTATAATATTTAATTTCAATGATTTAATGCTAAACACCAAAATATGTATATATAATAAGTATTCTTCATGTTTGCAATATTTATACAAAATTTTTGGGAAAAGTTAAGAAAATAAACATTTTCCTTTGTTCAAATGCATATGATAAAATTTTAATACCAAATTTGAAACCAATCTTATATAAAAAGTTATGCACTGTTGTCGAATCCCACTTTAAAAACAATTTGTAGTTTACCATACAAATCCCAATTCTTCAACAATGATGCACCTTTATTTTATTTAATTTGCCATTACCTGTGACTTTAAAATTATATTTTAACACACTTGCAACTTCAATTTTAATATTTTCATATTTCACCATTAATGTTAATGAATGAATCGGTCAGGCTTTATATTTAATTAAAATATTGAATTTATATATTGAAATGACTTAAAAGATAAATGACCATACATTGAAATTGTTTGAAAAAATTGTGAGAAAGACTATGAGATTGACAAGTGGCAAAAGTAGCAGTCTTTTATTATAAGAGAGATTTTTATTTCCTTCATTATTTACATTTTAGAGTTTCAGTTAGGGCTGTAAGCGAACTTGACGTCCGATGAACGTCCGGTCGTCCGTTTGGCAAAAAGTTCGTTTGTGTTTGTCCGTTTAATAAATGAACCGGACATGGACAAAAAAATTTCATTCGATAACCTTAATGGATGAACACGGACAAAGGCTAGGTCCGTTCGATAGTGTCCGTGAACGTCCGGTAACGTTCGTACTGCTAGGTTTGTTTATGTTTGTTTGTCGTTAATGACGATATTAGTGTTTGCTATCCATTAGTGTCCATTAATGTTCATATGTTTGTATGTCCATTAATGTTCATTAGTGTCCATTAATGTTCATGTGTTTTTTATCCATTATAGTCGATTAGTGTACGTTTGGCCATTAATGTCCATTAGTGTCCGTTTACAATATTAACGGGCGGACACGGACAAACTCAATTTCTTAATGGACGGACACGGACATGAATTTTCGTTCGGTAGAGTGTTCGTGAACCGTCCGTTTGTCCGTCAAAAGCTTAACGAACGGACACGGACAAGGTCTCGTCCGTGTCCGTCCGGTCCGTGTACACCCCTAGTTTCAGTCATTCATCTATTATATTTTCAAAACTCCAAATCTTATTTGCCTTCATTTCTCAATTGAAGTTTAGGAATTGAGTTAAATGATGAATTGATGTTGTTCTAATTGAATTAACAGATTAACCTTAGAAACAATAGATTAGTTGTATGGTTGGTTATAATCCATAAGCGAATTACTACGCGTATGTGCATGGCTTTAACGTAATGATATTCATCACAAATCACAAGAAGTTATATAGTCCAGAGAACAGCCCATAACTGCAGCCAGCCCATGAGTTTAGGTTATATAACACTAGTAGATGCCCAGACGCGCTGCCGAGGCTAAGTTATGTGTTTTCTATAGTTTAATTTCAATTATGGATTTCCATAGTAGTAGCATTCGTTAGCTGTTGTTAAAAAAGCTCTAGTTCATTATATCTACATTAATATTACAAATTTTTGAATATTGCAAATACAAAAAATGTTTACTTCTTCATAGAGATTCCAGTCTTGAAACTTATAAATGGGTCCTTTGTTTTGGGCGGATTGTTAGTCTAGACATTTGGACCTTCTCTTGTTGCTTATACCTGCAAATGTGTATACTTTTATGTTATGCAATGGATGATTTGAGTTAGGGGTGTTCATGGTTCGGTTTCAAACCGTGAAACCACTAAGAGCGGTCATCGATTCGGTTTCACGGTTGGATTCAAAGTTTTCAAACCGTAACGAACGGTTTGGTTTACGGTTCATACCGAAAACTGGCCGTATAAAACCGGACAGGGCCTGAAAATTTCATGATAACACGTACTTGTTTTCATATATGATATTTGTTATATATATTTAATTATCTGTATCTTATAACCTGGGCTAAGTTCAGTAATTTGGAAGTATAGTTTGCAGGCTAAATTCTATACGGGTTTTGTTTTCAATAGAAGCGTAAATGGTTTTTCAATCTCATCCAACACTAAGTTTCTAAGAAGTTGTTTCCAAGTTTCCCCAACTTTTTTATTCTTTTTCATGAACTTAGTTAATCTATTTATGGATTGGCATCTACAACTTAAAGTGTTATCAGTTTTTGTTCCCAAATTTCGTCATTTATGATATCTTATTATTTTGAACAACATAATATATGCATTTTGGACAACCTTTTCATTTTATATTTTATGCATTTTTATAGAGACATAATTAGTCCAAACTGTGAGACCAAATCGTTAGTAACGATTCGGTTTGGTTCGGTTTATATTTTCAATGGTTCGTTTCGGTTTTCGATTATCACGCCATTACTAACGGTCTGGCTTACGGTTTAACTTGAAAACCATTAAAACCGTACCGTGAACACCCCTAAATTTTGAGTTGCTATATAATTTGAAGTTTTATACCCGGGCGTAGATCATTAAATTGCAAAATTTCTAAAGACATTCAATTATGAAATCACAAAAGTAATCTATCCATATGCCCAATTCTTTTAACTTTTTTTAAAACAAAACTCTAAATAAGTTAAATAACATGTAAACGCACCAAAACAATTTGCAGCAAATAACATATACTACAACACATCAACTATAACGGAACGATGTGTACCTGCAACTCAATTGTGAATCAACTTCCGATCAGCTGAGATTCTTAAAAAAACAGGTCAATATGAAACCATAAAACCTCTGTTTATAACTTAACAAAGTTAGTTGACATGCCTAAAAAAATTCAGAAAAACAGCAATTAAGGCCACCGACAAATGGAAAGAAAACAACATAGAAAGGCAGACCAGAAAATAAAAAAAAATCCAATGATGAAAGAAAAATAAACGAACATAAGTGTAGACCTATGGAATTGACTTTGCGATAACGATGTTGTATACTAAGAACCGTGTGAGTGAAATGAAGCAATCCATTGCATTCTAAACAACAAACAAACATAAATGCAAATAACAAACTACAGCAAACAAAACATAAATGGGAAGCAAACAGAATTGTTACCTTCATCTTTTATATCTAAAACAAAAATAAAACATTTATACATGTTGCAAGTAACCTATGTGTTGTAAAAGTATTTCTTAAAACTAAAGCAAATAAACACAAACGTTAAGCACAAATCGGTATTAAGCATACACAGTCATGGAAAATGAAACACCGAAATTATAAAATGGCGATATATAAATGACAAATGTATCGACCGTTTAACATGTATACAAATGTTTTATCCTATAAAGATTTTTTGTATACCACCATCACCATTTAACTCACAATTACAACAACTTCTAATTTTTTTAATCAAAGTACTTCCTCCATACCATCCACTACAAAATCACTGTTCTACATGACGAATTAACTATCAGTTACATGTGTATCAATGGTGAATGAGTAGTGAAACAATTAACTGGAGAAAAACTAACCGAACACATGTTGGCCGTCGCCGTCGAGTCTTCCTTTTCCGGAGATGTACATGTGTGGTTCGTCGCATGTTGGCCGCTGGATGCTTTTTACGTGAATTTACAAAATTAGGTTTCCTATATATTTTAATATATGGTATATAATATAATATAATTGTTAAAGCTACAGAAAAAGAGTTAAACGTTGCGCATCCGGGGAGTCGAACCCCGGTAAAACGTTGCGCATCCGAGGAGTCGAACCCCGGTCAGTACCGTGGGAGGGTACTATGATATCGCCTTTAGGTTTTCCTAACATTTCTTTGCATAATATAATGCTATTGACGGAGAGACAAAATTCTACAAAGGGTAACAAAAATGAGAAATGTGAGAATCCATAAATAATTTAAATGTGTTAAGTGGGACCAAAAGGAAAAGAGTATAGAGGTAATTATTCACATTTTTTCTCTCCACATGCAAGACACATGTTAATACCCACATCATTTTAGAACATCTATAACTTTTTCGAATAATATTTAAAAAAAATAAAAATTCTTCATAATAACAAACGTGTTTTTTTATCTTTAATATGAGTATGATTTTTGTTATATAAAATATAAAACAAAAATTACGTCATTGTGTCTTTTCGCACGCCATTGTGTCTTTTCTCTTGTCATTGTGTCTTTTCGCACACCATTGTGTCTTTTCTCTTGTCATTGTGTCTTTTCACATACCATTGTGTCTTTTCGCTTGTCATTGTGTCTTTTCGCACACCATTGTGTCTTTTCGCTTATCATTGTGTTTATTCCGTCATTGTGTCTTTTCGCTTATCATTGTGTCTTTTTTCGTCATTTTGTTTTTTCGTCATTGTGTCTTTCAACTCATCATTATGTTTTTTAAATACTAATAACACCGTTGTGTAATAATAATACGTAAAAATAATGATAAAATAACAACAAATTATCTAATACATAAAATACAATAATTAATACATGTTACACAATAACTTGAAACGTAAAACACAATGGTGAATACGTATAACACAATGACCTAAAATGTAAGACACAATGGTGAATATATATAACACAATGGAACAACATATTACACAATGACTCGAACGTAATATACAATGAACGCAATACTATTTTTCTCAAATTAAATGAATCTGTCATTTGTCAATCCGAATAAAAGACAAAGAACGTATTACACAATGACTAAAAGTTAATGACAAACAAAACGACACAATGACGTAATCTTTGTTTTAATTTTTGTCTTTAATATGAATACCAATTGAAAAATATAATGATCAAAATCTATAATAAAATTCATATGAAAATTCAACTAAAAAACATAATGAACAACAAAAAAAAACACAATTAAAAAAACCCATTTTTTTATATAACAATATGATACTCATATTGAATATAAAAAAAACGTTTATTATTATGGTGAATTTTTTTAAAAAATAATGTCGTATGAAAAAGTTATGGACATTTTAAAATGATAGGGGAATTGACATGTGCCTTGCATGTGAAAATAGAAAGTCAACAAAGGTGGGTTATTACTATTTCCATCAATTTTTATTTATTAAATTAATCTTAGCCATAAATCTAAGATTAATGGACTATTTTTGTTATTCTTTGTATTTTAACTTTACCCATGTTAGAGATGTTCATCATATCAGGTTTCATGTTCGCACTTTAGACATTTTTAAGTGGAAACCAAACCCGTGCTTTAGCATGGATGGTGTTCCTTGGTTTGGACTTCGGGTCATTGGATATTTGATAAAGTTTCCTTGGTTTTATAATAGGCTAAATACGTATATGAATTTGGTTTTCTTGGTTTAGGTGGATTTTACTTCTTAAAATAGAATAACTACTTCAGTTTGATTTTAAATGGTTTTGGTACAGTTTCATTCAGTATAAGCTTTTGAGGAAAATATTTATAAGAGTAATTAGTTACACGGATTTGCTTCCTAAGATATATTCATGATGCACGTTTGCTCTCCAATTTTCTAATATTAGAAGTGTGATCCAAAACATATGTTACGGGTAACATTGGTGCTCCTAACTTCGATAAAATCCTGCTTTCTATCCTGCTTTCTAGTAGCGTTAAGGTAACATGAAAACCGTTAAGTAATTATATATAGAGAAACTTGATCACTATTCTGCGAAGTTTTCCCAATCACATGAAGGGTTAAAGTGCATAAATATAAATTAAGAGGACTGCATGTGCAATTCTTGTATTCTTGCCAGGTATAAATTGGCATATCAAACTCAGATTATCTTCTCATCTCATGCAACTGGATCTAGGGTTCGATCTTGTTCCAGGTACTTTTGTATATATAATATATATGTGTTAAACTTGTTTTCTATATAATCAATATTAGAATATTATATTCTATGATCCTCACACATATTTGTTTCATTAGTCATTTTTTTTTTCATATATAGATCCATATTCAAAGTTTGATCAATTAAAACATGTTCAAGCAATCTTCAGTCGAAAAAATGTCGCATTCGCAACCGAATATCCCTCCACTCATCAAAGAATATTCAGAAAAGATGAAGATCCCTTTAGATACAATTAGCACGCTTCAATTTATGGAAGTATTGGATTATAAACCATTATTCCCTATAATTATTGTTCTAGGTGAAGCATCTGCCGGAACCAGTGTTACGAGCACATTGCTCGGCCTTAATTTGCCTTCCGATTTAGCTATTCCTATAGTTTTGAAGTTTAAATATGACTCTGATATTGCTTCTCGAAAGATTTTGTTCGAATATTTGTTTGAAGGTAGTTTTTATAAGAAAGAAGTATCTGAAACTCGTTTGGCGAATAAGATAATAAAACTAATGAAACGAGTACCAGAAGACAAAAGATGGCGTACAAAGGTCACTTTAACTATTACTCAGCCACAAGTATCCGATCTCATGGTTGTTCTTTTGCCCGAATTCCATACTCACCAGAATGAGTATGAAGAAAAAAAGGAGATTGAGCTTATTCAAAGTAAGATTAATGGTCCTTAATTATTTTATTTAATTTGTAAATATTCATACTTGTTTGTTGAAGTAATTATTTGTGAATACTGCGTGTAGGGTATATCGAAAGTCATAATGGATGTTACGGTCATTTGTTTCTAAACGTCTTGTCATGCCCATCAAACTTCAACTCGTGCCTATCGAGGAAGGTTCTTAAAGGACTCGACTATTCTGGTACACACTGTATTACAGTTTTCACAAAAGTGGATTTATCTGATGAATACTTGATTTCAGTATTGACTTCCAAGAATGTCGTAACACCATCGCCTTTTGGTTATTTCGTTGTTGATAATACTACTGATGATGATGAGAAGAAGACAGATGAGTGTGTTTTGTTATCTAAGGTGGATAAGGAGTATGTCGGCTTTGATGTCATTTCTAAAAATATTGTTGCTGCAATGCTCGCAATACTTTTTAAGCCTGGGTATCTAATTCTTGAAAGAATTGAATCTGATCTAAAAGAGTCTGTCGTAATGTTAAATCGGCGTCAAAAGACGTTTGGTTCGGTAAAGGATGCTATACCGGATGTCATGTTAATTGTTAGCATGGCGTACTCATCCGTCATGAAACTATTTATACACGGAGATTATATCGAGTATCGAAAGGATAAATATATGCATGCAGCTTCCAATGTGGCATTGCGATTTGAAAAACTTAAAACCGACCTTCATGATCTAAAACATGATAACCGAAAGCCATTTCTGCAGTACGAAGTTGAAATTTTGAAAAGAACAAGTCAGTACAACCTATTATATTTACTTTCTTCTAGCGTCCTCAAATCGCTTCTCCATAGACAATTTTCAGAGGCGTCTAGTATTATCGACGAGTTTGTATCTAGTATCATGGAGTACATAGAGAGGGTGGTGGTTAAAGTCCTCCTAAACCATGAAATATACTCTTGGCAACTCCATCCGTTTATGATACAGATCGGTAGAGTGTTGGTTAAAGGTATGAGAAAGAGTTATTTAAAAAAGTTAACGGAGATGTTAGACATGGAAAAGGAGTTCGTCTATACAAGCAGCGATGAATTTGCTAGAAAGATGAAAGAAATGGAGTCAGTCAAACTCGAGCTCGATGGAGGAGAAGATTTCATAGATATTGAAGGTTTTGGAAACAACATTAATGTTGAGCATTTGAAAGGTTATCCTAAGTCCCAAGTAAAAGTAGCTTTCGAACAGAAAAAAGAAAACGTCGTATACTGGGAGATTGTGGTCAACAGATTTGTCGACTATTGCTATTTAAATCTCCAAACTTTAATCAAGAAGATGATGACCGATGGGATTGAAGAGGTGACGAGAGAACATCTCATGACAAGAATGAAAGATGAGACGAAGTTACCAGATCATGTAGTGTCTGTGGTGGCTTTCAACAAACTCGACATGGAACATAGGATCAAGTATCTGAAAAAGATAAAGAAAGACATTGAAAGGTGGCAGGTAAGCTCTGATGTTTTTCGTGATCGTTATATGTTTGATCGTGGTTTGTGAGGAACTTTCGTCACTAAGTTCGACTTTTCTTATGTTTTGTTACCGTGATTCTTTTTTGTTTGTCGAATACTATTAATGCAGTTATCTAATCACTTTTTTGAAAGTTAACTCATGGTTGAAACGAATCGAAAACATGCACAGGCGTTAAACCAAATATCACATACAAAACCTTTTCACATTACTCATTTGGAGTTCAAAAAGAAAAAAAAATAACATGAGGATCATAGCATCAACTACATCAGCAATCTTGAATAAAAAAGATTATATAAGCCACAATAATTCTGAGTGAAAAACTAAATATGGAGTCATTTGTCTAGCTGCTGCAAATCAATATCCCAAGCAGATGCCAGCTGTAACAAGAGCTGATCTGGCAGCATGCCTTCCCAGTCATCAGGAGGCTCAATAGTTGAAGCAGCCTCATTCAGATTCACCAAAATCTCTCTTTTTAATTCCATTGGGATTCCCACATTATCTGTTCCATTCTCTACTATCATATCCAGCAACTGTAGAACAAAATAGAAGTAGAAATCATGGTCAAATATAATGAATCCGACTTTTAACTATTCAATGTTGCATGATCACTTTCAAGCCCAAACAACCGTAAGAGTGCTTCGCAGAACGCGGGAACTTATTGGTCAACGGGTCATTATAAAGTTTTATTCTTTACGTACGGACTATAACTAGCGGTTCAACTCATGTTTTTCTTTATTTAGGGTTAATAACGTATAAAAAAAACTAACATACATTCTTATTTTTAATGAAAAAAGTTCTTCAACCTAATTTTAGTATGTTAAGGACTAGTTAAGGTCCTAGACTAGTAAAAAGTACACAAAAAATAAAAATTTGTCTCTAAAACTAATTTAAACTCTAAAATGCAAGTGCTTTTGATGATTTTTATTTTTTATATTATTTTTTTAAATTAATGACCCTGTTAACTTCTAAATTGGTAAAAAAAAGATGAAATTCTTTGGCAAAAACATTGAATGTCACTGTATCAAAATGACAAACTTAAGAGTTAGCAAATCATTTTTTTTATTTTATTTTCAAGCACGGGCATTTTAGACAAGTTTTGGGGACTTTAATATGCAAAATTAGTTTAGTGACTTTTACATGTATTTTTCTGAAATAAGGTCTTGCTAAGTTGCTAACTCTGAGATTGGTCAAAAGAAGACGGTATTATCTTCTCTTTTATTTTTGCGCAAGAGAGTCGATGCCACTTTATCAAATTGACAAACTAAGAGTCAGCAGGTCATTGTTTTATTAATCACAAACGTGCGTTTTAGACAATTATACAGACTATAATACATTAAAAAAATAGTCTGGTGACTATTACGTCTAATTTGTAAAATAATTTCTTAACTCTTTATTTTGTCAAAAGAAGATGGTATTTTCTTTTTTACTTTTTGCAAAAATATTGAATGTCACTGTATCAAAATGACCAATTTAAGAGTTAACAAGTTACAAGCCACCTTTTTTTTTAAAATCAAAAGCACTTGCATTTTAGATACGTTTAGAGACTTTAAAAACAAAAGTTAGTTCACTGACTTTTATATGTATTTTTAAGAAGCTGACAGACTTTGGTATACCAACATCATGTCAAGTGGCTATTTCGTGAAATATAAAAGTATAATGATTTCTTATGGTATAACCCTTTATTTAACATATATGTATAACGTGCGTGGTATGATAACACAGCCAAGACCCCGCACTCGGTTCTCTAATGTCATGAGATCCACCCATGAAATCCTACAGCATCAAAGAAAAAAAAACCTTTTAGAAATTAGAACATGTAAAATAGAGACGTGACAAATTGGCTAGTAACCGAACCAAACATTCAATGAATCGTGCAGCGAGAAGTTCGTTTAGTTTATTGAATAAATGGATGAACATGAACACAACTTTTCTATTCATTTAATTAAAGGAACGAACATGAAATGCCCCATTCGTTCATTTAAGTTCGTAAAACATTCATTTATGTTCATATACTTAATTATTTATGTTTGTTCAAGTCTGTTAAATTATGTTGTTAATATGTATTTGATTTTTTAGGCGCGTTACGATGTGGTCTAGTTTTGATAACCTTTTAGGCCCAGCACATTGTTGCTCACATTTACTTTTAGTTGGTTTTAGCACATCTATGTTCGTTAGTTTACATTCGTGAACCGTTCATTTATATTGTTAACAGTCGAACATAAAGGAATACGTACAATACATTTTCTTAGCAAACGAAAAAGAACAAGAAATCATGTTCGTCTAATTATTCGTGTTTGTTCGTTTGATAAGTTTAAGTTAAACGAACAAACACGAACATGTTCCACTAATGTTTGTTTGGAACTTTGGTTTACTGTTTACAAGCTTAGTGGCAAATTAGATGGTTTAGATGAAAAGTCAACACGGGTTGGTTGGCCCAAAACACTTTTACCACCTGAATTTAGTTTTCTACAAACATTAGACATTTTGTGTGGGAAATATGATCACAAATATCATATCATATATAATAATATATGCATTTTTTTTTCAGTAGAAGGATTGCAATGATTTTATATATATTTAACTAGTGTTTTTCCCGACGCATTGCGCCGGGCAGGTCGGTAAAACTCGGACAAAGGTAAAACCCAAGCATTGTCGGTTTCAAGTATTGAGGTGCTAAGTTGAGCGATTTCAGTCGGTTTCATTTTCCTGCTATATTCTACCGAAACTAAAACAAAAAAAATTATAAAAACTAATAAGATGTCGCCAAGTGACCCAACAGGTACTTGCGATACCAAGTCTCTTCTTTATACTAACATATTTAAACAAAAAAACACAAATAAAATAATTTAAACAAACCCACTAAAAAGAAAAAAAACAAAAAAAAGGATAATAAATTTTGCATTATGAGACTTGAACTTGCATTTGAAGTTTCTTGTAACTTCTCAAGCACTAACTAAATTAGCAACAACCAACTCACTAAGGTATCATTATTGTTTATACATCAAAATAATTTACATAAATTCAAAACAAAAATTATATAATATTAAAAAAAATCATTTGTGGCACCAAACTTCTTAATTATACTATATAGATAATTTGGCAACGGTTGACCAATTTGGCTGGTTCGACCAATTTGACGAGCTTCTTCTTTAGCTAGTTTTTTGTCAGCTTGAGATGCCAATTTCAACTCGGGGTGTAAACGAGCCGAGCTTAGCCCGAGCTCGACTCGTTTTGACTTACGATAGTTCTAGCTCAGCTCATGAGTCATTTTTCCAATCTCAAGCTCGGCTCGTGAGTCGTTATTTCAAGCTCAAGCTCGGCTCGTGAGTCGTCTTTTCAAGCTCAAGCTCGGCCTAGGCTCGGTTCTTTTACTATTTATTAACTAATTTGTATAAATTTATATAACATTAAATAAAAATTATACAAATAATAAGCCCGTTTAGACTCGCGGGCCAGCTTGAGCTTAATAAATGAAGCTTAGACCCAGAGTCGTCTTTTAAACAAGCTTATTTTAAGATCCGAGCTCATTTAAGCTCAGCTCGTTTCAAGCTTTTAACAAGCTTGGATCTCGAGTAGCTCACGAGCCGGCTTGGCTCGTGCACACTCTGAATTGTAACTCATTTGCCTATTATGTGGGTCAATTTAGATAGTGATTTATCACAAACATGTCATACAGAAACTAGCAAAAATGAAGAACAGATCAAATAAGCAAAATTTGAGATAATTAATGAAATAATATTAGTTTTGTTAACATTTATAAGTATAAACACATCAACTATTTACAAGAAAGTGTTTGCGAGCCAGGCCAGCCCCACCTAAACCGGTCCATTCCAACAAAACTCCGGACAAAGTTTGACTTGTTCCCGACCCACACATGTTGCCACCTCTAGTTTTACCCGATAGAGCTTAAGCATAACTCATGTTTACCCATATCACATAAAGCAGGTGCTTTCTTTTTCAAGATTCCAACTGCTTTCTCGGGTATGTTGGTACCCTCGTGTTCATCATTCTTCGGTGGGCCCTCGGACTTTCTTTCACCCGATTTAGCTGGTTAAAATGAGTCCCGTACTCTGTTTGACTGACTCATTTTAACCAATTCTTTAGATGGTGAAGCTTCTGAAATAACCGAACTCAACCGAGCGATTTTTGTGTTTAGTTTTGAATTTAAAGTAATTTATAAGAATTTAATAAACAGTGCAACCCAAATGTATAATAATCAATTAATCATTTTAGTTAGCATAAAGATTTAAGCCCCAATTGATTTTTTGGGCCGATTTTTTTTTTTTTTTTGCCAAAAGTTTTCAAGCCCAAATGGTAAAATCGAAACCGAAACCGAACCCATCCCAAACTGATACTTGGGGTTTATGAGGTTGTTTAATTTAACTATTTTTATACAGCTATTTAAGATGTAGTTTGCATTATATATACACTTTTGAAACGTTTAAGTTTCAACCTGTTTGGCTCGTTTCCTTTAGCTTATGTGTTTCAATCACTTGGCACATAAGATATAAAGTATAACCCCAATCAACAAAGAGGATAATATTATTTTGTGCGCACCGTTACCTTGAGCCTTTTGATCTTCAGAACCGCCTGCAAGACGTTGCCAATCCTGCAGAGCCTCATTTATATTGTCTCTTGCGGGTTTTATTTAAAAAAATTCAAACAAAAAACTTTGTTTTTGTATTTTTGAGTTAAAAGAGGGTTTGCATATTAAAATTAACCTTATCAAAGCGACAATCCTCGAGGGCGGCTATCGTGGGACCTGTTTTTCCTGTGATCAAGTTAGTTGAATGCAAAGCTAAGCCGGACCTAACCGTTGACACTAACCATTCACCAACAAGTTCATTTTCTTAATGTACGAAAGGTAACAAAAAATTCCTTTTGGTGAGGTGTTCGTGAACCATTCGTTTGTCCAATAAAACCTTAATGGACGAACATGAACAAGAGCGTGTTTGGTTCGGTTACAAATTACAACCCTAAACCTAAACAATATGATCTAAAGGGCATCAAATGATAACACATATTTAGTAATCTTGTCACAAACATAATAAACATAATATTATATTGTTATACGGTTATACGCAAATCATCACAAACCTGAGAAAGACTGGACACCACTTGCAAAAGAGCAGCCTTCGCAAAAAAATTCGCATTATTCAAATACTTGCAAATCCTCCCACACATCTTCTGAAACGCGAAAACCGGAGGATACGACGCCATCTCCACCATCCTCGCCAAACACATTGCACCGCCCGCCTGCACTCCCTTACTCTGATAATTCAACGCCTCAAACAACGGCTTCACAAACACCGAAACCACCGCCCCAACATTCTCCCCCTCCCCTCTCAAATACAACCCCGAGAGGTTACAATGTGTATTGTTTTTTAGTTTATCGAGTATTTTGTTACTTTAGTGTTCAGTGTGCAACAATTAGAATGTTAGTGTTTCCGCCATTAATACTCTAGTGTTCTTCCCGGTATAGTAGTGCCGTTAACCTTCTTGTCAACACCTAGGTGTTTGGTTACGACTGTGATTTATTGGGTGATCCTAGTGATAAACGCGGCACCGACAAGTGGTATCAGAGCATTGTCTGCTATTTTTGTGAAGAATTGTTGCTGAATATTGCTGATTTCGAAGATGAAGAGTGACGTCAGCAGACAACTGTTCCATTGATTTGTGATGACAGCTGTCATGTTCTTCATTTTTCCAGATCTACAATATTTGTGAGGTTTAAAAGTGTTCTTATACTCAGATCTTTCTTAAAATCTATTTCTTTGTTATAAATCTTGCTCTAATCCATTCAAACATATCAGATCTGAGGTTTTTGACCACAAATCTGATTATTTTACAAAAGAGTGTTTTATGGTTTTTGTTTAAAGTTTATTAAGTTCTTTAATATTTCAAAAATACCAAAAAGATGTATGATTCTATGGACAAGCAGGAGGTGTCTACTAATAAGATACCCAGATTGTATGGACAGGAGAACTACATTAAGTGGAAAGTATTATTCGAAGTTGTTGTTTGCTATAATGATGTTGAGATGTGGTACTCCATCAAGAACGGACCCTATGTGCCGGATGGAACATGAAGTAATCCTACTGTTGAAGCAAGAATGAAGAAGAAAGATGATAGAGCTCTAGCAATGATCAAGTTGGGTTTGTCACGGGAGATCCTAACTAGTGTGGCTCATCACACCACAGCCAAAGCTATGTGGGATGCTCTTATTGAAATGTTTGAAGGCGACACTGAGCTGAAGAACATAAAGAAAAATCGTTTGAAGTCTGATCTTGATCCTTTCAAGTTCAAAGAGAGTCAGAAGCTAAGATCAGTGTTACAGAGATTTGTGATAATTTCTAATGAAATCAGGATTAACTGATTTGACTATAACTTATTATGATATGGCCAAGAAGCTACTGTCATCTCTTTCTGGTGAATGGTACACTGCTAGTAAATTCATCAAAGAGAAGACAAATTTCCCTTTGTTGAAGCTTGATGATGTGATTTGTTTTCTTCAAGAAGCAGAGCATGAAATGATCGAAAATAATATGATAAAAGAAGATAAACCTAGTTTCCAAGTGACCAATGCTCTCATAGCACCAATGGGTAATCTGTCTAGCAAGAATCTGCAACATGTGCCTATCATTGAAGAACCAAGTGATTATGGAGGTGACACACCAAGAAGCTTTGTTGCTAGCAATGTGAACAATCAAGGTGGACAATCCAGGTTTAATGTCCAATTGATTGATGATCATGATACTGCTTCTATGTCCAGTGGACATGCTCCTATTGATGGTGGACATGTCAATCAAGGAAGTGAATATCAGGCCTTATTCTCTATGTTTACAGAATCATACAATGCCTTTGTGGCCAAAAACTTGATTCACACCAGTGTGGTCAAAGAAGATTCAGAGAAAATTGATGCAGATGACCTTGAGGACATAGACTTGAAATGGCAAGCTGCTATGCAAGCCTTGAGAAGCAAAAGATTGTTCAACAGAATTGGATGATCCCTTGTGTCTGGTCCTAATGACAGGATTGGATTTGATAAATCAAAAGCAATTTGCGACAATTGTCAATTGCCAGGTCACTTAGAAAGGGAATGCAATCATGTTTTTTAGTGTGTATTGTTACAATGTGTATTGTTTTTTTAGTTTATCGAGTCTAAGCATGTAGGATGCTTAAATATCTCGAACTTTGCTCTAATACCAACTTGTAAGGCCCCGTTACTGGTGCCCTACTTTGGACGTTGGATTTACTCATAAACGCAGTTCTAAATATCAGAGTTAATTAAAACTTTCGCGGAATAACATAAAACATCAACAGTCATTACAAACATTCATAATTTGTCTTTAAAACATAGCTTAAAACATGTCTTTTAGTTCACACATTAACAATTACATCTTCAGATGCCAGCTTCTTTATTCATCTGCCATGTGTCCCCCTTCAAGCCAGCTGTCTCATCTTACTCACTTGCGTGCATGTAAGGCCCCGTTACCGGTAGCCTACTTTGGTGTTGGATTTACTCATAAACGCAGTTCTAAATATCAGAGTTAATTAAAACTTTACGCGGAATATAACTTCAACCCTAGCATATTACAAAACTGTCGAATCTTGTCTTAATCAAACATTCAAATTTATTTAAACATAACACATAGTCTTTTAAAACATCATGACATTTTCTTGAGATGCCAGTATCTTCGATTCCATGCCATGTGTCTTTAATCATGCGAGCTGCCTCAACCTATTTGCCTGCGTGCATACTAAAAGTCAGCTACGCTGAGTGAGTTCTATAACATTCTTGGATATTATTAGGGTCCATCAATCTTTCGTACACATACATACCAAACCTTACGCTATAACATCCTCGGATATTATTAGGGTCCGGTCACCCTTCATCCTCGGATATTATTAGGGTCCGGTCACCCTTCATCATCGGATATTATTAGGGTCTGGTCACCCTTCATCCTCGGATATTATTAGGGTCCGATACCCTTCATCCTCGGATATTATTAGGGTCCGGTCACCCTTCATCCTCGGATATTGTTAGGGTCCGGTGCCCTTTCCTCCTTACCTCTTTAACATACTTTCTATACACATAATCGTAAGTTTCGCGCATACATACATCATTCATTTTTTTCATCTTGCAACATACATATAACATCAACCATTTCCTGGCAGTACATGCAATTCCGAAGATCTTTCATGTACCGACAAGAAATCATTCATACATTTCACATAATACATATATGGCATACACTTATCACTTAGGATAAGTGTATTAACTAATCACATCGAGTATGCATACAGCCCCGAAAACATTACAAGGAATGGGGCTAGAAACTCATCTGAACTCGGTTACTTCTTCTGCTATTGGTTATTCCTCCTTGAGCTGTGCGCTACTGACTGTTTAATAATTGCAAATATTAAATACTACTCTAGCCACTCTCAATGCTACTTAATTAGTCTTACTTGTCTAAGTCGGTTTTACTTCGTTGAATCATTACCAGTTAGTTAATCGTTACTTATTAACCTTTAAAGGAATCTTTCATAAATTATCAAAGTCCAAGGGCTATTATGTAATTATCTCATTCTTTCACAAGTCCAGGGGCCACTTCTGTAATCATTTCAAAGTGTAATTCGTTACAAAATCCTCCTTCATTCGCTATAACGAATGGCCTAGTTCGCTATCTCAATTATAACGAATTGAGTCTGATTCGCTAACTGATTCGTTACCTTATCTTCCTCTGATTCGTTACTTGAACATAACGAACTGGTAGCTAATTCGTTACCTTGACAGAACGAATGGGCATTTAACGAATTAAGGGCTGATTCGTTATCAAGTCACACGAATGAGTCCCATTCGTTATGACCGCGTAACGAATCACCCAACCTTAACGAATCTTCAACAGTTCTTATCCAGACTTTGACTCAAGGGTCAAAGTCAAAATCGTCAAGAACACCCACAGTCAACAGAACTTAGATTTGCAATTAAATCTTCGTTTCTTAACGAAACATCACGATTTTGGTATCAATGGAATTGTCTGACCAGCGCCTACAAACCCCAATCATCAAATCGGCCAAACATTTACATTTAAAGGGTGCGATTTATGCATCTACATACGGGTTTCTTCATACTAACAATTAACCTATCAAACTATAATAAATTTCAGTAAGTTTAGCTTTGTTGGATTCGTTTTTACCCTACTAACACAGATCTATGATTTCTAGACTAAATCCGAACCTTAACGAACAAGTACTCGATATAAATGTACCGTAAACGAGTCAAACTACGAACACGAGCTGGTCTTTGATGTTGTTTTGGTCCGTCACGACGTTCCAGCACCAACAAGCTCGGGTTTTCGCCTTCGGATCTTGGTTCGGGTTATAAGATGGTGTTGTGTGTTTTTCGAAGGTGCAGGCTATGGTGTAGAGATAGATAATAATGGAAATGATTAGGGTTTAAGGGGTATTTATACTCGCTTAAGCCCATGGACCTAAGGCCCATCTTTTCTTCTTGGTTCATAAATAATTCCATCTAATTAGCCTACTTATACTCCCATCCTTATTATTTTATTAATTCTATACTAACTCAAGTAAACTTTCCATCATAAATAAATAATATATTAAATATTATTTTTAGAAATTTCGGGATGTTACAGTGCATACTAAAAGTCTGCTACGCTGAGTGAGTTCTAGTTAATCATACAACATACAACATATTCATAATTACATACTTTCATACGTACTCCATACTTTCATACTTTCGTTTATATATACTTACTTACTTACTCTCTTTATTTCATATGCATACCTTACGTTTTAAAAGGCATTTTGCCCTATAACCTTCGCATATATAATTAGGGTATGCAACCCTTTAACCTTTGCATATATTATTAGGGTATGCAACCCTTTAACCTTCGCATAAATTATTAGGGTATGCAACCCTTTAACCTTCGCATATATTATTAGGATATGCAACCCTTTTTCCTTCGCATATATTATTAGGGTATGCAACCCTTTATCCTTCGCATATATTATTAGGGTATGCAACCATTTAACCTTCGCATATATTATTAGGGTATGCAACCCTTTAACCTTCGCATATATTATTAGGGTATGCAACCCTTTAACCTTCGCATATACTCGAAGTTCGTTCACGTATTGTCAAGCATACTTTCATTATTTAAACATAACTTATCATATTCATCTTTAAGGCATACACTTACCATATAAGGTAAGTGTATTAACATTCACATTGAGTATACACACAGCCCCGAAAACATAACAAGGAAGCGGGACTAGAAACTCACATGAATCCTGTTTCTTTCTCCGTTAAGTGTTAATCATTTCCATAATTGAGCTCTGCTAATTGTATATTAATTACATGTATCAATACGTGTCTCATTCACATTATTCATATTTCAGCCAAAATGGCTAAGTTTGTTCTATTCTAATTGTCTTGTTTTAGATTACAATCTACTTAGAATATTTTCATCCTTAACCTGAATGTATTTGAATACAAGGTATTCAATTAACTTAGTACCCTTTCTTTCTTTCCTTTTGCATTTACCAACATGGTTTGAATTATATTACATTGTACTAGAATCCATATTCCATTGATAGCAACCCAACATACTCTACACTTGAATACATTGGTGTATTCAAGTGTAAATACATGTATTCGATCCTAATGGAGGTATTCGGGTCCCTCAATGAAATCGGGCCTTCATGTAATCGAGTATATGTAATGTATGCGAGTATAAAATGTAACCGAATGGTATATTGTATTCGAGTTAAGCATATGAAATCGAGTAATGGCCATGTAATCGAGTTCTGACCATGTAATCGAGTGACATAATGTAACCGAATTCCCCATTGTAATCGAGTATGTGTAATCGAACCATCCAAATGTACTCGACCATGAGGCATGTAATCGAACAAGTTGTAGCCACTTGGTTTGTTTATCACCTTTATTACTACATTTCTTGACATTAATACTTTATTAAGGTTTGGTATTAACCCATAAACATTTCCTTAACCGTTTTCGGCCCAAACTTGATCCGAGTGACCATGAAGCTTGGACCTTTATGGTCCAAAACGTCCAAGGCTAGATCTAGGGATCCTTTATACGAGTCGTATATGTCCATGAGTTCGTTAAGTCCATTTTAAACATCAAGTTTGCAACTTTATCACATAATAAGGTTCGATTTACTATCTTACTAAGTTTCATGCAAAACCGACTTCGTTTACTCGTTCTTTTCACAAACCGAACACTACTGTAACATCCTAATTTCGGTTTTATTAATAAAATAAATATCGTCTATTTTATATTGGGTCGATATCGGTTTAGATAATAGAATGTGAGTTGGGCTAGTGTTGGGTTAATTGGATATGTACTATGGACTTGGGCTTGAATGAAAGAAGGAAAGACCATGGGCTTAAGCCCATGATCCATAATTATATAAGTCATTAATACCCATTAATTCCTCATTCACACATATTCCATACACCACCTAAAACACACACTTAAGATTTCTCTCTAGTTCTCTACCTATCTAAACCGAAACCAAGAAGGAAAACAAGAAAGAATCCGAACACCGACCCGAGGTAATACTAGTATGATGATTTATTAACTTAAACCGTTAGATGTAATCGCGAAACGACGAGCCGACACCGTTAAACCGTTTAAGTCACGAGATCCGGGTGGAATCGGGTATAAACCGAACCTATGATGAGCTTAGGGGTCACCCGAGCTCAGATCTGGATCGAACGGGACGAAAAACGGTGAAAAACGAGCTAAAATACGTTTTTCCAGTGAATTCGCGTTTTTTCGGCGGCTTTCCGGCAATGGCGGCGCCGGAAAAGTGGTATGAGGTTAAGGAATGTCAGGGAATATTCTGACATTCCCTGACCTAACCCTAGTTCGCTAAGGGTAATTAATGAATTAGAAGCATTTCGCTAGCTGATTCGTCTATGGGAGTATAACGAACTAGCATCAGTTCGTTAAGGGTAAGGATAGCGAATTACCCCGGATTCGTTATAGTTAAAAGATAACGAATTGGAAGGTCCAATTCGTTATATAGACTGGTTCGTTAAGGAACTGATTCGTTAAGGAGTCCAGTTCGCTAAAGGGTCCAATTCGTCACCTGGACTGATTCGTTATATGGACTGATTCGTCAGAGGTTCAGTTCGTTAGAGGGTTCAGTTCGCTAAAATGACCAGTTCGCTAAGATAATCCAATTCGTTAAGATTAATGTAACGAACTAGAAAGTTTAATAAAATGACAGAACAACCCCTGAACTTAGAAAGAATGAGATAATTACATAATAGTCCCTTGGACTTAATGATTTATGAAAGATACCTTTTAAGATTAACGAGTAACGATTAACTAACCGGTAATGATTAAATGAAGTAAAACCGGTTTAGAAATGTGAGATGAATTAAGTAGCCAAGATTTATGACTAGAGTAGTATTTGATATTCCATTGTCATACAGTTAGCCGTGCCCAACTGAAGAAAGGAATAACTATTAACGGTGAACGTAACCGACATTAGGTGAGTTTCTAGCCCCATTCCTTGTTATGTTTTCGGGGCTGTGTGCATACTCGATGTGATTGTTAATACATTTATCCTAAGTGATAAGTGTATGCCATATGTGTATTATGTGGAATGTATGAATGTTTTCTTGTCGGTACATGAACGATCTTCGGAATTGCATGTACTGTCAGGGAATGGTATGATGTCGTATGTATTTTGTAAGATGAAGAATGAATGATGTATGTATGAAACTTACAATTATCTATATAGAGAAGTATGTTAAAAAAGTATGAAAGAAAGGGCACCGGACCCTAATAATATCCGAGGATGAAGGGTACCGGACCCTAACAATATCCGAGGATGAAGGGTACCGGACCCTAACAATATCCGAGGATGAAGGGTACCGGACCCTAACAATATCCGAGGATGAAGAGTACCGGACCCTAATAATATCCGAGGATGAAGGGTTCCAGACCCTAATAATATCCGAGGATGAAGGGCACCGGACCCAATAATATCCGAGGATGTTATAGCGTAAGGTTAGTTATGTATGTGTATGTGTATGAAAGATTGATGGACATGTTAAGTATGTAATGCATACCTACGGGCACGTATATGTGTTTGTAAAGTAAGTTATGTGATTAACTAGAACTCACTCAGCGTAGCTGACTTTTAGTATGCACACAGGAAATAGATTGAGGCAGCTAGCATGACTGAAGACACATTGCATGGAACCGAAGATACTGGCATCTCAAAGAAATGTTATGATGTTTTTAACGACTATGTTTTATGTTGAATAATTATGAATGTTTTATAAGACATGTTTTGAAGGTTATGTAAGATATTAGGGTTGAAGTTTAATGTTCCGCGAATGTTTTAATTAACTCTGATATTAAGAACTGCGTTTATGAGTAAATCCAACACCAAAGTAGGGCTACCGGTAACGGGGCCTTACAACTACTCGTTTTACTCGAAACGAACCAACTAACCCGTTTATTATCAATTTCATTACTTTATCAATAATAATGACCCGATCTATCATCCTACCAATTTTCATGTAAATCCGTTCATGAAAAGTAAGCCTTTTTAGCAAAAACGTACATTTGAGGTTTTTGTCTGAAATCACTCGAGATGCTCAAAACCATATCAAACGAACTCCGATTTGAGTGATTCAAGCGGCCATGGAACCTTCTTGTCCCGATATACAAACCCATCATCTCACCTTCGCCGGAAACAGCCGCTACAGTCGCCGGAAAAGCTGAACAATCGCCGGAATCTTCATTTTTGAGCTGCTACGGTTTTGCTGATAAAAACCGGACTTCCCGACCTCTGATCGAAGATCTGATCAGTGGTATACTTCATATATATGTTATGAAGACTCAGTTAAAATTTGAGATCGATCCGACGGTCAGATCTCTAGGAATCATTGTGTCTTTGTGGGTGGTTTTCTTAAAAACGGGAATTGGAGAAGTGTGTGTTTTTGATAGTGTAGGCTATGGTGTAGAGATGTATAAAAATGGAAATGAGTTTTAAGGGGTATTTATACTCCCTTAAGCCCATGGACCTTAGGCCCATCTTTCCTTTTTGGTCCATAATTAATTACATCTAATTAGCCTACTTATCATTCCATCTTTATTATTTTACTATTTTTCTATTAACTCAAGTAAACTTTTCGGTCTTAAATAAATAATATATTAATTATTTATTCTTAAAAATTTTGGGATGTTACAAGTGTCCTCCAACACTTCTACACCCTCACATCCAAATCCTTATGTCTCTTCTTAGCCAACTCATCTTCCCTTTCCAAATCCAACCCTTAATGCTCACATTCCATCTCACATCCAGTTCGTTAGAGGGTTTAATTCGTTACAAGAACCAGTTCGTTATGACAAGTCAATTCATTAAGGATAAGTAACGAACTACAAGTTTAACAGAATTACAGAGCCCCCGGACATAGAAAGAGAATGATTTAATTACAAAGAAGTCCTTGGACTTTTAAGTTAGCCAATTAATTAATGATTCAAAATTTCTAATGGAAAATGTGTTAAGACAGTCAAAACTCGTTTTTCCGGCGATGACGCCAGAAAGGCGGAGCTGGAAATGGTACGAGGTTAAGAGGAATGTCAGAGAATGTTGTGACATACTCTGACCTAACCCTAATTCGTTAACGGAGAGTTAACGAACTAGGGGTGGTTCGCTAGTTGATTCGTCTAAGAGAGCTTAACGAACTAGCTCTAGTTCGTATCCAATTCGTTAAGGGAAAAAGATAACGAATTACCCTTTGATTAGTTATAGTCGTTCGTTAGAAGAGATAACGAATTAGATGGGTTGATTCGTTACATGGACTGGTTCGCTATATGGACTGATTCGTTAAGGGTACAGTTCGTTAGAGGGTTCAATTCGTTACAAGAACCAGTTCGTTATGACAAGTCAATTCGTTAAGGATAAGTAACGAACTACAAGTTTAACAGAATTACAGAATGGTCCCCGGACTTAGAAAAAGAATGATTTAATTACAAAGAAGCCCTTGAACTTTTGAGTTAGCTCGACCCCAGCCAAGGGCTCTGCATGCCCCTTGGACCCTGCTAGAGGCTGCCGCCCCTAGACCCCGCTGCTAGGGGCGCTGCCCCTGGACCCCTGTTCGTTGAGGGTTATGACTAGACTAGAAACGCGATGTGAGTAGTGATAGTTAATTGATGCGTGTAATTGTTATATAGTTAGTCGTGCTCAGCTCAAGAAAGGATTAACTATAAACGGTGAGCGTAATCGCGTTCAGGTGAGTTTCTAGCCCCACTTCCTTGTTATGTTTTCGGGGCTGTGTGCATACTCGATGTGATAGTTAATACACTTAACATAAGTGGTAAGTGTATGCCTTATATGAATTATGTATGATGATTTCTTGACGGTGCATGAACGATCTTCGGATATTGCATGGACCGTCAGGTGGTAGTTAAAGATATGAATGATATATATGATGTATGATTTATGTATAAATGAAGTATGCATGATGTATGAATGATATATGTATGGTATGTAAATAGTACGTGAACGATCTTCAGATATTGCACGTGTTATTAAGGCAAGTATGTAAAGGACATGTATGTTACAGTAGCAATATAAATGGACCAGACCGTAATAATATCTGTGAGGATAGGACCAGACCCTAATAATATATGTGAGGACAGGGACCAGACCCTAATAATATATGTGAGGATAGGGACCAGACCCTTATAATATCTGTGATGTTGGGGACCAGACCCTTAAAATATCTGTGAGGTTATAGGACGGAAGGCTCTTTATATAGTATGGATAGTTATGCGAGTAAAATAAAGTATGAACAAAGTACACACCTTCGGGCACGTGTGCAAGTATGAGAACATATTGTATGTTGTATGATTAACCAGAACTCACTCAGCGTAGCTGAATTTTAGTATGCACGCAGGTGAGTAGATTGAGGCACTTGCATAAGGGGAAGCACATGGCATGAACTCGAAGAAGCTGGCATCTCGAGAAATGTTATGTTATTGTAAAGACAATATTTTATGTTTAAATGTTTCGAATGCCCATTAAGATAAGAATGGATGTTTATGTAATATTATGGTTTGAATGTTTTAATATTCCGCGGATATTTTTATTAACTCTGATATTATGAACAGTGTTTATGAGTAAATCCAACGTCCAAAGTAGGGAACCGGTAACGTGGCCTTACAAGTTGGTATCAGAGCAATGTTCGAGAGATTTAAGCATCCTACATGCTTAGACTCGAATAGAGATTGAGATTAAAGTAAGAAAAAAAAGAAGATGCCAGTACGAGAATGCCATGTGTCACTCAAGCAAGCTAAGTAAAGGTAAAGTATGTGATTCAATTCACATGTAAAGTAGAATGATGAATGGATGTTTGCGTAATTGCTAAATAAAGAATGTATGAATGCTAGCTTAATTGCTAGGGATAGGAGTATGTAATGATATGAAACGTTTGATTGTCTAACTGTTAGAAGTAGAATTAACACAAATAGACTCATAAGAGAAAGTGTATAGGACACAGAAAGTAACGTGAGCAGCTAATCGCAGATGACCACTGTTATTACCTGTTAGCCTTACTATCCTTATACTAAATGGTTCCTTAAGTGATGACGTTTGTGTTTCATTATAGAATACGACTGGCTGGAGCTAAGAAAGCCGCTGGAAGAGGAGGATGCACGGGACGTCGCGGTAGACCACGCGTCGTTCGAGAACCTTCGGTAGAGGCAGCCACTAACAATGAAGGCGAAGGAAGTGCGGCAGGTCGAAATCCGAGTAACAATGAAGGGGTTCAACTGGATCTCGCAATTCAAGCTGCCATTGCTCAAGCGGTAGCAACTGCTGTGAAGAACATGAATCCGGAAGGGTCAGCTGGAGGCCGCGAAAGAACTGGCGAAAGGGCGGAAGGAGAAGGTGGGAAGAATGATGAAAGGGAGGGGAAGAATCAAGTGTGGTTAAGTCAGTGAAGGTTGGTGATAAGAAAAGGGGCCGAGGTGGGTGCAACTATAAGTCCTTCAGGGGATGCGACCCACCGAAGCTAACTGGCTTGGGAGACGCAATCACTACTCTTCAATGGATAACCTCCATGGATAAAATTATCCGAATTAGCGAATGCCGTCCCGACCAAGCTGTAGGGTATGCTACCCAATCGTTCGGTGAAGAGGCAATGTACTGGTGGGAGTCAGTGGAACAGAGGAAGAGTCGGGAGGAGGTCAAAGCTATGAGGTGGGATGATCTGAAGGAATTAGTGATGAAGAGGTTTTATGCTGATGCAGAGGTAGAGAAGGTTGAGATGAAGTTCTTGATTCTAAAGGCGGGTAAGATGACCCACCGCGAATACCTCACTGAATTCAGCCGTTTGTCAAGGTTGGTGCCAGATATGGTGAACACTGAGGCCAAGCGAATCAAATGTTACCTTAGGGGACTGCCACAGAATGTTCGCGTCTTGGTCAAGGATGGTAGACCAGGTACTTTTGATTCTGCGGTGGGGCTCGCAGAAACGGTTTATGAGGACCTGACGACAGATGAGGCGGTAGTGGAAGAGAATAAGGATAAGAAGTGGGTCGCTCCTGCCAAACGACATGGTACTCAGTTTTGGAACCCCAAGAACAAGCAGCCAAGAGTTTGGGAAAAGAGGTCGTGTAAGACCTGTGGGAAGATGCACAGTGGTGAGTGCAAGTGGGGTAGGAGTTCGGATGTTTGTCCCAAATGTGGAAAGGCTCATGGTGGGGAATGCAAGATGGGGTCTAATGCGTGTTACAAGTGCGGGAAGGTAGGGCATTATGCCAATGAGTGCAGTGCGAAGCCAGCATGTTACAAATGTGGCAAGACAGGCCATATGGCGAGGGAGTGCACTGATGGTGAGGCTGGAGGTAGTGGGAAGAAGGATGCTTATCAAGCGAGGCCGAGGACTAGAGCCTACATGTTGACCCAGGAACAAGCTAGACAGATTCCTGATGTTGTGACCGGTATGTTCTTAGTAAACGGTATTTCTGCTTCAGTATTATTTGATTCGGGTGTGAATAGATGTTTTTATAGCTACGACATTTAGTAAACTAGCTAAAATGAAAAGTTGCCAAGTCTGAAATCCTTATAGTAGAAACCGCTAGTGATACTTCAGTTAAAATAACGAATATGGTTAAAAATTGTAAGATAGAATTAGAGGGACATGAGTTCCCTGTTACTTTGTATGTTATGACCTTAGGAGGGTTCGATGTAGTTTTGGGAATGGATTGGTTGTCCGAATATGAAGCTCAGATAGTGTGTAAGATTAGGATAATAAAGCTAAAGTCATTGGATGGTAGTGCGGTGATGGTTTATGGCGATAAGGAAAGTTCAGGGCTTAACGTCATTTCGATGATAAAGGCCGAAGGGTTGTTACGATGAGGGTGTGGTGCCTACCTGGCGTATGTTGTCAACGCTACGGCCGAGACGAAAGAAATGAAAGATGTTCCTATTGTGTGCGACTACCCAGAAGTATTCCCTGGGGATCTTCCGGGGTTGCCCCCGGAACGTGAGATAGAATTCCAGATAGATTTAATACCAGGAGCCCAGCCCGTCGCGAAAGCACCTTACTGTCTGGCGCCGTTTGAAATGAAAGAATTGATATCCCAACTACAAGAACTCCTCGACAAAGGTTTCATAAGGCCAAGTGTTTCCCCGTGGGGTGCACCAGTGTTATTCGTGAAGAAAAAGGATGGAAGTATGAGAATGTGCATAGACTATCGCGAGTTGAACAAGCTTACAGTAAAGAATAGATATCCTTTACCAAGGATTGATGATCTGTTTGACCAACTGCAAGGATCAAGTTGGTTCTCACGAATAGATCTCAGATCTGGCTATCATCAATTGAAAGTGAAAGAGGCAAACATCCCTAAGTCAGCGTTTCGGACGCGGTATGGACACTACGAGTTCTTCGTAATGTCATTCCGTCTAACGAATGCTCCCGCAACATTTATGGACATGATGAATAGGGTGTGCCGACCGATGTTGGATAAGTCAGTTATCGTTTTCATTGACGACATATTGATTTATTCAAGAAGTGAGTCCGACCACGCCGAGCATTTGAGAGAAGTGTTGGAAGTTCTGAAGAAAGAGAAGTTGTACGCTAAGTTTTCGAAAATGCGCGTTTCGGTTGCGAGAAGTGCAATTTCTAGGTCACGTGATTAATCCTGAAGGGATTACCGTGGACCCAGCTAAGATCGAGGCGATAACAAATTGAAAGACTCCGCAGAATCCGACTGATATACGAAGCTTTCTAGGGTTAGCTGGCTACTATAGGAGATTCCTCGAAGGTTTCTCCAAGATAGCCGCACCGTTGACAGAGAAGATGGTTGGAGTTGATTAAGGATTACTACTACGACATTAAGTACTACCCTGGTAAAGCTAACGTGGTTGCTAATGCGCTAAGCCGTAAGAGTGAGGAAGTCATTGCAACAGTGAAGTCATACTAGTTGATTATGAACTCAAGTCTATTTGAAGAAATCGTCAAGGTGCAGTAAGAAGTGCTTGTAGATGAAGGACTAGTGAAGAAAGAAAGGATTTTCAATCAACAAGACGATCTGATGGAAAACACTCATGGTGTTAAGACTAGGTTTGACCGTATGTGGATTCCACGCTATGGGGATCTCAGAGGTCAAATCTTAGATGAAGCTCATAAGTCAAGGTATTCGATTCATCCAGGAACTACGAAGATGTACCAAGATTTGAAAAGAGACTATTGGTGGCCAGGAATGAAGAATGACGTGGTAGATTATGTCAGTAAGTGCTTAACTTGTTTACAAGTCAGGGCAGAGCATCATAAGCCTTATGGGAAGATGCAACCTTTGGAGATACCAGAATGGAAATGTGAACACATCACCATGGGTTTCATAACTAAGCTACCTCGTACAACTAAGCATCATGATACCATCTGGGTGGTTGTGGACCATTTGACCAAAAGTGCTCACTTTCTGCCTATACGAGAGTCTATCTCGTCTGAAACGTTGGCAAGCTTGTTCATTACGGAGGTTGTATCCAAGCATGGAGTACCGTTATCGATCGTGTCTGATAGAGATACTCGTTTTACTTTGAGGTTTTGGAAGAAGTTCCATGAAGCCATGGGAACGAGATTGAACATCAGTACGGCGTATCATCCTCAAACAGATGGACAGTCTGAAAGGACGATCCAAACCCTTGAGTATATGCTACGTGCTTGTGTTTTAGACTTTGGTGGAAGTTGGGATGATCATCTGCATCTAGCAGAGTTCTCCTACAACAACAATTACCATTCAAGTATTGGTATGCCACCATTCGAGATGTTATATGGAAGATGCTGTAGAACTACGGTATGTTGGGGAGATATTGGGCAAAAGGAGATGGGAAGTTTGGAAGTTGTTCAAGAAAATTCTTCAAAGTTTGATCAGATTAAGGCAAGAATGAAAGCTGCTCAAGACAGACAGAAATCGTATGCTGATAAGCGGCGACGACCGATTGAGTTTAACGTTTGTGACAATGTGATGCTCAAGGTCTCGCCTTGGAAAGGAATTACTCGTTTTAGGAGGAGGGGAAAGTTGAGTCCGAGGTACATTGGACCGTTCAAGATTTTAGATCGAGTGGGTGAAGTGGCTTACAAGTTAGATTTGCCAGAAGAGTTAGAAGCAATTCACTCAACCTTCCATGTTTCTCTTCTGACAAAATGTCTAGCTGATGACACGTTGCACGTGCCATTGATGGACATTGAGGTTGATGAACAGCTAAACTAAATTGAGCAACCAATCGAGATAGTTGATTGCAAGGAGAAGCAGCTTCGTCGTAAAGTTATCCCATTAGTGAAGTAATATGGAAACATCGCAAAGGATCGGATGCCACTTGGGAAGTTGAAGAAGAGATGCACAAGTTTTATCCGGATTTGTTTTAGTAATAGATAGGTTTTGGGGACGAAACCTCTTTAAGGAGGGAAGACTTGTAACATCCTACTTTTGGTTAAAATAATAAAATGAATTTCGTCTATTTTATAGTGGGTCGTTATCGGTTTAGATAAATAGAATATGAGTTGGGCTTGTGTTGGTTAACTGAAGATGGGTTATGGACTTGGGTTAGAAGAAAGGAGGAAAGACCATGGGCTTAAGCCCATGATCCATAAATATATAAACCATAAACACCACTTAATTCCTCATTTACACATATTCCATACACCATCCAAAACACACTTAAGCCTTCTCTCTAATCATCTCCTTATTGTAACACCCCGACCAAAGGCGGCGGAACATGCCGGGGTGCAACGTGATTGGAGAAATACACAAGACACTATTTAAAGTGACAATAATTATTCAACTAATTTTATTTCAACAAATCAATAATAACACCTCTCGTTCATATAAACAAATAGCAATCATATTGTTCGTTTTACTAATACCCTAATAGTCTTGGTAACGTTTCTCATCAAGTCCTCGAGTCAACAAAAGTCAAACCTGTAACATTTCATAAAATAAAGTTTGTCAACACAAAGGTTGGTGAGCAATTCATAAGTTTGAGCATATAAGTATATAGTAATAAATAGCCACAAAACTTGTATACAAAACAATAAATAAAAGCTATAAACTTGGATAAAATAGTTATCACTAAACCAGTTAGCGACACCTAGCTATAAGGGGATGCCAAATAGTCTAGGATTTTTATAGTTATCGTTAATTGCATTACGTTAACGACACGTTGCCATTGCCAAATGGTCTAGGATTTTTATAGTTATCGTTAATTGCATTACGTTAACGACACCTTGCCATTGCCAAATGGTCTAGGATTTATAGTTCCACCATCCAAAAGCGATAAACACATAGACAAATAAGCATAGAACACCAAATCGAGCAATTATTCAAGTAAAGTATACAATCACGTTTGTGGGTTTAAGATTCAAGTAAATAAAGCATTTAGTTTGATAAGTATGAAATGTCACCCCAAAACAAATGCTGGAAAAGGGGGTATGAAAGTACTCACCTCGATTGATGAACCGAGAAATAAATAGATAAATAAATGAAGCTCGAACGGTAAACGAACAGATCCGACTTGAAACGATAAACACCTTAGCTAGAATAAATAATGTAATATATATTAATGAACTTGAAACCATAATGAAACTATATTGGAAAACAATGAACGATGAGGTTCGGTTGTAAATCGAATTACCGGTTAATTTGTTAATATTAGGGACTCGTACTTAATTGATAATTTAATAAAATATTATCATTTTTTTGGGCTTTTAAATAACTAAACCAATATCAAAATAGAAACAAGACGGGTTTTAAGTCAAGAGTTCGGTTTTATAAGAATGAATTGATATTAAAGCTTATAATAATATTATTATTAATAACAATAGAAATGATAATAATGATTTTAGAATAAGTTATATATATATATATATATATATATATATAAGATAAAGATGATAATAATACATAGTAATACTACCAATTGAGAATTGTTGTTAAAATTAATAATAGTAGTAGTAGTAATAAATAAAATAATTATTACTTTATTGTTGAAAACGTTATTAATGGATTTATAAGTTTTAATATAATAACTATTAACATTATAATAATTATATGTGTCACATTATTAATAATTAATACTTATAACATTTTAATAATAGTAGTATTAGTGATAAAAAGATATAACTCGAGTGACAATGACGATAAACGACAACTAGGCCCGACATGGGTTTCGGTTCGATAAAACAAATGGGTAATATTAACAAGAAACATGATCAAATACATTTTATTCTTAACATGAAAACGGTAAGAACCAATTTGTTGTTATGATTTGGTTTATTTTTATAGGTGTTTGCTGCTATTTTTTGTTCATATTTGCTAATTTTCGATTATGAGACGTTGTAAGTATTTGCTTATTTATGTTTTGTTATTATTATTAGATGTTTTCTTTTGCTGTTATAAGTATTTGCTGGTATATGCTGTTATTATTTTGTTCTTGATTTTGATTCTTTTGTTGTAGTTTTTAGGTTCTTTTCTTTGTTATTATAAGTCATTGCTTATGTAGATTGGTATTGTTTCTTACGCTCACATTTTTAAATAAATTGACATTATTTCCTACGTACTCATGTTAAGATCAAAATGTACATGAACCTTCCCCATATTAACAATATTAGATTTCAATAATTTTCCTTAATAATCATCGTAATGAAGATAAAAATGATCATAATAATGATAATCTATTTTTATGAAAATGATGGTAATAATAATAGTTTGGTTAAAAGATAATAATAACAACAATAATAATAACAATAATAATAATAATAATATTGTTAATAACAATAATGATAATACTACTAATTATCTTGTTAATAATAATAATCTTGTTAATAATAATAATAATAATCTTGTTAATAATAATGATAATAATAATTTTCATGTTAATAATATTAATAATAATAAAAATAATAAGTTTTATAATGAGTTATGAGATTTATAAAAATAATCCCAAAAAATAATCTCCAAAGTCGGTTCAAGGGGGAATCGAAATCGAGACTCGATTTCGGGTTATGAGTTAGATATTAAGACAAATAAAACTCTAGATCTCATTACCTATAAATGATGTTTGTCCGAGAACAAATTTGTCGGAGATGAAGGCTGCCGAAGAACAAAGGTCGCCGGAGAGAGATAGAGAGAGACGTAGAGAGATAGAGAAGGAACGACACGGTAGTACACCGGTGGCCGGTTTTCCGGTCACCTGAAAAACGAGGAGAGAGAGGCAGAGAGAGGGAGCGCCGGAGAGCGAGAGAGAGAGAGAGTAACGGGGCTGGGTTTTTGAGTGAGGAGTTACCGAGCCGCCGAAGGTGTTTGGGCGTCGCCGGAAAGACGAACCCGCCGGAAAGACGAAACCGAAGAGAGAAGGGTTATACCGGAGAGCCGTATGGAGAGAGGAGGTCCATTTTGAAATTAAATTAAAATTAGTAGTTTTAAAAAATAAAAAAAAGGACATGAAATAGGGTCCATTTTGATTTAACCCATAAGATTGAGAGTGATAAACAAAAAAGTTGTCAACAACATCATTTTTGTAAATATATTTCAAAAGAAACCATTTTGATAAATATATATACCACCAACACTCTTTTGGGAAAAAACTCCATGGATATTGATATGTAAATTTAAATTAAATAAACAATAAAAAGAGGTTAGCGCCACGTGTATCGCTGTGATGGTATGGCTGGTGACACCCGTGTCCCACTTACAGCACTGCCTATTGTCTCTCATCTGTCATATCTGTTTTTTTCGGTTCGGGTACAAATGCCCGTTACTAATTCATCTTTGGTCCCTGGACTAGATATCTTATTTAAAATATTGATAGTATATGTTTTTTCAAAGTGATTAAATTTTAAATATAGGTTTATTTTCTTCTTTTTTTTATGAGAAAACTAATGAGTTAATTGATCCAGCCTAATTTGAATAGTAATCTTTCAATCATATGTACGTAAAAATAATTAGTTTAGGTTCATAGTTAACTTTGCAAGAAATTTACTTTTAAAACCCTTGAAATAATCAATAATGAGACAATATGTGTTTTTAGTTTATTCAAAACCCTTTGTTTTTAATATATATATATATAATAAGTTTTACTGTAACTTTTTTTTTGAAGATGCTGACAATAAGGATTAAAGAACAACAGAAAATAGACTTACTATATATAAAAGAAATAAAAAACAATTTCTGTTAAATATACCAAAAGTAAGTTCATTATTTTCTTTTATTAATTTTCAAAGATGTTAATGATAAACATTGTAAGGCCCCTTTACCGGTGCCTCACATTTGGACGTTGGATTTACTCATAAACACAGTTCTAAATATCAGAGTTAATTAAAATTTCGCGGAAACGTTAACTTTAATAATTCGGTACAAAACATTAATCTCTTCTTTTAAACCATAACATAAAACATTATATTTACAACATCATTTCTTTAATCTTCAGATGCCAACCGTTCAATCCATGCCACGTGTCATCCTCATGCTAACTCTTCAGTCTGACCACCTGCGTGCATACTAAAAGTCAGCTACGCGGAGTGAGTTCTAGTTAATCAGGCGACATACAGCACATACGTATATCATACATACATTCACATCTGAAGATACGTACCCATACTTAATCAATTACCCTACTACCATACATACATACATACATATCTACAATCACTAACCTCAGTCTATCGAGAGTACGTTCATAGTCCACCGTCTAAACCTGTACTCAAGGTCGTGAACACGTAAAAAGGTCCGCAGTCCTTACCTATGTTCACCAATTATGATACGTGCAATGTTCGCAGACCTTCCCTATACCATCCTATATTAACAACACGTACAAGGTCATCAGTCCTTCCCTATGTTGCAACCTAAACCATAGCACGTACGAAGTCCGCAGTCCTCCCCTATGCTACCACAACACAAATACAGCACGTATAAGGTACATAGTTCTTTCCTATGCTTGGGCCTATCTACAATACGTATAAGGTCCACAATCCTTAACTACGTTGACGTCTATTATTTATAATACGTATAAGGCCCACCGTCCTTATCTACGTTCACATCTATCATCAATATCACGTATAAGGCCCACAGTCCTTAACTACGTTCTCATCTAACATCTATAACACGTATAAGGCCCGCGGTACTTAACTACGTTGACGTATATTATCTATAATATGTATAAGGCCCGCCGTCCTTATCTATGTTCACATCTATCATCAATATCACGTATAAGGCCCGCAGTCCTTAACTACGTCACCACATGCCAAGTCTATGTCCAACGGAAGTTAGAGTGATTTGCCGTCCTAACTTGCTATGTCGGAGGTGACGGGGTTACCGGGGGAAGGGGGAAGAGGGTGAGTGGCCGGAGGTGGTGGTGTGGTGGGAGGTGGAGGTGACGTTGGAGGTAGGGTTGGTCGGTGCCGCCCGTCGCCGGAAAACGGCGCCGGAGGCCGAGAGGAAGAAAGGGGGCGGTGGATTGGTGTTGTAATGTTAGGGTTAGGCTTGTTTGAGATGTTTATATATGCATCAAATATTTTCAAAACTGGCCCATCAAGTTTCAATCAAAGTTAAAAATTAATTTAAAGCTTCTTAAAACTTATAACAACTTTACGAAAATCAGTTTGGACCCCTTATGTTTTTTTAACGACTCTATAATATGACGAACATCGTTTTATTTATGATTGAGGTCTAAAATATTATTATATAATAATTTAATAAAGTTTTTAAAAAAAATGTTGAGTCGGTTTTACAAAATAAAAATTTACAAAACAAATACAACTCGAGGCTCAAATTTGACGGATTTCACACTTATCTTAGCTGAAATCAAGAAGGAAACCAAACACTGACCCGAGGTAATAATAGTATGATGTTGTATGAGCTTAAACCCGTTAGACATGGTCACGAAACGACGAGCCGACACCATTTAACCGTTTAAGTCACGAGATCCTGGTGGAATCGGGTATAAACCGAACCTAAGATGAGCTTAGGGATCACCCTAGCTCAGATCTGGATCGAGCGGGGCGAAAAACGGTGAAAAACGAGTCAAAACTTGTTTTTACGGCGAAACCGCGTTTTTCCGGCGACGGCGCCGGAAAGGTGGCACTGGAAATGGTACGAGGTTAAGAGGAATGTCAGAGAATTTTCTGACATTATCTAACCTAACCCTAATTCGTTAACGGAGAGTTAACGAACTAGGGGTGGTTCGCTAATTGATTCGTCTAAGAGAGCTTAACGAACTAGCTCTAGTTCGTATCCAATTCGTTAAGGGAAAAAGATAACGAATTACCCTTTGATTAGTTATAGTCGTTCGTGAGAAGAGATAACGAATTAGATGGGCTGATTCGTTACATGGACTGGTTCGCTATATGGACTGATTCGTTAAGGGTCTAGTTCGTTAGAGGGTTCAATTTGTTACAAGAACCAGTTTGTTATGACAAGTCAATTAGTTAAGGATAAGTAACGAACTACAAGTTTAACAGGAATTACAGAATGGTCCCCGGACTTAGAAAAATAATGATTTAATTACAAAGAAGCCCTTGGACTTTTAAGTCAGCTCGACCCAAGCCAGGGGCTCTGCCCCTTGGACCCTACTAGGGGCTGCCACCCCTAGACCCCGCTGCCAGGGGCGCTGCCACCAGACCCTCGTTCGTTGAAGGTTATGACTAGACTAGAAACGCGATGTGAGTAGTGATAGTTAATTGATGCGTGTAATTGTTATACAGTTAGTCGTGCTCAGCTCAAGAAAGGATTAACTATAAACGGTGAACGTAATCGCGTTCAGGTGAGTTTCTAGCCCCACTTCCTTGTTATGTTTTCAGGGCTGTGTGCATACTCGATGTGATAGTTAATACACTTACCTTAAGTGGTAAGTGTATGCCTTATATGAATTATGTATGATGATTTCTTGACGGTGCATGAACGATCTTCGGATATTGCATGGACCTTCAGGTGGTAGTTAAAGATATGAATGATATATATGATGTATGATTTATGTATGAATGAATTATGTATGATGTATGAATGATATATGTATGGTATGTAAATAGTACGTGAACGATCTTCGGATATTGCACGTGTTATTAAGGCAAGTATGTAAAAGACATGTATGTTACACTAGCAATATAAAGGGACCAGACCCTAATAATATATGTGAGGATAGGACCAGACCCTAATAATATCTGTGAGGACTGGGACCAGACCCTAATAATATCTGTGAGGATAGGGACCAGATCCTTATAATATCTATGATGTTGGGGACCAAACCCTTAAAATATCTGTGAGGTTATAGGGCGGAAGGCTCTTTATATAGTATGAATAGTTATGCGAGTAAAATAAAGTATGAACATAGTACACACCTTCGGGAACGTGTGCAAGTATGAGAACATATTGTATGTCGTATTATTAACTAGAACTCACTCAGCATAGCTGACTTTTAGTATGCACGCGGGTGAGTAGATTGAGGCAGCTTGCATAAGGGGAAGCACATGGCATGAACTCGAAGAAGCTGGCATCTCGAGAAATTTTATGTTATTTTAAAGACAATATTTTATGTTTAAATGTTTCGAATGCCCACTAAGACAAGAATGGATGGTTATGTAATATTATGGTTTGAATGTTTTAATATTCTGCGAATATTTTTATTAACTCTGATATTATGAACAGTGTAAATCCAACGTCCAAAGTATCGCACAGCTAACGGGGCCTTACAAGCGGCTCGTTTTCATTCAAGCAAAAAAAGAGCGAGCGGCGAGCGAGTTTGAGCGACGAGTGGTTTGAACGACCCTATTCAAAACAATAATGTTCGGAAGTGAGATGGGTTTGAAGAAACGAGGGCATTTAAGGTTATCAAACACTTTCATATTTTTTAAGATTTTCAATAATATAAAAAGGGTTTTCTAATCTCTCTTCAAGAAGCTTGAATAAAGGTGAATTTTCGGACATTTTTGTGTTTTCTTACGAAATGAAATGGAAAGAAGGAAAGATGGTGAGAATTGGAAATGAATAGAAGTGGAGTGTGTGTTGTTTGATGGAATGCAAATGGCGAAAAACGATCCTCCTGTATATAAGCTCATGGATATTGAGTTTTTTTTCTCAAAAGAGTATTGGTGGGAAAAATATTTACCAAAATGGTGTCCCTTGAAATATATTTACCAAAATAGTGTTGTTAACAACTTTTTTGTTTTCTCACTCTCAATCTTATTGGTTAAACCAAAATGAACAAATGCTATATTTCTCTCTCTTTCTTCCTTTTAAAAAAAATAATAATAAAATTAAATTTAATCTTTAATGAAATAATATTTGTATACAGTTTTAAGTTTACTATTTTTTTTCTTTTTCATATCATTGTCGTTTTTTTCAATTGTTTCTATAAAAACTTAACTATTTTTTTAAAAATATATAACTTTTTGTTTATTTGTTTTAAAACTTGGTTTTTAAATAGACTTCTGAACTGAAACAAATGTTTTAGATAACATGTGCACGTTTTTCTTTTCTTTTTGAAAGGCATAACACGTGTACTCTTACTACTAATATACAACCAATTTGTTAAATAAATACACGTAGAATTGACATTTTCTAATGTTTCTAATATTTTGGGACAAATGTTTTTTTAATATTTTTATTAAATAAACATGTATTATTAATATTTTTTTGTTTTATATTCTTCAAAAGAAGTTTTCCCTAAAACTGATTAAAAAAGAAACATTTTAATATTTCTAAAATTGATTAAATAAACGTAAAAGTTATATTGGAAAGAAGAATACAAAAGCGTATTTTATCTAATTAAACCATATCATGAGTATTATTTTGTTGTAAGATTTAATATTTTTACAACAAATTTTCTTTTAGTTCATCGTTACCACTAAACAAAAATAAATATTTTAAAAAGTTATTATTCATGAAAAATCTGCTTTTTTTAAGTAAGCTACTATTTTTAAAAAAATTGTTTAAGAGTTGAGAAGAAGATGGTGAATTAAATATCTATGTTATTTTAAATTTTACTTAAAAAGATGAACATGAACTAAATAAAGAATAAAACGTATAACTAGATTAAAAAAATATTTATTTTGAAATTAAATTAAACTACTAGTTTTAAATAATAAAAAAAAGGACATGAAATAGGGTCCATTTTGATTTAACCCATAAGATTGAGAGTGATAAACAAAAAAGTTGTCAACATCATTTTTGTAAATATATTTCAAAAGACACCATTTTGATAAATATTTATACCACCAACACTCTTTTGGGAAAAAACTCCATGGATATTGATATGTAAATTTAAATTAAATAAACAATAAAAAGAGGTTAGTGCCATGTGTATCGTTGTGATGGTTTGGCTGGTGACAGCTGTGTCCCACTTACAACACTGCCTATTGTCTCTCATCAGTCATATTTGTTTTTTTTTTGGTTCGCGTACATAATGCCCGTTACTAATTCATCTTTGGTCCCTAGACTAGATATCTTATTTAAAAGATTGATAGTATATATTTTTTCAAAGTGATTAAGTTTAAATATAGGTTTATTTTCTTCTTTTTTATGAGAAAACTAATGAGTTAACTGATCCAGCCTAATTTAAATAGTAATCTTTCAATCATATGTATGTAAAAATAATTAGTTTAGGTTCAAAGTTAACTTTGCAAAAAATTTACTTTTAAAACCCTTGAAATAATCAATAATGAGACAATATGTGTTTTTAGTTTATTCAAAACCCTTTGTTTTTAAAATATATATATATAAAATAAGTTTTACTGTAACTTTTTTTTTTGAAGATGCTGACAATAAGGATTAAAAAACAACAGAAAATAGACTTACTATATATAAAAGAAATAAAAAACAATTTCTGCTAAATATACCAAAAGTAAATTCATTATTTTCTTTTATTAATTTTCAAAGATGTTAATGATAAACATTGTAAGGCCTCGTTACCGGTGCCTCACATTTGGACGTTGGATTTACTCATAAACACAGTTTTAAATATCAGAGTTAATTAAAACTTTCGCGGAAACGTTAACTTTAATCATTTGGTACAAAACATTAATCTTTTCTTTAAACCATAACATAAAACATTATATTTACAACATCATTTCTTACATCCTCAGATGCCAGCCGTTCAATCCATGCCACGTGTCATCCTCATACTAACTCTTCAGCCTGACCACCTGCATGCATACTAAAAGTCAACTACGCGGAGTGAGTTCTAGTTAATCAGGCGACATACAACACATACGTATATCGTACATACATTCACATCCGAAGATACGTACCCATACTTAATCAATTACCCTACTACCATACATACATACATACATACATACATACATACATACATACATACATACATACATACATACATACATACATACATATATACATACATACATACATACATACATACATACATACATATCTACAATCACTAACCTCAGTCTACTGAGAGTACGTTCATAGTCCACTGTCTAAACCTGTACTCAAGGTCGTGAACACGTAAAAAGGTCCGCAGTCCTTACCTATGTTCACCAATTATGATACGTGCAAGGTCCGCAGACCTTCCCTATACCATCCTATATTAACAACACGTACAAGGTCATCAGTCCTTCCCTATGTTGCAACCTAAACCATAGCACGTACGAAGTCCGCAGTCCTCCCCTATGCTCCACAACACAAATACAGCACGTATAAGGTCCACAATCCTTTCCTATGTTGGGGCCTATCTACAATACGTATAAGGTCCAAATCCTTATCTACGTTGACCTCTATTATTTATAATACGTATAAGGCCCACCGTCCTTATCTACGTTCACATCTATCATCAATATCACGTATAAGGTATCTTCCATAATTTATCAAAGTCCAAGGACTACTATGCAATTATATCATTCTTCTCTAAGTCCAGGGACCATTCTGTAATTATGTCAAACTTCTAGTTCGTTACCATGTCCTTAACGAATTGGACCACATAACGAACCCGTCCTCATAACGAAATGAACCTTAAAACGAACTGGTCATCATAACGAATTGGTTCCTTTTGTTTGGTCTGGCTAACGAATGAACCCTACAACGAATGGGGTTCATCTGTCCCTCACTTAACGAATTAAGGCTTGTTCGTTACTTTCCTAAGCGAATTGCCGTAACGAGTGGTTTAACGAACTGGAGCTAGTTCGTTATTCTCTGTTAACAAATTGACATAGCGAACTGGGTTAGTTCGTTATTCATCCCTTAACAAATTGACACGCGAGATGCCTCTGGTTCGTTATTTCCTCTTAACGAAATGGATTAACGAATTGCCCTCTAGTTCGTTAAGTCACCGCTAACGAACTAGGGTTAGGTCAGAATGTCAGAGCACATTCTCTGAAATCCTTACCTCGTACACCCAACTCCGGCGCCGCCTTCACCGAAAAACCGGGATCTCGCCGGAAAAGCGAGATCTCGCTCGTTTCACCACCGTTTTCAACGTTTTTCATCCCGTTCGATTCAGATCTGAGCTAGGGTGATCCCTATGCTAATCTTAGGTTCGGTTTATGCCTGATTCCACCCGGATCTCGTGACTTCAACAGTTTAATGGTGTCGGTTCATCGTTTCGTGACTAAGTCTAACGGGTTTGAGCTCATACAACATAATACTATTATTACCTCGGGTCGGAAATCAATTCTTCTTCTATTTCGACTAGAGAGAGAAAGTAGGATGAGAGAGAGCTAAGTGTGTGTTTTGGTGGTGTATGGAATATGTGTAAATGAAGGGATTAAGGCATAATGAAGGCATTTATATGATGGGTCATGGGCTTGAGCCCATGGTCTATCTTCCTTCCATTTTAACCCAAGTCCATTACCTATATTACTTAACCTAACACAAGCCCGACTCGCATTAACTCCTACTTTATTTTATTATCTCCCCGCTAACCCGAGTAACCTTCCCACTAATATTAAATAAAATAATATTACTTCCGAAATTTCGGGATGTTACAAACATGCTTTGCCGAAACATATTGAATAATTATATTAACATATTTAATTTTTTTTATTACACATTAAGTATGCTCGTGATAAATATTGTTTTGGATAAAAATCTGGTAAGGATAATGTATCCAACTCCGTAAAGTGAGGTTTAGTGCTAAATTGATAACGATGAATATACGAACGAAATTAAGATTAACACAGTGATTTATTGCGAGGAAAAACCCTTTGATCTTGTTCAAATCAAAAGAAAAAAAACCCCGGGTGATGACAACTCGTCGATCACCAATTCATTAATCATAAAAAAAGGGTTACAAGTGTTTGGAGATTGTCATCGATGTTACAAAGTAAGCTAGTGTGTAGAGAGAGTTATTGAGTCTGCTCTAGTGTGTGTGAGAGTATAAGTTTCTTCCTAATCGATCATATCTCGATGTTTATAAAGAAAATACATTTAACAACTAGTCCTAATTTTCCGCCACTATTCCACAACTCCTCCAACGTTCATTGACCACGTTCTGGGAGCTTCCAGTAGCGAAATTTAAGGTAGACCAAGTCACAAAGTCGTTACTTCTGTTGAATAATAACCTACACACATGAAACAATTGTTAATAATACTAACCTCTGAGGATCCTTGATCTTCGACATAATGCTGGAGCTCTTCAGGAGGATAACTGATCCAGACATATCTTCAAGGATAATATATCCTCATCAGAGAAAATATCAGTCCTAACAATTGCCCCCAAAATGGCGGGTGTTTATGCTTTACAGCTGGCATTTTGAAATTTGAATCTTCTGCGAAAACTGGATGATGGGACGGTTCGCCATAAATATTTACCATTTAGCCCTTGATATAATCATAACCGCCAATAAATATCGTCCTATTTCTTTTATAATCACAAATACAGGTGACACGGCAGGCATCCTTTCTTTCCTCTCGTCTTTTCTTTGATAATAATGTCTATCACTTCATCTTCTTTACCTCCTTCTAAACCTTCCGAGCAATCTTCCGATGAATCTGAGTTGTCGGAGATGGAGCCACAAAATCTCTTAGCTAACCCTTCTATTGAAATCTGCAAACTCACGGATCCAGAAGTCGATGAGTTTCGTTCTTTGTTTCTGCCAAAAACCCTATTCCGACCATACGAATCCAGCATCTGTTGCGACGTATACTCAAAGACTTAGGTATGTTTTCTGGCTTGCCCTTTCCTTATAGGCAACAGGTATTCATTTCCCTCTTTCACACAAAGCGCTTTTGATTTCACCGGCATATCCTATATACAGGCTATACCTATGATTTGGGGTCCTCAGCACTATTGAATTAATTATTGAAGAAGAGAAAATCGATTTCGGCCTTCAAGAACTGTCTCATCTTTACACCCTTACTACCCATGGTCCTGCCCGATTCATCTTGAAATCTAAGCCTCGACAATGCCATCCGATCTTGAAAGTCACCTTAAACGATTCCTTTTGGAGGAATCAGTTTTTCTTCGTGAAACGTGACTCCATACCCAGAGGGGCTGACCTTTCTTCAAAATGGGTCAGAAAGGGTAGGATCCTGGATCCTTAGTAACGATAGGATCCTTGATGATTAATCTAACTTTTTGTCTTCTTTTTAATTGCAGTTGAGAATTTTGCTTCATTGGCTAAGTTACATGGTACAGAAGAGAAAACAAAGCGGTTCCTTGCACTAGATACCGAAGTTAGAACTTTTCAAGCCCGATTTATCGAAACTTTTTGTCAGATTTCCTCGGATTCGAATATGTCAAGTAAGTTTATTATAATAATTTCAAAGTAAATAATATTAGATAGAATACTTATCTGTCAACTGAATTTTCGTAGGTGCCAAGAAGTCTCAGAAGTATGCTAGCAAGTTCTCCCTGGAAGACAATGACAATATGCTCACTCCTCAAGACATCAAGAAAGAAACTCTGAAGACAACCACCAGTTCCGAGCCCAAGACTACAATTACTAGAGCCAAGTCAGCTGCTTCTAAGAGAAAGAGGTCCTCTGATCCCGATACCCATTATGACACGGTCCTCACTGTAAGTTTCCTATACCTTGCTATGTTGAATTTAAAGATCCAATATCCTTTTAACCCTTGCTTCTCGTTGGTTATAGGCTATGAATGCTTTTAAAGAGCATTATGAAAAGATTGTGGGTCAGATGAGTGACAAGTTTTCTGGGTTAGGGAACGCGGTAGTCAACAAGGACAAAGCTTTGGCCCATCTCAAGAGGTAGCTCGAGGATCAGATATCCACAGCAGATGCACAACGCCAAGAGGAAGTCAAGCAGGCAACGCATGAGGCCAAGATGTGGGCGGCCAGTTCGGTGCTACAAGCAAGGATCAAGATGGCAATGGAAGCCGGTGATCCTGTTTTTGATAAGGCAACTTGGAACGTGCATAAGTGGAATACTACCTTGCCGGCTCTTGGTGACGATGAGGACGTGGAGATGGCTGAGGAGACTGCTGCTGGGACAAGCGGAGTCAAGAATGTGGCTGAGACCGGTGAAGAAGCAGATGCTGCTGATGGTGAAGATGCAGCTTAATTGGGCGATGAAGGATAAAGAAGACAAGGCCCGAGCCCACTTTTTTTTTATGTTGATGTTTTTTATGAACAATGGTTACGGTTTGTAATACACAGTAGTAAGTAGGATTTAAGGATCATAGATCCTCAAGACAATTCTCAGGGGTACTGAAGGTGGATGGATCCCCTGTTTGTGGGGATGAAACCTTTAATGCCTCTGACTTCTATTTTCCTGCATCTTAAGAACAATTAGTAACACTTGCTTAACCCGGGTGGATGGTCGATCTTTTGTATGGTGAAATCCGGGTTAAGGATTTTGGATAAGTCCAAGTGACTTATATTAATAATAATATAAAACTTTCGACTACTTGTTTGTTATTTATTATTTTGAAAGCTTGTTTGATATAATCTTAGTCTTATTGAGAATTTCAAGAAATAATTCTGAGTAAAATTTTTAGGATAGGATATCCTTAAGAAAAAGCGATTATAGAAATTTTTGGATATAACATCCTTAGAAAAATAACTAAAAATTTTAGGATAGAATATCCTTAAGAAATAATTCAAAGATGTTAAATCTTAAAACAAAAGGATATATAAGGATCCTAGTTAAACCAATATAAATTTAAAAGTAGAAATAATACCACAAGGTCTAAGTATACCTAAGTTACCGTAAGTATTGAACCTTCAGTGATCCGGATAGAGGAAATTTAAGGATTTTGAATCCATAAGTTTCTATCTTCATAATGACCTTAGAAAATCTGTTGCAAAGAACTTAGAATGTTAACTGGGATTAAACCCATTAAGCTGGGTACAAGCCCATAAATAAACTAGGGACAATCCCGTGAACTGGGGGCAAGCCCAAATACTGGGGACAAGCCCAAACTGGTGCAAAACTGGGGACAAGCCCACTCTGTGGACTGGCCCAAGGATACGGATGTCAACTGGGAACTCGTCCAAACCGGGATTTAGCCCAAACGTGAGTGACGTGAAAACGCCAAAATCTCAGCTAACATGAAAATGTTAGAAACCTTTGTCTTGAGATAACGTGAAAACGTTATAAACCGGTGGTATGGTATGTCTACCATAAATCGTAGGATCCTCCATATAGCGGAAGACAACGAAACTGTCAGCCACTAAGCGTGTACTGATCCCGCTGCCCCGGACTATACGTTGGATAGCGTGCTCCAGGCGAGAGTGTAGAAACTCTAATTTATAAGAAAGGTGAAAACCTTAAAACCTTAGGGGATATAACCATCGGGGGTCATATCCAATCGTGGGCTAGGCCAAGGAAAATAGTAAAGTACCTTAAATATAAAGGAGAGGTGGCCAACCTCTTGATCATTGAATATCTTATTATCATCCTGCATTGTTACCTAAAACTTGGAAAACACAAGTGTTAAGAATATGTTATTCTTAAATAAGCAAAAATAAAAATGAATAAATGATTAAATAGATATTACCGATTTTAGGATCCTTGATCCTTTAAGGATACTTGATCCTCGGAGAATACTCAATCCTAATCAGAAAAAGTATTTCTTGAGGTGGATAGCGTTCCAAGCCCTTGGTAACCTGTTGCCTTCCATAGTGAGCAGATGATATGCCCCCTTTCCTGCTTCCGACTCTATCAGATAAGGACCTTCCCATTTGGGTGCTAACTTCCCATCAGCCGGATTGGTTGTGTTTTGGAAGGCTTTCCTCAAAACTAAATCTCCTTCTTAAAACCTTATGATTCTGATATTCTTGTTGTATGCCCCAGCTACCCTTTGTTGATAAGCTATCATTCTGATCTTGGCTAGGTATCTGAGTTCTTCAACAGTACTAAGTCTTCAAGAAGGATTTCTTCATTGACCTCAGGATCACGGATGCTTGTTCTGGCTGTCGGAACCACCATTTCTGTAGGGATAACTACTTCTGACCCAAACACTAATGAGAAGGGTGTTTGGCCCGTTGCATTCTTGGGTGTTGTCTTGTCAGCCCAAAGAACATAAGATATCTCTTCAGCCCACTTTCCTTTCTTGGATCCTAGGTTCTTTTTCATGTTGTTGATGATGATCTTGTTGCTTGACTATGCATGGCCATTAGCTTGAGAGTGCACTGGAGTAGATGTAATCATCTTGATGCCCCAACTATCACAAAAGTTAGTGGTTCTTTTCCAGATAAACTGGGAACCATTGCCACAAATAATTTCTGAAGGAATACCAAATCTAGTAATAATATTTCTTGTAATGAAGGATATCACCTCTTTTTCGCAAACTTGAACAAAAGCTTCTGCCTCTATCCACTTTGAGAAGTAGTCAGTCATTGCAAGCATGAATACTTTTCCTCCTGGTGGCTTAGGCAGTTTACCCACAATATCCATGCCCACTTCATAAAAGGCCATGATGAGGATATAGGATACATAGGTTCTGCTGGTTGATGTAGGATGTTTGCATGCCTTTGACAAGCATCACACTTCTTTGAATACTCCATGACATCTCTCTTCATTGTTGGCCAGAGATATCATGTTCTCAGAATTCTAGAAAACAGAGCGCTACCTCCAGTGTGATTACCACAATCACTTTCATGAAAGTTTTTGAGTACCTCTTAGATTTCAGAATCCTCGATGCACCTCAAGTATGGACCTGCAAGAGATTTTCTGTATAGCATATCATCTAACAAAATATATTGTGATACCTTGAGTTTGAAAGATTTGGGATTCTCCGTGGCTGGAAACTCTCCATTTTGAATGTACTTCTTGATTGGGAGGATCCAAGATCCTTGGTTATCTGAGAATAATGGATCCCAAAGTACAATCTGTTTGTCTGGCGTTATCTCCCCAACTTCTTGTTCTCCTATTGCTGGCGAGAGTATATGGATGATTGGGATCTTCGTATCTTCTGGAATTTTCAAGGATGAGGCTAAATTTGCTAATGCACCTGCCCCAATATTTTCTTCCCTTGGTACCTGTATGATACTAAACAACTCGAAGGATTTTGCTAACTCCTTCACAACTTCTAAATATTTGATCATTTTCTCACCTTTCACGGTATAAGAACCGTTAAAGTGGTTAGTTATAAGTAAAGAATCCATATAAATTTGAAGATACCTGATCCTTATTTGTTTGGCTAAAAGTAAACCTGCGATGAGTGCTTCATATTCTGCCTCATTATTGGTAGCTTGAAATGCGTGTTTTGGATAAAAATCGGCTAAGGATAATGTATCCAAATCTGTCAAGTGAGGTATAGTGCTAACACGATAACAATGAACATATAATCGAAATCTTGATGAACACAAGGATTTGATCACGAGGGAAAAAACCCTTAATTACGATAATCTTTACTTCGGTCAAAAACTAACAAGGTAATCTTTGGTCGAATTGCTTCGGTCAAGGATTAACAAGGTAATATTTGGTCGGATTGTACGTGATTATAGTAATCTCCGGCACAAAAAACCCCCGGACGGTGAAAACTATCACCGTCAAGTTTATTAATACTGAAAGTTGATTACAAGCGTTGTGGAGTTTATGATCGACGTTACAAAGTATGCTAGTGAGTAAAGAGAATATTTGGTTATGCTCTAGTGTGTGTGTAAGTACATGTGTCTTTTCTAATCGATCATCACTCGATAATATAAAGAAAATACAATTAACAATAACCGCTAACAATCCGCAAGTCCTCCACCATCCACTCCCATGACTTTGACCACGTGCCACATAAGTCCAATAGCGAGATAAGCGGAAGAACAAGTCTAAGAGCCGTTGTTGATATTTAAACATCAGCCTTCACATGAAATCATCCATTACTAGCTACGTTTAATAAGGATCCTGGATCCATATTCCAGCTAGAGAATACTCCATGAGGATAATTGATGTCAGCACGTCTTAAAATCGTCATACCTGTCTAACACATCACCATACTAAACGCAATCATTAGTAAACAAATAATAACGAGGATCGTTGATCCTTTATAACCTGAAACATATCTCAAGGATAATCTATCCATAAGATATTTAAGGATTAAGGATCCTCAACATAAAATTCATGCCCTAACAATTGCCCCCAAAATGGCGGGTGACAGTGGAATACAGCTGTCATTTTGAAATTCAAAATTACTGCGAAAACTGATAGATGGGACGGTTTTCCAGAATTATTTACCATTTAGCCCTCAAGATATTAATAACCGTCTATATATGCCGCCCTATATCTTTGATTATAACCACACCTCTAGCCGACGCATTAGGTATCCTTCTTACTTCTTTTTTTATTTTCTTTAACCATGTCTGCTGCTTCGTCTTCTTCTTCTCCATCTCCCTCTAAACCTTCCAAACAAACCTCTGATGATTCTGAGTTAACGGAAATGGAACCCCAATGCCTGTTGGCCAACCCGTCTGCCGAAATTTGTAAACTCACGGATCCAGAGGTCGATGACTTTCGCTCACTGTTCCCTCCGAAAACCCTATTCCGACCTTACGAATCCAGCGTCTGCTGCGATGTATATTCCAATGTCTGTGTCTGCTTTCCGGCGACTCCATTTCTGATTGGCTATAAATATCCCTTTCCGTCTTTTACTCTAAGCTTCTTTGATTCCACCGGCATATCCTATATACAGGCTATACCTATGGTTTGGAGGGTTCTCAGCACTATCGAGAGAATCATAGAAGAGCAAGAGATGGAGATCGGTCTTCCAGAGTTATCACATTTGTACACCCTTACTACCCACGGTCCTGCCCGCTTTATCTTTAAATCCAAGCCTCGACAACCTCACCCGCTATTAAAAGTCACCTTAAACGATTACATGTAGAGAAATCAGTTCTTCTTTGTAAAACGTGAATCGATACCAGGAGGAATCGATCTTCCTTCAAAGTGGGTTAGAAAGGGTAGGATCCTGGATCCTTAAGAAATAGCAGGATCCTTGATGCTTTAACTCGAATTATGATTTTTCATTTTTGTTTGTAGTTGACAACTTTGCTTCTCTGGGCAAGTTACCTGGCACAGAAGAAAAGACAAAAAGGTTCCTAGAACCGGATACCGAGATTAGGACCTTTCAAGATCGTTTTGTTGAAGTTTTTGTGATATCTCCTCGGGTTCAAGCATGTCAAGTAAGTTAATAATTTTAATATAAATAAGATTAGAATAATAAAACTTATCTGTTAACTTTTTTCCTTTTCAGGCGCCAAGAAATCCCAGAAGTCAGCCGGCAAGTTCTCCCTAGAAGACATTGACTGTATGGTCACCTCCCCTGTTGTGAAGAAGGAGGCTTCAAAGGCAGGCACTAGTTCCGAGCCCAAGACTGCAACGACCAGGGCCAAGTCCACGGCTTCCAAGAGAAAAAGATCCTTTGATCCTGAGACCCATTACGACATTGTCCTCTCTGTAAGTATCATGTATCCTAACACTTTGAGTTGCAAGATCCAATATCCTTCTGATTTTGAGTACTTTGTTGTGTGTAGGCCATGATTGCTTTCAAAGAGCACTATGAAAAGATTATCGGCCAAACGAGCGACAAGCTGTCGGGTTAAGGGAAATTCGTGGTTGCCAAGGATAAGGCCATGATCTAGCTTTCCAAGGAGAAAAAACAGTTGGAGGATCAGTTATCCTTAGCCGAAGCCCAACGTCAAGAAGCAGTGGAGCAGGCTACAGATGAGGCCAAAGTGTGGTCTTCCAGGTCGGTATTCCAGGCACGGATCAAGATGGCGAAGGAGGCCGGTGATCCCGCTTTTGACAAGTCGACCTGGGATGTGGAGATGTGGAGATGTGGAAGACTGCCCTTGATGATCTTGGTGGTGAGGACGACGAGGAGATGGCTTAAAAATACCGAGGCTGGGACTAGTGGCGTCAAGGAGGCGGTTGAAGCTGGCAACGGAGATGGTGATGCTGAGGGTGAAGACGCGGCTTAGGTGGGCGATGAAGGATACAGAATACAAGGCCCGAGCCCACCTTTTTATTTTGTGTTGATGTTTTTCTGAACAATTACTTTGGTCTGTAATAAACACTAGTAACTAGGATGAATGATCCATGATCCTTAAGACAATTTGCGGGGGTGACAAAGGTGGAGGGATCCGGGTTAAGGATTTTGAATAAGTCCTGGTGGCTTATTTTAATTAATATAAATCTTTTGACTATTTGCCTGTTATTTATTTTAAATGCTTGTATGATATAATTTTAGCATTATTGATAGTTTCGAAAAATAATCTTGATTAAGAGATTTTAGGATAAAAGATCCTTATGAAAATTACATAGGATAGAATATTCTAAAAAAAATATTAGTATAAGGTATCCTTAAAAGATGATAAAAGTTATACAATATAATATCCTTAAAGGAAAAATTTTAGGATAAGGTATCCTTAAAAATAGGTAAAAAACATTAGTAATAAATATCTTCAAATGAATAACCCTCTAACTTGAAATATCCAAAATTATTGCAACTAAGATAATACAGAATTTCATTAATAGAGACCATACCAGAAAGTCTAGGTAGACCTACGTTACGTTAAGTACTGAACTCTCAGCGATCCTTGAAGGGATAACTTTAGGATTCTGGATCCTTAGAATTTTGATCCTCACAATGAACTTTGAAAATCTGTTGCAAACAACTTATAGTGTTAGTACGATTAATCCCATTAAGCTGGGGACAAGCCCAAATAATAAACTGGGGACAAGCCCGTGTACTGGGGACAAGCCCAAATACGAATGTTAACTGGGGACTCGCCCAAACGAAGATAACGTGAAAAGAGCTTAGCTAACATGAAAATGTTAGAAATCTTTGTCTTGAGATAACGTGAAAACGTTATAAACCAGTGGTATGGTACGTCTACCATAATTCGTAGGATCCTCCATATAGCCGAAAACAACGAAATTGTCAGCCACTAAACGTGTACTGGTCCCGCTGCCCCGGACTATATGTTGGTAGCGTGCGCTCTAGGCGAGAGTGTAGAAACTCTATTTATAAGAAAGGTGAAAACCTTTAAACCTTAGAGGATATGACCATCAGGGGTCATACCCAAACGTGGGCTAGGCCATGGGAAATAGGATAGTACCTTGAATGTAAAGGAGAGGTGGCCAACCTCTTGATCATCAAACATATTATTATAACACTGCATTGATACTTAAAACTTGGAAAAGATAAAATGTTAAGAACATATTATCCTTAAATTAATAATAATAAAATGTAAAGGATAAGTAATCGGATAGATATTACCAATTTCGGGGATCCTTGATCCTTTAAGGATAATATATCCTCTCAGGATACTGGATCCTTATTAGAAAAAATACTTCTTTAGGTGGATAGCATTCCATGCTCTTGGTAATCTATTTCCTTCCATTGTGAGCAAATGATATGCCCACTTTCCTGCTTCTGACTTAATCTGATAAGGTCCTTCCCATTTGGGTGCTAACTTTCCATCAGCCGGATTGGTAGTATTTTGGAAGGCTTTCCTCAAGACTAGATCTCCTTCATGAAATCTTCTGATCCTTATATTCTTGTTGTATGCCCCAGCTACCGTTTGCTGATAAGCTGCCATTCTGATCTTAGCTAGGTCTCTGAGTTCTTCTACAGTATCCAAGTCTTCAAGAAGGATTTCTTTGTTAGCTCCAGGATCACGGATGCTCGTTCTTGCAGTAGGAACCACCATTTCTATAGGAATTACTGCCTCTGAGCCAAACACCAATTAGAAGGGTGTTTAACCTGTTGCATTCTTGGGTGTTGTTTTGTCGGCCCAAAGAACATATGGTAGTTCTTCGGCCCACTTTCCCTTCTTGGATCCTCGCTTGACCATTAGCTTGAGTATGCACCGGAGTAGAGGTTATCATCTTGATGCCCCAATTGTCACAAAAGTTAGTGGTTCTTTTCCCGATAACTGGGAACCATTATCACAAATAATTTCTGAGGGGATACCAATCTAGTAATAATGTTTCTTTTAATGAAATGTATCACCTCTTTTTCGCGTACTTGAACAAAAGCTTCTGCTTCTATCCATTTTGAAAAGTAATCCGTCATTGCAAGCATGAATACTCTTCCTCCTGGTGCCTTAGGTAGTTCGCCTACAATATCCATACCCCATTTCTTGAAAGGCCACGAAGAGGATATAGGATACATAGGTTCTGCTGACTGGTGGAGGATGTTTGCATGTCTTTGACAAGCATCACATTTCTTCGAATATTCCATTGCATCTCTCTTCATGGTTGGCCAGAAGTATCATGTTCTTCGAATCCTAGAAAACAGGGCTCTACCTCCGGTGTGATTACAACAGTCACCTTCATGAACATCTTTGAGCACCTCTTGGATTTCAGGATCCTCGATGCACCTCAAGTATGGACCTGCAAGAGATTTCCTGTATAGCATTTCATTTAATTAAATGTTTTGTGATATCTTGAGTTTGAAGGATTTGGGATTCTCGGTAGTTGGAATCTCTCATGTTTGAATGTACTTCTTGAGCGGAAGGATCCATGATTCTTGGTTATATGAGGATAATGGATCCCAAAGTACAATTTCTTTTTCATTTGTTATTTCCCCAACTTCTTGTTCTCCTATTGCTGGTGAGAGAACATGAATGATTGGAATCTTCATATCTTCTGGAATTTTCAAAGATGAGGCTAAATTTGCCAAAGCGTCTGCCCCGAAATTTTCTTCTCTTGGTACCTGCACAATGCTAAATAACTCGAAGGATTTTGCTAATTCCTTCACCTCATCTAGGTATTTGATTAGTTAACAGCATATGAGCCATTAAAGTGGTTAGTAATTAATAATGAATCTATATATACTTGAAGATACCTAATCCTCATGCACTTAGCTAATTGCAAACCTGCGATCAAAGCCTCATATTATGCTTCATTGTTCGTTGCTTGAAACTCACAGGCTATAGACTGGGATAATATGTCCCCCTGTGGCGATTTCAGTAGGATCCCCAATCCTGTTCCTCTTACGTTGGATGCTCCATCTGTGAAGAGGATCCAAGGATCCTTAGTCCTCTCTAGTTATTGGCCCTCCAAGTCAGCTTCTTTTTGTAGGTCACTAGTGAAATCAGCCACAAAGTCTGCTAGTGCTTGAGACTTGATTGCTGTTCTTGGCTCGTATTGGATATCATATGCACTTAATTTCACAGCCCACTTGGCTATTCTACCTAATAACTCTGGTTTTCTAAGAACATTCTTCACAGGATAATTAGTTCTCAAAATAATAGGATGAGTTTCAAAATAATGTCTCAACTTAGTAGAAGCCATAATGAGTGCAAGAATTAACTTTTCTAAATGAGAATACCTGGCTCCGCATCTAGAAGACTTTTACTTACATAGTAAACGGGATGTTGTTCACCTTCATGATCCTTTACTAAGACGACACTTACTGCATTTCCTGAGACAGCTAAATACAGATATAAGGATTCTCTATCCACTGGCTTCATTAGAGCTGGAGCTGAGAATAAGTAATCCTTCAAGGCTGTAAGCGCAGCCTCATGCTTTTCCGTCCATTCAAACTTCTTATTTTTCCTAAGGATGTCATAGAAGTCCTTGCACTTCTCGGAGGATCTTGAGATGAACCTGTTGAGAGCAGCTATTCTTCCTGTGAGCATTTGGACATCCTTTGCGTTTGTAGGAGATTTCAAATTGAGGATGGTTTCAATCCGCTCAGGGCTTGCTTCTATCCCTCTTTTAGTCACCATGTATCCTAGAAACTTTCCAGACTTAACACCAAAATGGAATTTTAACGGGTTCAGCTTCATGTTATACTGGTCGAGGATATTGAATGCTTCTTCAAGATCTCTGAGGTGATCCTCAGCTCTCTTTGACTTCACCACCATATCATCTATGTAGACCTCCATAGTCTTACCCAACTGATCCTTGAACATCATGTTGACTAGTCTTTGGTATGTTGCCCCTGCATTTCTTAGTCCAAAGGGCATAGCAGTATAACAGTATATGCCGGTAGGAGTCATGAATGTTGTATCCTCTTGATCAAATGGTTCCATCTGAATTTGTTGGAATCCAGAGGAAGCATCCATAAAGGTAAGCATTTCATGTCATGCCGTTGCATCCACCATGTAATCTATATGTGGTAATGGGAAAGGATCCTCGGGGCATGCCTTGTTTAAATCGGTGAAATCGACACACGCCCTCCACTTTCCATTCTTTTTTGATACAACGACCACATTAGCTAGCCATCGAGGATATTGAACCTCTCTGATCATACCGGCGTTAAGAAGTTTTTCAACTTCTTCTTGTATGATCTTGTTCCTCTCAGGAGCGAATTTTCTTCGCTTCTGATGGACGCGTTTAACAGATAAATCAAGGCCTAGTTTATGAGTGATTACGTCTTTTGAAATACCTGTCATGTCTGAGTGCTTGAAGGCGAAGGTAGATCTTCTTCGCCATAAGAAGGATACTAAATCCTCCTTAATCTTACTAGGGATATTGGATCCTAGGAACACCTTTATCTTTGGATCCTCGGGGTCCAATGATACTTCTTTAAGGTCTTTCTCCCGAGCTTCCAGCACGTCCCTAGGATATTGCTGTAGTTGCTATGATATAGTTTGCTTGACTGTTGGCTTCATTGGTGAAGAATAATAGTTCTTGGCCTCCGCTTGGTCACCAACTATCTTTACAACTCCCCAAGGAGTAGGTAGCTTGATGCATTGGTGATAAGTTGAGGCTACTGCTTTCATTCCATGGAGCTAGGGCCTACCTAAAATAACATTGCAACAGGAAAGTTTATCTATAACACAAAATTTTTGGTATGAATTTAACCTTGGAGGTTGATGTCCCCCAATGTCTTCTTGGTTTCACCACTGAAACCAACTAGCATCGATGTTCTAGGAATGATATCTGAATTCGGGATGTTCATTTTCTTGAGGATATCATGTTGGATAATATTGACCGAGCTCCCTCCGTCTATTAGGATCTTGCGTACATAATGATTAGCGATAAATAAAGTAATGATCAAACCATCATGATGAGGATCCTGGATGTTTAGTTTGTCTTCTTCGTCGAAGAAGATCCTTTTTTCTGTTGTTAAGGTAGTGGATACTATCGGTTGGCCCCCGTTTTCCATCTTGACTTCTTTGGCAAGTCTTTTTGCTGTAGAGAAAGAAGTTCCACAAATGTCTGAACCTCCAGAGATGAAGTTCACCATTCGAACATCCAGCTCATCCTTTTGAGGATCCTGGATCCTTGAGTTGAAGAAGATTCTCTGATCAGTCACTCAAGTAGTGGGGATAAGCGGTCTTCTTTCATCGTCCAACTAGAATTCTTTTGTGGGCTTTTCTTCTATAGCACACGAATCTTGAAACATTCCGTAGTCTTTGGAGACAAAGTTGATCACATGAGCGTCTGGTGGTGGTGGCGTTGCTTTTTGTGGAAGATCTTCAGGATCCTGGATCCTGGATTTTTTCCTTCCCAAGAGCTCTTTAAAGTGGCCCTTGCTCAGATGGAATCCGATTTCCCTCCTTAAGCCGATGCACTCATCTGTTGTGTTGCCGAAATCTTCGTAGAAGGCACACCACTTAGACTTGTCTTTGAAGGTATTCGTTTTCTCGTTCTTTTGGGGCCACCTTGCTTTATCTCCTAGATCTTTCATGGCACAAATCAAGCCATGGGTATCTACGAAGAAACAATACTCGGAGATGCAGGGATAGTCTTCATCATCATCTCCTTCTTCAACTGCTCGTACGTTCTGGTTGTTGAACTTGTTATACGGCTTTGTGTTGTTGTTCTTGAACGAGAATCCTTGCTTCTTTTAGGAGGATTCTTGTTTTGTTTGATTCCCCAGACGATCCTGGATCCTCTTATCATCCTCCAGCCGTATGAATCTGAGCACTCTGTTCCTTACTTCATCTAGAGACCTGCAAGGAGTCATCACGGGATCATTATAGAAGGGAGAGCCCCTCTGAACTCCCATATTGAAGGCCTCAACAGTAGTAGCCATGTCAAGATTATGGATTTCTAGAGCTTCCCTGCCGAACCTCGTAATAAAATCCCCAAGCGATTCATCACTAGGTTGGATAACTCGGTATAAATCACTAGTTAACTTCTCGAATTTCCTACTACATGAAAATTGACTGTTGAACAAGTTAACTAAATGTGAAAAAGAATTATCTGAAAAGGGAGGAAGACTTAGCAGCCATTTTAATGCAAATCCTGTGAGTGTGGATCCGAATCCTTTGCATAAGCAAGCTTCTTTGAGTCTCTCAGGGATGGGGTTGATTTCCATCCTTTCCCTATATTGTTCAACGTGCTCCTCAGGATCTGTGGTCCCATCATAAGTCTTCATGTTGGGGGTTTGGAACCGCTTCGGAATCTCAGCATCACAGATTGGTGGAGCAAATCTTGATAACTTGTGGCTTCCCTCAGGTATCTCGGGGATTGGTCGTATCACCCCGGGAACATTGGATATCATATCCTTAAGCTTCTGTAATTCTTTGGCCATAGCCTGGTTGATACATGTATCCTGTATGGGACCATGGTTAGTATCTAAGGATATAGGATCATACAAGTTACCTCTTTGCTGGGTGAAGGTCGGCATCCCGGATGAGTAGATGGGATAAGAGGAGTTCACGATAAGAGTTGGTCCTCTAGAGGCTATGGTCTGCATGGGGATTATATCTCCTTCATGGACTTCGGAGGATCGTTGATGTTGGACTCCTGAGGATCCTTGATTCGGAAAGAAGGATCCTTGATTCGGGATGAAGGATCCTTGAGGTTGGGTACTGTAGGATCCGTGTGGAAGGATGGCTGATTCTTGCCGATAATATGAGGATCCTTGATTCTGCTGACCCATTGATCCTTGTTGGAGGTTAGTCGACCTTGGCTGATCTAACGAGAATCCTTGAGCCTGTTGACCCATGGACCTCTGTTGAAGGATAGATGATCCTGGCTGAAATAGCGAGGATCCTTGGGCCTGTTGACCCATGGACCCCTGTTGAAGGATATATGATCCTTGTAAGAACTGAGCCATGGATATCGGACTTGTAAAATCCAACATCCTGGGCATCAGGGGGGTGAGATCCTCTGCTGGCCACTTGTTCTTCTTGAGATCTTCTATCTCACAAAGGATCCTCTGGTTGGTCTTGTTCTGCTGCTCCATGTATGCTTTAACCAGCGAAAACTTAGATAAAACATCACTGTTAGTGTTAACCACCGACGCAACAGCGGTTTTCGAGCTCTGAAAGACTGGTAGTTGCATCTTGCTTCCAGCAGCAGCAGGCCGTTGTGATCCCGTAATTGGCGGAGGCATTGGAGGCAAAGTCCTTGATGAGAGAGGAACCGTAGTCGGCATAGTTGATGAAGCAGAGGTTGATTGAGAGGCCATTGATAGTGATATGGGTATGAAAAAATCGAAAATTGATAGGAGTAGTATGGATTCTAGCACCAATTGCCCCACGCTGGGCGCCAAATTGTTTTGGATAAAATCGGCTAAGGATAATGTATCCAAATCTGTCAAGTGAGGTATAGTGCTAACACGATAACAGTGAACGTATAATCAAAATCTTGATGAACACAAGGATTTGATCACGAGGGAAAAACCCTTAATTACGATAATCTTTACTTCGGTCAAAAACTAACAAGGTAATCTTTGGTCGAATTGCTTCGGTCAAGGATTAACAAGGTAATCTTTGGTCAGATGGTACGTGATTATAGTAATCTCCGGCACAAAAAACCCCCGGACGGTGAAAACTATCACCGTCAAGTTTATTAATGGTGAAAGGTGATTACAAGCGTTGTGGAGTTTATGATCGACGTTACAAAGTAAGCTAATGAGTAGAGAGAATATTTGGTTCTGCTCTAGTGTGTGTGTAAGTACATGTGTCTTTTCTAATCGATCATCACTCGATAATATAAAGAAAATACAATTAACAATAACTGCTAACAATCCGCAAGTCCTCCACCATCCACTCCCATGACTTTGACCACGTGCCACATAAGTCCAATAGCGAGATAAGCGAAAGAACAAGTCTAAGAGCCGTTGTTGATATTTAAACATCAGCCTTCACATGAAATCATCCATTACTAGCTACGTTTAATAAGGATCCTGGATCCATATTCCAGCTAGAGAATACTCCATGAGGATAATTGATGTCAGCACATCTTAAAATCGTCATACCTGTCTAACACATCACCATAATAAACGCAATCATTAGTAAACAAATAATACCGAGGATCGTCGATCCTTTATAACCTGAAACATATCTCAAGGATAATCTATCCATAAGATATTAAAGGATTAAGGATCCTCAGCATAAAATTCATGCCCTAACAATGCGTATGCAACGGACTGGGTATTATGTCCCCCTGTGGCGATTTCAGTAGTATGCCCAATCCCGTTCCTCTTATGTTGGATCCATCTATAAAGAGGATCTAAGGATCCTTGGTTTCTTCTAGTTGCTGGACTTCCAAATCAGCTTCCTTTTGCATGTCACTGTTGAAATCAACCACAAAGTCTGCTAGTGCCTGCGATTTGATAGCTGTTCTAGGCTCATAATGAATGTCATATGCACTTAGCTTCACAACCCACTTGGCCATTCTACCTGACAATTCTGGCTTTCTAAGAACATTCTTAATAGGATAGTTAGTTCTCAAAATCATGGTATGAGTCTCAAAATAATGTCTTAATTTAGTAGAAGCCATAATAAGTGCAATAATTAATTTTTCTAAATGAGAATACCTGGCTTCTGCATCTAAAAGATTTTTGCTTACATAATAAACGAGATGTTATCACCTTCATGGTCCTTCACTAGAACAGCACTTACAACATTTCCTGAAACAGCTAGATATAGATATAAGGATTCTCCATCCACAGGCTTCATTAGAGCCGAAGCTGAGGATAAATAATCCTTCAAGGCTTTGATAACAGCCTCATGCTTTTGGTCCACTCGAACTTCTTATTCTTCCTAAGAATTTCGTAGAAATATTTGCACTACTCGGAGGATCTTGAGATGAACCTGTTGAGATCGGCTACTCTTCCCGTAAGCCTTTGGACATCCTTGGCATTTGTAGGTGACTTTTGGTTGATGATGGATTCAGTATGTATCCCAGAAACTTTCCAGCGTTAACACCAAAGTTGAATTTTTACGGATTCAGTTTCATATTATACTGGTCAAGGATATTGAATGCTTCTTCAAGATCCCTGAGGTGATCCTCAGCTCTCTTTGACTTTACCACCATGTCATCTATGTAGACTTCCATGGTTTTACCTAACTGATCCTTGAACATCATGTTGACCAGTCTTTGGTATGTTGCCCCTGCATTTCTTAATCCGAACGGCATAGAAATATAACAGCATATGCCGGTAGGAGTCATGAATGTTGTATCCTCTTGATCAGATGGTTCCATCTGAATTTGTTGAAATCCAGAGGAAGCATCCATAAAGATGAGCATCTCATGTCCTACCGTTGCATCCACCATGGAATCTATATGTGGTAACGAGAAAGGATCCTTGGGGCATGCCTTGTTTAAATCGGTGAAATCGACATACACCCTCCACTTTCCATTCTTTTTAGAAACAACAACCACATTAGCTAACCATCGAGGATACTTAACCTCTCTGATCATACCGGCCTTAAGAAGTTTTTCAACTTCTTCTTGTATGATCGCGTTCCTCACAGGAGCGAATTTCCTTCGCTTCTGATGGACGGGTTTAATAGATAAATCAAGGCCGAGCTTGTGAGTAATTACCTCTTTAGAAATACCATTCATGTCTGAATGTTTGAAGGCAAACGTAGAATTTCTTCGTTTTAGGAAGGATATCATATCCTCCTCAATTTCACTGGGGATACTGGATCCTAGGAACACTTTCATATCTGGATCCTCAGGGTCTAAGGATACTTCCCTTAAGTCCTTCTCCCGAGCTTCCAGCACGTTCCTAGGATGTTGCTGTGGTTGCTATACTATAGTTTGCTTGGCTGTCGGCTTCATTGATGAAGAATAATAGTTCTTGGCCTCCACCTGATCACCGTCTATCCTTATTACCCCCCCAAGAAGTTGGGAGTTTAATACATTGGTGGTAAGTAGGAGCCACCGCCTTCATTCCGTGCAAACAAGGCCTGCCTAAAATAACATTGCAACAAGAAATGTTATCAATAACACAAAATCTTTGGTAAGAATTCAACCCTTCGATATATATTGGGAGGTTGATGTCCCCCAATGTTTTATTGGTTTCTCCACTGAAACCAACTAGCACTGATGTCCTTGGGATGATCTCGGAGTTTGGTATGTTCATCTTCTGAAGAACATCATGTTGGATGATATTGAACGAGCTTCCATTATCTACCAGGATCCTGCGTACATACTGCTTAGCGATAAATAAAGTAACAATCAAACCGTCGTGATGAGGATCCTAGATGCTTGATTTATCTTCTTCATCAAAGAAGATCCTTTTGTCTGTCGTCAAAGTGGTAAATATAACCGGTCGTTCCCCATTATCCAACTTGGTTTCGTTGGCCAGTATTTTAACTGCGGAGAAGGAAGTGCCGCATATGTCTGATCCTCCAGAGATGAAGTTGATCACTTGAGCATCTGGTGGGGGCAGAGTTGCTTTTTGAGGAACCTCTTCAGGATTCTGGATCCTGGACTTTTTTCTTCCCAAAAGCTCTTTAAAGTGGCCCTTGCTCAAGAGGTATCCAGTTTCCCTCTTAAAACCGATGCAATCATCCATCATGTGGCCAAAATCCTCATGGAAAGCGCACCATTTGGATTTATCTCTGAAGGTGTTTGAATTTTCGTTCTTTCAGGGCCACCTTGCCTTCTCCCCTAAATCCTTCATGGCACAAATCAAGCCATGAGTATCTACGGAGAAGCAATATTCTGAGATGCTGGGGTAATCTTCATCATCATCTCCTTCTTCAACAGCTCGAACGTTTTGATTGTTGAATTTGGAGTACGGCTTCGAGTTGTTGTTTCTGTATGAGGATCCTTTTTTCTTGTCAGAGTATTCTTGCTTTGTTTGACTCCCCAGACGATCCTGGATCCTCTTGTCATCTTCCGACCGTATGAAACTGAGTGCCCAGTTTCTGACTTCATCTAAGGTCCTGTAAGGAGTCATCACAAGATCATCATAAAAGGGAGAGCCCCTCTGAAGTCCCATCTTGAATGCTTCAACAGCAATAGCCATGTCAAGATTAGGGATTTCCAGAGCTTCCCTGCCAAACCTTGTAACAAAATCCCTAAGGGATTCATCACTAGGTTGGATAACTCGGTATAAATCACTAGTTAACTTCTCAAATTTCCTACTACATGAAAATTGACTATTGAATAAGTTTACTAAGTGCGAGAAAGAAGTAATTGAAAAGGGAGGAAGACTTAGCAGCCACTTTAATGCGGATCCTGTCAGTGTGGATCCGAAGCCCTTGCACAAACAAGCTTCTTTAAGTCTCTCAGGAATAGGATTGATCTCCATCCTTTCCCTATATTGTGCAATGTGCTCCTCAGGATCTGTGGTCCCATCATAAGTCTTCATGTTGGGGGTTTGGAATCGCTTCGGGATTTCAGCATCACAGATAGGTGGAGCAAATATGGATAACTTGTGGCTTCCTTCTGGTATCTCGGGAATTGGACGGACCACCCTCGGTACACTGGATATCATATCCTTCAGCTTTGTAGTTCCTTAGCCATAGCTTGGTTGATACCTGCATCCTGGAGGAACCATGTTTGCATCTAAGGATATAGGGTCATAAAAGTTACCTCTCTACTGGGTGAAGGTGGGCATTCCAAATGAGTGGTTGAGGTAAGACGTGTCTGCTAATGGAGTTGGTCCACCCGAATCTATAGTCTTCATGGGGATTATATCTCCTTCATGGACCTCGGATGACCTTTGATGTTGAACCCCTGAGGATCCTTGATCCTGGAAAAAGGATCTTTGACTGGGGTTGAAGGATTCTAATGGTTGAGAGTTGAAGGATCCTCGTTAAATATACACTCCTGAGGATCCTGGTTGAAGGATGGATGATCCTTGCGGGAAAGTTGGGGATCCTTGAGCTAGTTGACCCATGGACCACGGTTGAAGGATAGATGATCCTTTCTGGAAGTATGAGGATCCTTTAGTGAACTGAACCAAGGATCCTGGAGTGGTGAAATCCAACATCCTAGGCATCAAGGGAGTGTGATCCTCCGCTGGCCTCTTAGTCTTCTTGATATCTTCTATCTCACGAAGGATCCTCTGGTTGGTCTTGGTTTGCTGCTCCATATATGCTTTAACCTGCGAAAACATATTAGAAACGTCATTGTTAGTACTAACCAACAGAGCGGCAGCAGTGGTTTTTGAGCTCTGGAAGACTGGTAGTTGAGTCTTGTTCCCAGCAGCAGTAGCTCGTGGTGCTCCCGTGATTGGCGGAAGCATCGGCGGCAATGTTCTTGACGAGAGAGGAACCGAATACGGCATGGTTGATGAAGCATAGGTTGATTGAGAGGCCATTGATAGTGATATGGGTATGAAAAGATTGAAAATGATAGGAATAATATGGATTATAGCACCAATGGCTCCACGGTGGGCGCCAAATTGTTTTGGATAAAAATCTGGTAAGGATAATGTATCCAAATCCGTAAAGTGAGGTTTAGTGCTAAATTGATAACGATGAATATATGAACGAAATTAAGATTAACACAGTGATTTGTTGAAAGGAAAAACCCTTTGATCTTGTTCCGATCAAAAGAAAAAAACCCCGGGTGATGACAACTCATCGATCACCAATTCATTAATCGCAAAAAAGGGTTACAAGTGTTTGGAGATTGTGATCGATGTTACAAAGTAATCTAGTGTGTAGAGAGATTTATTGAATCTGCTCTAGTGTGTGTGAGAGTACAAGTGTCTTCCTAATCAATCATATCTCGATGTTTATAAAGAAAATACATTCAACAAATAGTCCTAATTTTCCACCTCTATTCCACAACTCCTCCAACGTTCATTGACCACGTGCTGGGAGCTTCCAATAACGAAATTTAAGGTAGACCAAGTCACAAAGTCGTTACTTCTGTTGAATAATAACATACACACGTGAAACAATTGTTAATCATACTAACCTTTGAGGATCCTTGATCTTCGACTTAACTCTGGAGCTCTTCAGGAGGATAACTGATCCAGACATATCTTCAAGGATAATATATCCTTAGCAGAGAAAATATCAGTCCTAACAAATATATAAATATACATTCAATATTTTGGAGGCATGGATGACTCAATGAAAGAAGACTGAAATCTTCGTGTGATTTCCAGGTTAATCCTAAGGGCATCCGGGATTTACCATCAATGAGGATCGTTTATCCTGAAGATATGTTCCTTTTATGACTTATGGATCATTTATCCTTAAGATATGTTCCAGGTCCCTCAGGATTGAGGATCCTTAGTGGTAATTATCTACTAACAGTTGTATACTTTGAATGGTATTATATATTTGAGGTATAACGGCCATGAGACCAAGTCGGCCCACTAAATCGCAGTCCAAAGCATCTAGCATGTGGTCATAGTGGATGCAACGTTATAATGGAATAGTGGAAAGTTTATAAGGCTGCTAGTTTGTTTCTTTTTTATTTATATTGAGTTATGATCAGCTAGGTTGACACACAACACACATCGTACACAATTCACAGAGCATACTATCGCAGTTAACACACACATAGATTCTTTGTATTCACTTATCATAATCTCCACCCTTGTAACATTTATTCTTGATTAATATAGTGGTGATCGACAATTGTCATCACCCGCGGTTTTTGTGCCCGTGATCCTATTACGATCAAGGGCTTTTCCTCGTAACAAATCTCTGTGTTCGTTCATATTTCTTTAATATAATTACTATTGATATACAAGCACTATACCTCACTAAACAAATTTGGTTACATTATTCTTACACCAATTTTTGACCAAAACAGCGTGCACGTGTGATTAATATGCATATCTTTTTGTTATTCGTTATTTTAAGAGGAATATCTTGATGTTATACACAACAATAACATTGTTTTGGACAAAAATCTGTTAAGGATCAAGTATCCAAATTCGTAAATATGAGGTAAGGTGCTAACTCGATAATATTGAATGCGTAATCGTAATCTGGGTGAACACATTGATTTGATCACGAGGGAAAAAGCCCTTAACCAAGATAGTCTTACTTCGGTCAAAACTTATCAAGGTAATCTCTCGGTCGAATTTCCTCAATCAAGGATTAACTAAATAATCGATGGTTGAATCTTTTCGGTCAAGGATCAACAAGGTAACCTTTGGTCGATAAGTATGTGATTATCGTGATCTCCGGCACAAAAAACCCCCGGACGGTGAAAACTATCAACGTCGATTATATTGATAACAATAGGTAGTTACAAGTGTTGTGGAGTTGATGATCGATGTTACAAAGTAAGCTAGTGTGTAGAGAGAATATATGGTTCTGCTTGTAGGTTCCTGGACGGATCGTACACGGGATGTCTCTAACAACGCAGGTGCGGAATCCCTGCGTAGGTAGATACGAGTGTAGAGTATGTAGAGATCGAACACACAAGCAATAAACCAACCACGTTATATTGATAACAAACACGTGACCCGAGGTCACTGTTACAGACTATGACACGTAACTCGGTTACTGAAAACTGAAACGAAAACCCTAAAGGAACTTTTCAAACTGTTTCGTCTGAAACAGTATATAAACACGACAACTTCGCCACAGGCGAAGTTGTCAATAACTTCGCTGATTCAACAAGTTCGCCATAGCGAACTTGTTGACAACTTCGCGCATTACAAAACAAACATAAACAAAACATAATTACATTACAGACTCGATTACAAATGCTAGACTATGAACTACTGACATACATGTACCAACAGACTCTCCCTTGGCAGTAGCTTCATATCTTGATCTTCAAATCTTGAGTCTTGTAATCTTTACCTCTACGCGTGCGCCCCTTCTCTCACACATACCGACACTACCCTTTGATATTTCCTAGCTTGATCCTTCCAAGCAGGAATGTAGAAGATCTTCTTCTCGTTGAGCACTTTCAAATCATCCTTCGATAGATTAACAAGATGCATCGGGTCGTACACCCGAAGTACTTCTTGTTCATCCTCATCTTCCATTACCGCCTCAGCTGTCTCACAATCCACGTACCACCATTTTAAATCTTTTAGGACGTTCTTGGGCATAACTTTCATCGGTACTTCTTTCAAATGACGGACTGGTTTATACTTCATTACCATCCAAGGTTTGCCGTCAGCCCTCATTCCACGATCTTTGTCTTCTATCAACTTTCCTTTTTGAGGCTTTAGCAGTTCAAACTTTTTGTCTTTAATGGCTTCTTTCCAGACGATCTTCCCAATGATTCTTGCCATATCATCATTACTTCTATTGATCAGCCCCAATCTCGCTAAATCTCTCACCTCACATTCTGGTAAGGAATTCAGAGATCTCAACAATCTCTTAAAGTACTGAATGCCGTCGTACCGTTTGATCACAAATAGTTTCAGTTCTTTGTCGTACAACCAACATATGATTCCTTTCTTTGACTCTGCATAGCCCTTTATATTATAAGTCTTTCTGAACATCGTTGGCACTGCAGGCTTCTTGGTTTTAACAAACCACTGAGCACAGCCTTCTTTCCAGTTCGGCTGCTCCTCCCATACTGTATCTTCTATCACGCTCTCATCCCCCAATTCTGATCTCTCAACAGCTGGAATCTCATGTTCCACTGAATCATCCACAATCTCACCTTCTTCTAATACATCTTCCACATTAATCTGTTCTCCAATCCTCTCAATCTCATCCATAGGCAACACGTCATCATCATCCATCAACTCATCGTCCTCCTCCTCATCCAACTCCTTCAACGCATCAATAACGTCTTCAACATCAGCGTCGTCATCCACAACTACAACATCATCACCATCTGCATTTGTAGACTCCCCCTCAGTTGTGGAAGCTCCAAGAGCCTGAGAGGTTCTTGGCAGCTCATCACCTGCACCTGAAGGTGCATTGGGATCATCGTCATGATCTTCTCGTCTTTTCGTTCTCAACTCATCGCCCCTACACGTCTTCTCCCCCTGAGATGCCAAGTAATCCTTGAAGGCATCTATTATTCGTCCATGTTCAACCAGGAGGGCAGCTTGTAGTCGATTGGATTCCACTAGGCGGTCAATAGTATTTGACTGTTCAGCAACAATCCGCTCTAGCGAAAGAATCCTCTCGGTATCTGAAGTAGGCAATGGAGTTGGTGGAACATCAGCAGAAGTGACCGCAGGTGGTACACTTGGTAACCCTGCAGTAGAAGTTATTGTCGACTCCACAAACCGTGCAACTACCACCGGTGGATTAAGCGGTGGAGGTGGTAGGGACACAATTGTTGGTGCCGACGTCTCGATCGCCGTAACCTGTGCAGTAGTAGGAATAAGAGACATACCAGATAAGGCAGGTGGAGCAAAACGTACTAGTCTTGAAGATTCTCCAGCTCCCGAACCTATCCCTCTCTGTTCTCTTCTTGAGCGTCTTAGCACAATCTGTACTGCCTCCTCTTCATCCACTTCATCCTCATCCTCCCCCACAGTTCTCGGCCTCTTTCCCGTAGTCCGTTCACGAGACACCATAAGTCTTCTTGCCTCAGCAAACGTCTCGTCTAGATCAGAGTCAGCTACCGAAGTAGCTGCTCTGGTAACATCCATAAACTGAGGACCCGAGACATCCATATCAAACAAACCATGTCCACTAAAGGCAGCATCTAGATCAACGTTTTCAGCAGTGGACACAGCCTGAGATATAGTAGCTGGCACAGCAGCAGAAGATACAACAGGCGCAGCTGATACAGCATGAGGTGCTGCCGCCTGATGTGGTTGCGGATCCCTGAACTCGTCCCCTCCTGCAGGAACATACTCCGGGTTAATGAGATACCCGAAAAGTGGAGTATGCCTGGGACGCCGCTCAGGGTTGCTTCGAGTACTCGACGTTCTGCACTGAGCAAAGATACGTTTTGTTACGCACTCAACGTATCTGATAGGTCGTCTTTGCGGTACAGACGGAGCGACATGATTGATAATCATTTGTAGGAACCGAGGATACATAATAAAACGCTCGCGCGCCGTCGCCCGTCTCTGACGATCAATCTCGTAAAAGATTAGCTGACTAAACGAATATCTGCGGTTGTAAGTCAGCGCAATCATAGCCGATTGCATCGTCGCACCCATCCCATCTGTTCCTGCCTTTCTGCCGGACATGCATACTATCAACACATGCATCAAAAAGCGCCATTGATCCAGCAGAAAGCCTTTCCTCCTCTGCGAGTCCCCCAGCGGACCCGAATAACCCATCCTTAAGTAAGCTCCGTCACGGAAAGGAGCTACGAATTCCGTTGGGTCGTCTCTCGTTTCATCACCGAACTGCAGAGCCAACCGTATGTCTTCCGAAGAAAATTGTATGTCTTGACCATTGACAGTTGCTCGCATCACTGGAGGCTCAGGTCTGCAATCATAATACACCGTCTGCCAGAAATCTTGAATGTTGGGCAGAGATATGGGTAGTGTATTAGTGATCGCGTGAAAAACTCGTGATCGTTGGAGAAATGTGATAATCTCCCTATAGTCTTCAACGCCTCGTGCGTCTGGATCCAAAGTGATGTATTGGTTATGGGCTGGGAAGAATTGTCGTTGCTCATCACCATCATCACCTCCAGCACCTCCAACAGCAGCCATATCTGCACAAAACAAATCAAGTGAGAGACCATATAACCATCTCACAAGTTCGCTGAGTACCATGTGCGAAGTTGTGATGTATAGGCGAATTTAAAGTTGAGGCGAAGTTGGGATCAACTTCGCTTCATCTGTAAGTTCGTCTATAAACTTATTAAAAATTTGAAATAGGCGAAGTTGTGTTCAAGGCGAAGTTATGGATAACTTCGCCATAGGCGAAATTAAGCTTCAAGCGAAGTTGTGGATAACTTCGCTGAAGGCGAACTTAAGCCACTGGCGAAGTTGAGAATAACTTCGCGTAAACCTTAACTTCGCCTGAATCTGAAACGGCGACTGTTCATATTCAAACAAGGTTTATCCGATGTTTCGGACCGATTTAACGATCTAACAATGAAGTCCAACATATTTCAATGGTGTTAGGATGAAAAGGTCGTCCATGAACACGTAACGTGTGGTCGGAAAACTTGGTTTCTAAGGTTCGACGACCCGAGGTCTCGAACCGGGTAAAACTATAACGAGAAAGATAGAATGATATTGACTACACATACCACTAGTATAGTAGAAACAAGGAACACAAGATCGAAATCGAAAGTGAAGAATAAGATCCGGATGAATTGATTATTCGAACAAGTTCGCTGGTAAATCGAGAAAAAATGATACAGTTTACTGTTTACAATCCCTTATATAGGGCAGAGTTGGTTCAGGCGAAGTTACGCTTAACTTCGCCAAGGCGAAGTTAAGCACAACTTCGCTGAATTCAACAACTTCGCCCGTAATTTTCAAAATCAGCCCTTTAAGTTTGAATAATCCTGAATTTAACCTTAGAAATTACCAAAAAGAGTTAAACAAATATGATCAAGATCTAGTAACCAACAATAAAATGATATAACTACAAAAAAAACAAAAAAAATCTTAGAAAAAATTTTAACGAAATAAGGGATCAAATTTCAGTCTAGTCAGGGACCACTACGTTTTAGAAAAGATCCTAACAGGAATCATACTAACGATGTGACTGTCACTTAGATCCGTGTTTAGCTGTATTATGACATAGAGACACAGGTTGTAAGCATGTAAATAACGTAAATGGTTTTCATCGTTTCTGTGATACGGATTAAGGTTCAGTTAAGCTCAAAAATTTAAGTTGGCAACATCTCAGAGATAATGATGTCTTCTATCTATTCTCAAAGCGTATTTGGCTATACCCAAGTCACCCCGAATTGACTTCGACCCATAGTGTCTGATTAACTTGTATATACTCGTTGACTGCTTCCCGTTCTTTTCTTACTCCAGACATGAGAAGTCTTGATTGTTACTATGTCTCATAAGTACTAAAGATATACACACACACATTTTTTTTTTTTTTTTTTTTTAAAAGCAATCATTCTTATTGACTTCGGAGTATTAAACTACTGCAAGTCCCGAATCTGGATCACTGTAGTGTCTTGAAATGCTTTCTTCACGGGAATCAGATCACTCACGGGCTCGTGTATGACTGGGTAGTCGCTTTTCTGCTTATCATTCGGAAAGATATGTGTGAAGACATTCAAAACTCTTAAGGAGTTTCCACGTAAATTCGAGTAGTTTAAGTTAGTATCACATACACTTTTACGCACCATAAAAATTACCACGACATACAATGACTGTTCTAAAGCCTTTTAAGCCTAATAACTTCACTAGTTAAGCACACACGATCAGTATATATATCATTTTCCAAGGTTGGATCAATTTTCTGTTAAACACAGCATAGAACTTCATACGAAGTAACAGACTTGAAAATTAATTTCATTTCCCTTAAAAAAACTTTAAATTCAATCGCCCCAATCACGTCAAAGTCGTCAGGTAAACGGCTATCCTGAAGATCCAATGGATCAACTGGACCGACCACATACTGGTATGTGTCCTTCTTACTAAGTATGACCGACTAATTTTCAGCAACTGAAAGAACACACGTCATAGCTGCCCCGGTTACTTTCAGTCTTCCAGTTAATGGCTATCCTCATTCTCTACGTTGAAACGAGGACCAAAACATATCCTAGGATATGTCCATCAAACTGAGGTAACCGACTAATTTTAAGCAGAAATGACCCATGTTTTTTTTTTTTTTTTTTTTTTTTTTTTTTTTTTTTTTAAACCAAAGACATGGTTACTCGGGATTGATCATCCCGTTTAGCTCAATTAGGTTTTGAAATCTGGATTTATCAAACGCTTTTGTAAACAAGTCAGCAAAATTTTCAAGTGTATCAACTTTTTCGATCTTGATCAGTTTCTTCTCAGCACAATCCCGTATGAAGTGATGACGAATGTCAATATGCTTAGTTTTACTGTGCTTCACGGGATTGTTAATTACTGAGATGGCGGCAGTGTTATCAATTAAAATAGGAGTAAGTAAGAAATTCAGACCATAGTCGCGCAATTGTTGCTGAATCCACAAAACCTGAGAGCAGCAGTTGGATGCTGCCATGTATTCAGCTTCGCATGTTGAAATTGCAACTGATGTCTGTTTCTTGCACTGCCAGGAAACTAATCTTCCTCCAAGAAACTGACAGCCTCCTGTTGTTGACTTCCGACTCTGATTACAGCCACCATAATCAGAATCTGTATACGCCACCAGTTCAACGTCTCCTCCCTTTGGGTACCACAACCCTAGTTTCGGCTTGCCCTTAAGATACCGCAAAATCCTCTTCACACCTTTCATGTGAGATTCCTTTGGGTTTGCCTGAAAACGAGCACAAAGACAAACAGAAAACATTATATCGGGCCTAGAAGCAGTTAAATACATTAATGAACCTATTATCGCCCGATACAGAGTAGGGTCCACATCTGCGTCACCATCTGATTCAGCGCCCAACTTGTGATTGACGCAGATTGGGGTGTCATATGGAGAACTGTCCTCCATCTTGAATCTCTTCAGCACATCATGAACATACTTTGTTTGATGAATGAACATCCCATCCTTCTTCTGATCAACCTGCAATCCTAGAAAGAAGGTTAGTTCACCCATAGCACTCATCTCGAATCGTTTCTTCATGACAGCCTCAAAATCCTGACACATGGATACTCTTGATGCAGCAAAAATGATATCATCCACGTAGACTTGAACCAGTAAGAAGTCACATCCTTCTCTCTTCACAAACAGCGTACTGTCAATCAATCCCCTTTCAAAACCATTTTCCAGCAAGTAGTCCGATAACGTTGAATACCAGGCACGAGGTGCCTGATGTAACCCATATAACGCCTTGCTCAACCTGTATACGTGATCCGGAAAGTCTGGGTCAGGAAAACCCGGAGGTTGCTCAACAAACACAACCTCATCAACTTTCCCGTTAAGAAACGCGCTCTTCACATCCAACTGAAACACCTTCATCTTTTTAGATGCAGCAAACGCCAAAAACAATCGAATCGCTTCTAACCGGGCAACAGGAGCGAAAACCTCATTGTAGTCAATACCCTCTTGTTGATTAAAACCTTTAACAACCAGCCTCGCCTTATTTCTCACGATAATCCCCTTTTCATCCCTCTTACACTTGAACACCCATTTCGTGCCTATAGCATGCACATTTCTTGGTTTTTCAACCAAGGTCCAAACTTCCATTTTCTCGAACTGAGCCAATTCTTCTTGCATGGCTTCGACCCACGAGCTGTCCTTTAAAGCCATTTGATAATTCTTTGGTTCAATTTTGCTTATAAAGCAGGAGTACAAACATTCATTCATTATACCCGTTTCTTTTATGCTTGTATAAACACAGGTGTGCTCATTCAAGCTACTTCTGGTTTGTACACTCGAGGACACATCACCTATAACGTTCTCCAATGGGTGATCTTTGTGAATTCTCGCGGTCGGAACAGCACCGACATGTAAATTGTCTTCCAAGTTCGAAGAGATCTCATCTATGGTTGTTTCTGGCTGAGAGTGAAAAGGATTAATAAACTCATCTTCAGTTGAGGCCGCAGGGGTATCGATAGGATTTGATGTGGAAGGCTGAGATTTTTCTGTCATCTGATGTTGCACTACCTCCTCTTCCTCATCAAAAATCATCTTCGTCACTGCTCTTTCGTCTTCTTCAGAAATTTCCAAAGTAGGTACGTTAAACGACTTAAAAAGTTTAACATAGTCAAACAGCTCAGCAGGTCCATTGCTTGGTTTTGGCGGTTGGTAACTAGTAATGTCGGTGTTACAAACCACCTCCACCTTGCAAGTTGTCGTATTGAAGACCCGTCTGTTGGGAGTCCCAACAACATAACCGACTAGGATTCCCTCATCGGCTACTTCACCAAATTTCGAGTTAGTCTTCAAAATCGAACAAGGAGACCCAAAAGGTTCAAGACCGCACAAGTTGGGCTTCCTTCCGTGCATAAGCTCGTAACAAGTTTTTCCAAGTCTCTTAACGGTTAACACCCGATTCAGAACATAGCAGGCTGTAGCAACTGCTTCAGCCCAGAACATCACAGGAAGCTTTGAGTCTGCCAGCATAGTTCTGGCTCCTTCAATCAACGTTCGGTTCTTCCTTTCAGCTACTCCGTTCTGTTGTGGAGTATACGGAGCGCTGTATTGATGCTCAATACCCTTCTGAAGACAAAAGATTTCCATCTCAAAGTTCTTGAACTCTGTCCCATTGTCGCTTCTGATGAATTTAACTGATTTACTCATGACGTTCTCGACTTTTGTAATTAGATTCTTCACCATCTGAGTCGTCTCGTCTTTCGTTTTCAGAAAATATACCCACGAGTATCGTGAGTAGTCATCAGTTATCACCAAGCAGTAAGAAGTACCACCTAGACTTTGTACATTCACCGGACCAAAGAGATCCATATGAAGTAGTTCTAGAGTACCAGCAATTGAGTTGATAGTCTTGGTGAGATGGCTTTTCTTGTGTTGTTTTCCCTTCTTGCACGCTATGCATTTATCTTCAAAGTTAAAACTCTTTAAGGGAACGCCCATCACAAGCCCATTTTTGACAATGAAGTTCATCTTACGAAGATGAATATGTCCCATTCTCCTGTGCCATAATTCTGATTCTGATTCGCTTGCCTTTGTCATTAAACAGGATTCTCCGGTGGCCATTTCAGTAGACCTCATATCCATCACGTATGTATTCGTTTCACGTGGAGCTTTCATTACTATCCATTCTTCTGGTATATGAAAACCAGGCTTCAATACAATCGCTTCATTCTTAGTGAAATGGACAGTGTATTCTTTATCACAGATCTGCGACACACTCAGCAGATTGTGCTTTAATTCCTCCACAAAGTTTACATTTTCAAGTGTCATTCTCCCATTCGACACAGTTCCTCTACCGGTAATCCTTCCTCCGCTTTCACCAGCAAAACTAACTCTAGCTCCCTGAACAGGTTTTAAGTCTTGCAACAAGTGTTTGTTGCCTGTCATGTGCCTGAAACAGCCGCTATCTACAATCCAAAGATTGTTTGCAGCCCTGTTCAACTGTTCCTGCACAATAAAACAAAGAGTTAGAATCTTGGGACCCAAGACCAATTGGTCTTGGATCGATACGTCCCGTACCCTGGCTTTCTCAAGTTAGAGACTCGATAATTTCTGTAAGTCCTGTTAGGGTATCTCCTTGCAGATTGGGTGTAATGCCTTCCAAACCTTTGAGAATTGAAAGTGTTATATCTTGAGGTTTGGTTGTAAAAATGAGGTTGGTCTTTATGAAAACTTGAATTCGTTATATTTTGGCATTTTTTAAAGTTTTCATTTTTAGCAGGAACAAAATGACGCTTATTCTCATTTTTATTTGTCTTTACATCTCTAAATCTCGGTTTCAAAGGGCAATCTGCAACTAGATGTCCTAACTTGTTACATCTAAAGCAACATCGACTCTCCAATTTCTTGTCAAATGTTGGTTTGGATGTAGAGGCAGCGTTACCAGCCGTTCGTCTCACATAAGGTGGGACGTACGGATTGAGTGGAGAACTCTTTTTAGAAACTTCATTTTTATCTCCATCGGTGGGTAAACCTACCTTCTCTTTTGTCTGACCAGATTCGGACAACTTATCCGAATCTGATGAGACTGGACTTGAAACAGAAATATTCACACTAGAAACAGGCGAACTTGTTTCGCCACAGTTAACACTTGATTCAACACTTGTAATCTTGATAGGAGTTGTCTGAGAAACCTCGAAATCAACAGATTTCTGAACACTTGGATTATAAGTATAGTTGTGGTTAAAGGGTGGTGGAACTTCATTATATCCGATTCCTCCCCTCTTTGCAGAGGTACCTGGATCACTCACGAGGTGATCAAGGATGGCCGAGGAATTCCTGAACTGCTCAAGTTTGCGGTTCAGTTCCACCACCTTTACCTGGTGGTCAGCAATCTGTTTATCCCGATCAGCAATCACTTTAGTTTTTTCCTCCAAAACTTCATAACTAAGATCAATTATTTCAATTTTCTCAGCAAGTTTAATTTTTAAGCTTTGAACGTCTTTTTCACATGCTTTTATTTTAATTTTATAACTCGTTTCTCTTGCTTTCGTAAAATGGTGATCTTCTTTAATAGTTTTAAAGTCAGCATCTAAATGGACATACTGATCAGTTATTGTTTTAAGTTGCTCAGACAAATTCTCACAACTAGTACAAATAGTTTTAGGACTTACCTCGGAGCGATTATCTTTGTCATTTGCCATGAAAGCGGTTTCTTCTTCATTTGCTTTCTCAATTTCTTCAACCTTCTCACATTCTTCAGCTTCAGACTCAGCCATGTTTGCTTGCTCACCAGAACCACTTGAGCGTTGATTCCAGTTGTACTCTCCTGCCTCTCTGGTCAACATGGCATTTATCTCTCTGTTAACTCCTGAGTGTTGTGTAGGTCGACCTTGTCCTCGTTCAACCCTCTCATTTCTGCATTCCTTGGCAAAGTGCCCGTACTGTTGACAATTATAGCACCTTACTTTGGACTTGTCGAACCCGGGCCGACCACCAACAAACTTTCTCCCCGTCTTATTCATGAAACGCTTGACTCTCCTCACTATCATGGCCATTTGCCATTGCAAATCCATCTCCTCCAGATCATCAGCATCGATCTGGTCATAATCCTCATCCAGAACAGCAGGGTCCACAATCTTCCCCTGGATGTAGTTTTCATAGGAAGCAATAAATGATGCATAGACTGCAAACTGCTCTTCAGCAGATTTTACACTCATAGGCATCTTGGAATAACTATTGCTAGATGCATTTGCAGAAAAACTACTTGTGGATGCTTGAGGCTTTGAAGTACTAGATCCTCCAGCAACGAAACATACATCACCATTCGTGTTTACAGAAACTTTTCCTTCATGAGACGAGTCAGAGCCTGACTCCCCTTTAGAGTAATAAGCAGCAGATTCAGGCCTTGAACTTAAGCCTGAGTTGACCTTTGCACCATACATACCAGGGTCTTGTATCTGATCTGTAGGTGTTTCTTTTCGAACCATATTAAGCTCATAAGTTCTGAGCTTGTTCACTGCCGTTTCAAGATCATAATTAGGAAAGTCTCTGTCTTCCCTCATAAGAACGGTGTACATTTCCCACTTCGGTGGAAGAGCATCGAGAAGTTTTTCAACGATCTCTTCTTCTCGGTAAGCAATCGAATAATTGCTAAGCTCTGTCATTAGATGATAGTATCTGGTGATAATATCATCCAGTGATTCGTTCTTCAAAAATTTGAAGACGGAGAACTGGGTCTTCAAAAGTTTTACCTTCGATGCACGGATACCCACATTCCCCTCGAATCTATTTTCAAGAGCATCCCAAAGCTCTCTTGCAGAAGTGTATTTTCGGAACGTATGGAGAACTTCTTGAGGAAGTGCCATTGTTATCGCAGCATGTGCCTTGCTTTCGGCCTCGTACATTTTCTTTTCTTCGTCCTCCATTTTGCTGTACTTCTTAACTACGTCACGGCCTTCGTATTGCATAGTAGGAGGGATATATCCATCCTGGATGCACACCCACATTTTGGCATCCTGGTATTTGATGTATTGGATGAATCTATCCTTCCATGCCACGAAGTCAGTTCCTTTCATAAGCCTCGGGGCCTTAGTGGCAGACCCCGCTTCTACCTCCATCTTGACCAAATCGGAGATATTGATCGACGACATCCTTGCAAAAACCTGAAAAACCTGAAAAAAAAAACAAAAAAAAATATTAAAACAGCTCAGTTGGCGAAGTTAAGAATAACTTCGCTTGAAGGTTAACTTCGCTGAAAGAGAACTTCGCTGAGATCTTAAATTCGCTTGATTTGGGCGAAGTTAAGAATAACTTCGCTTAGCTCTGGCGAACTTATGAGTTGAGCGAACTTGGGTTTGAAGCGAAGTTGCGGATAACTTCGCTAAGGCGAACTTATGAAGTGAGCGAAGTTGTAGTTAACTTCGCTAATCCTTATATCTTCGCCAAAAACCCTAATCCCAGCGACGGCAACTTCGCCTGAAGAATGGTAACTTCGCCCGATGAACGGTAACTTCGCCCGATGAACAGGGAAGTTTGTTCAGATCTGTTTTCGTCAATCCAGCAGCTCCCGATCAATGCAAAGGCTTGAAAATGACTGTCAAGCACTAGCAAAACTTAATCCCAACAAAAACACGTCCCGCGAATAGGTCAAACGAGACGTTTTCTACACCCGCGTGAAATCCCGAACCTCACAATCGAGCCGATTGGCTCTGATACCAATTGTAGGTTCCTGGACGGATCGTACACGGGATGTCTCTAACAACGCAGGTGCGGAATCCCTGCGTAGGTAGATACGAGTGTAGAGTATGTAGAGATCGAACACACAAGCAATAAACCAACCACGTTATATTGATAACAAACACGTGACCCGAGGTCACTGTTACAGACTATGACACGTAACTCGGTTACTGAAAACTGAAACGAAAACCCTAAAGGAACTTTTCAAACTGTTTCGTCTGAAACAGTATATAAACACGACAACTTCGCCACAGGCGAAGTTGTCAATAACTTCGCTGATTCAACAAGTTCGCCATAGCGAACTTGTTGACAACTTCGCGCATTACAAAACAAACATAAACAAAACATAATTACATTACAGACTCGATTACAAATGCTAGACTATGAACTACTGACATACATGTACCAACACTGCTCTAGTGTGTGTGAGAATACATGTGTTTTTCTATTCGATCATATCTCAATTATATATATAAGATAATAACTCATTGGAGTTATTAATAATTAAGACTATTAACTAATTTTCCTAAAAAACCGCCTTTATCTTGAATATACTTGTAACAGCCACTTTGACCACGTGCTCCATCACTCGGGCTGCGAATCAGGGGGAGGACCAGGTCTTGGAGCCGTTACACTTGATAAATATCAGCCTTCATATAAGAAATAATCGTTAATAGCATCAAATACCGAGGATCCAAGATCCTGACATAGCTCTGGAACTCTTCAGAAGGATAATTGATTCAAACACGTCAATATCTTCTTGACTGTAAGTTAGTACATAGACTGAGTCTTCTAATCGTTACACCTGCTAAATATAAGACTACACATGAGAACAACCGTTAGTAAATAATAAGTACTGTGGATCCTTGATCCTGACCGGATCTGGAACACACGCTAAGGATAACTGATCCAAAACATATGCCAGGATAACATATCCACAGTGTCAAATTAACGTGCACTAACAATTGCCCCCAAAATGGCGGTTGTGATAAGATCACAGCTGTCATTTTGCCTTTGAATTCAAACTTCCTGCAAAAACATATGAGATTTGACAAGTTGGATATAATTGTCATATTTCAAGGAAACTCCCCTTCCGGTTGTATATCCTTCTCCCTGCAAATCATGAACAACTAGTAACACATGTTTAACCCGGGTGGATGATCCATTTTTATGAGTAGTGAAATCCGGGTTAAGATTTCTGGTAATTCCAAGTAAGTTAAATAAACAGTATCTTTTTAACTATCTTTAGTAAATAGTATTTTTGGTAACTGAAAGTTTGTCTGATATAGATTTAGACTTGTTGAAAGTTTTGAGAAATATTCTTTAGTAAAAATTTTTTAGGATAAAATATCTTTGCAAAAATAAACTATGATTTTAAATCGTTAAAAAATAGATTGAGAATAATGAATCCTTATATCTATAAAGATATAAACTGAAAAATAAGTGTAAACTGATAAACAGAAATCATACCATAAGGTCTGGTTAGACCAAAGTTACCAGAAGTGTTGAATTCTCAATGATCCTTGAAGGAATAGCTTTAGGATCCGGGATCCTTAGATTTTTGATCTTCACAAAAAACTTAGTAAATCTGTTTCAAATAATTCATAATGTTAACTGGGATCAAACCCATCAAACTGGGGACAAGCCCAAATAATATACTGGGGACAAGCCCGTGTAAACTGGGGACAAGCTCGTGTAATCTGGGGACAAGCCTGTGTAAACTGAGGACAAGCCCGTGTAATCTGGGGACAAGCCCGTGTAATCTGGGGACAAGCTCGTATAATCTGGGGACAAGCCCGTTTAATCTGGGGACAAGCCCGTGTAAACTGGTGTTAAACTGGCGACATGGCCCTTGAGAAGAGGTGAAAACCCCTTAAACCTTAGGATTAAACTGGCAACAAGGCCCTTGAGAAGAGGTGAAAACCCCTTAAACCTTAGGAAATGGTACGTCTACCATAAATCGTAGGATCCTCCATATAGCCGGAAACAACGAAATTGTCAGCCACTAAACGTGTACTGGTCCCGCTCCCCCCGACTATACATCGGATAGCGTGCGCAACTGGCGATCGTAAGAAAGGTGAAAACCTTTAAACCTTAGGGGATATGACCATCGGGGGTCATATCCAATCGTCGGCAAGCCAAGGGAAGTAGTAAAGTACCTTATATGTAAAGGAGAGGTGGCCAACCTCTTAGACATTGAACCTCTTATTGAAATTTGAATTGTTACTTAAAAACTTGGAAAAGATAAATGTTAAGAATATATTATCCTTAAAATTGCAAGAATATAAAATAAATAAGTAATCAGATAGATATTACCAATTTTAGGATCCTTGATCCTTTAAGGACAATATATCCTCTCGGAATACTGGATCCTAATTAGAAAAAATACTTCTTGAGGTGGATAGCATTCCATGCTCTTGGTAATCTATTGCCTTCCATTGTAAGCAAGTGATATGCCCCTTTCCTGCTTCCGACTCAATCTGATAAGGTCCTTCCCATTTGGGTGCTAGCTTTCCAACAGCCGGATTGGTAGTGTTTTGGAAGGCTTTCCTTAATACCAGATCTCCTTCTTGAAATCTTCTGATTCTGATATTTTTTTTGTATGCCCCAGCTACCCTTTGTTGATAAGCTGCCATTCTAATCTTTGCTAGGTCTCTGAGTTCTTCTACAGTATCCAAGTCTTCAAGAAGGATTTCTTCATTGGCTTCAGGATCACGGATGCTGGTTCTCGCAGTAGGAACCACCATTTCTGTGGGAATTACTGCTTCCGATCCAAACACCAAAGAGAAGGGTGTCTGGCCTGTTGCATTTTTGGGTGTAGTTCTGTCTGCCCAAAGAACATAAGAAAGTTCTTCAGCCTATTTTCCCTTCTTGGATCCTAGCTTCTTCTTTAGATTGTTGATGATGATCTTGTTGGTAGACTCTGCTTGGCCATTGGCTTGAGGATGAACCGGAGTCGAAGTAATCATTTTGATGCCCCAACTGTCACAAAATTTAGTGGTTCTCTTCCCAATAAACTGAGAACCATTGTCACAAACAATTTCAGCGGGAATACCGAATCTAGTTATAATATTTAGTTTAATAAAAGATATTACTTCCCTTTCCCGGACTTGTACAAATGCTTCTGCCTCAATCCATTTGGAGAAGTAGTCAGTCATAGCGAGCATAAAGACTTTTCCACCTGGTGCTTTTGGTATCTTGCCCACAATATCCATACCCCATTTCATAAAAGGCCATGAAGAGGATATATGATATAGAGGCTCCGCTGGTTTATGAAGGATATTTGCGTGTCTTTGGCAAGCATCACACTTTTTTGAATACTCCACTGCATATTTTTTCATTGTTGGCCAGAAGTATCCGGTTCTGAGTATTTTGGAAAATAACGCTCTTCCACCTGTGTGATTGCTGCAATCTCCTTCGTGAAAATCCTTAAGTACTTCTTGGATCTCGGGATCCTCGATGCATCTTAGATACGGACCTGCAAGAGATTTTCTATATATCATATTATCTAATAAAATATATTGGGATACCTTGAGCTTGAAGGACTTAGGATTTTCTGTGGCTGGGATTTCTCTAGTCTGAATATAGTTCTTGATAGGATGGATCCATGATCCTTTATTATTTGAGGATAAAGGATCCCAGAGCACGATTTCTTTATCTTTTGTTATCTCCCCAATTTCTTGTTCTCCTATTGCTGGCGTGAGAATATGGATTATTAAGATTTTCAAATCTTCAGGAATCTTCAGAGATGAGGCTAGGTTTGCTAAGGCATCTACCCCGGCGTTTTCTTCTCTTGGTACCTGTATAATACTAAATATTTCGAAGGATTTCGACAGTTCCTTCACAACATCTAAATATTTCATTAGTTTCTCACCTTTAACAGCGTAGGAGCCATTAAAGTGGTTACTTATCAATAAAGAATCTACATAAACTTGAATATATCTGATCCTCATATTTTTGGCTAATTGCAAACCTGCGATTAAAGCTTCGTACTCTGCTTCGATGTTTGTTGCCTGAAACTCACAAGCTATAGACTGGGGTAATATGTCCCCCTGTGGCGATTTCAGTAGGATCCCTAATCATGTTCCTCTCACGTTGGATGCTCCATCTGTGAAGAGTATCCAAGGATCCTTGGTCTTTTCCAGTTGTTGGACTTCCAAGTCAGCTTCTTTTTGTAGATCACTAGTGAAATCAGCCACAAAGTCCGCTAGTGCTTGAGACTTGATTGCTGTTCTAGGCTCGTATTGGATATCATATGCACTCAATTTTACAGCCCACTTAGCCATTCTACCTAACAACTGTGGTTTTCTAAGAACATTCTTTACAGGATAGTTAGTTCTCAAAATAATAGGGTGAGTTTCGAAATAATGTCTCGGTTTAGTGGAAGCCATAATAAGTGAAAGAATTAGTTTTTCTAAATGAGAATACCTGGACTACGCATCTAGAAGACTTTTACTTACAAAGTATACAGGATGTTGCTCACCTTCATGATCCTTTACCAAGACTGCACTCACTGCATTTCCTAAGACGGCAAGATATAGATACAAGGATTCTCCATCCACAGGCTTCATCAGCGCTGGAGCTGAGGATAAGTAATCCTTCAGGGTTGTAAGCGCAGCTTCATGCTTTTCAGTCCATTCAAATTTTTTGTTCTTTCTAAGGATATCATAGAAGTCTTTGCACTTCTCGGAGGATTTTGAGATGAATCTATTCAAGGCCGCTATCCTTCCCGTGAGCCTTTGGACATCTTTAGTGTTTGCAGGAGACTTCAAATTAAGGATAGCTTCGATTTGTTCGGAGCTTGATTCAATTCCTCGTTTAGTTACCATATATCCCAGAAATTTTCCAGCCTTAACACCAAAATGGCATTTGGACGGATTCAATTTCATGTTATAATGATCAAGGATATTGAATGCTTCCTCGAGGTCTCTAAGGTGATCCTCAACTTTCTTTGACTTCACCACCATATCATCTATGTAGACCTCCATAGTTTTTCCCAACTGATCCTTGAACATCATGTTGACTAGTCTTTGGTATGTTGCCCCTGCATTTCTTAGTCCAAACGGCATAGCAGTATAACAGTATATGCCGGTAGGAGTCATGAATGTGTATCCTCTTGATCAGATGGTTCCATCTGAATTTGTTGAAATCCAGAGGAAGCATCCATAAAGGTAAGCATTTCATGTCCTGCCGTTGCATCCACCATGGAATCCATATGTGGTAATGGGAAAGGATCCTTGGGGCATGCCTTGTTTAAATCGGTAAAATCGACACACACCCTCCACTTTCCATTCTTTTTTGAAACAACGACCACATTATCTAGCCATCGAAGATACTGAACCTCTCTAATCATACCGGCCTTAAGAAGTTTTTCAACTTCTTCTTGTATGATCTTGTTCCTCTCAGGAGTGAATTTTCTTTACTTTTGATGGACGGGTTTAACAGATAAATCAAGGCCGAGTTTATGAGTGATTACCTCTTTTGAAATACCTGTCATTTCAGAATGCTTGAAGGAAAAAGTAGATCTTTTTCGCCCTAAGAAGGATATTATATCCTCCTCAATCTTACTGGGGATAGTGGATCCTAGGAACACCTTTATCTCTGGATCCTCGGGGTCCAATGATACTTCTTTGAGGTCTTTCTCCCGAGCTTCCAACACGTCCCTAGGATGTTGCTGTAGTTGTTATGCTATAGTTTGCTTGGTTGTTGACTTCATTGATGATGAGTAATAGTTCTTGGCCTCCGATTGGTCACCCACTATCTTTACAATTCCTCAAGGAGTAGGTAGCTTGATGCATTGGTGATAAGTTGAGGCTACTGCTTTCATTCCATGGAGCCAGGGCCTACCTAAAATAACATTGCAATAGGAAAGGTTGTCTATAACACAAAATATTTGGTATGAGTTTAACCCTTCGATATACATTGGGAGGTTGATGTCCCCCAATGTCTTATTGGTTTCACCACTGAAACCGACTAGCACCGATGTTCTAGGAATGATTTCTGAAACCGGGATGTTCATCTTCTTGAGGACATCATGTTGGATAATGTTGACCGAGCTGCCACCGTCCACTAGGATCCTGCGTACATAATGGTTAGAGATAAATAAAGTAATAATCAAACCGTCATGATGAGGATCCTGAATGTTCAGCTTGTCTTCCTCATCGAAGAAGATTCTCTTGTCTGTTGTTAAGGTGGTTGACACTATTGGACGATCCCCATTATCTATCTTGATCTCTTTGGCAAGTCTTTTTTGCTGTAGAGAAAGAAGTTTCACATATGTCCGATCCTCCGGAGATGAAATTGACCGTTTGCATATCCAGCTTATCCTGATGAGGATCCAGGATCCTTGAATTGAAAAAGATTCTCTGATCAGTCACTCGAGTAGTGGGGATGAGCGGTCTTCTCTCATCGTCCAACTCGAATTCTTCTACGGGACATTCTTCTATAGCACAAGAATCTTGAAATAATTCGTAGTCTCTGGAGACAAAGTTGATCACATGAGCATCTGGCGGTGGTGGCGTTGCCTTCTGTGGAAGTTCTTCAGGATCCTGGATCTTAGATTTTTTCCTTCCCAAGAGTTCTTTAAAGTGACCCTTGCTTAGGAGGTAACCAATTTCCCTCCTTAAAGCGACGCATTCATCTGTTGCGTGGCCAAAGTCTTCATGGAAAGCGCACAACTTAGATTTGTCCTTGAAGCCGGTAGTCATTTCATTCTTTCGGGGCCATCTTGCTTTTTCTCCCAGATCCTTCATGGCACAGATCAAGCCATGAGTATCCATAGAGAAACAATAGTCTGAGATGCAAGGATAGTCTTCATCGTTGTCTTCTTCTTCAACCGCTCCTACGTTCTGATTATTGAATTTGTTGTACGGCTTTGAATTGTTGTTCCTATTCAAGGATCCTTTATTCTTTTCGGGAGTTTCTTGTTTCGTTTGTCCCCCGAGACGATCCTGGATCCTTTTATCTTCTTCTAACCGGATGTATCTTAATGCCCTGTTTCTGACTTTATCTAATGTCCTGCATTGAGTCATCACTAAATCATCATAAAAAGGGGAGCTCTTTTGAATTCCCATCTTGAATGCTTTAACAGCAGTAGTCATATCAAGGTTTGGGATTTCTAAAGCTTCCTTGCCGAACCTGGTAATGAAATCCCTAAGGGATTCATCACTAGGCTGGATAACACGATATAAATCACTAGTTAACCTCTCAAATTTCCGACTACATGAAAATTGAGTGTTAAACAAATTGACTAAATGAGATAAAGATGTAACCGAGAAAGGGGGAGGCTTAGTAGCCATTTTAGTGCAGCTCCCGTTAGTGTGGCTCCAAATCCTTTACAAAGGCAAGCCTCCTTGAGTCTTTCAGTAACAGGATTAATTTCCATCCTTTCCCTATATTGGGCAACGTGCTCCTCAGGATCGGTGCTCCCATCATATGTCTTCATGTTGAGAGTTTGGAACCGCTTCGGGATTTCCGCGTCACAGATAGGAGGAGCGAATCTGGACAGCTTGTGGCTCCCTTCTGGTATTTCAGGAACTTGACGGACCACTCCTGGCACGTTGGATATCATATCCTTAAGCTTCTGAAGTTCCCTAGCCATAGCCTGATTGATACCTGTATCCTGCATAGATCCAAGGTTAGTGTCTGAGGATATATGATTATAGGCGTTACCTCTTGGTTGGTTGAATGTTGGCATCCCATAAGCGTAGTTAAGATAAGAGGCATCTGCTACAGTAGCAGGTCCACCAGAGGCAATGGTCTGCATGGGGATGATGTCCCCTTCATGGACCTCAGAAGACCTTTGATGGTGAATTCCTGAGGATCCTTGAGGTTGAGGGTTATAGGATCCTGGTTGAAGGATGGGTGATCCTTGCTGAAACAAAGAGAATCCTTGAGCCTGTGGACCCATGGACCCCGATTGGAGGATAGATGATCCTTGCTGTAACAATGAGGATCCTTGAGCCTGTGGACCCATGGATTCCTGTTGAAGGATAGATGATCCTTGTGGAAACAATGAGGATCCTTGAGCCTGTGGACCCATGGATCCCTGTTGAAGGATAAGTGATCCTTGCTGAAACAGTGAGAATCCTTGAGCATGTTGACCCACGGACCCCTGTTGAAGGATAGATGATCCTGACTGAAAGAACGAGGATCCTTGAGTATGTTGAGCCACGGATCCTGGAGTAGTGAAATCCAGCACCCAAGGCGTCAAGGGAGTCTGATCCTCTACTGGTCTATTTCTTTTCTTGAGATCTTCAATTTCATGTAGGATCCTCTGTTGGTTTTGTTCTACTGCTCCATGTATGCCTTAACCTGTGAAAACATTGCAGAAACATCATTGTTAGATTTGACCACCGAAGTGGCAGCAGTGGTTTTGAGTTCTGGAAGACTGGAATTTGTGTCTTGTTTCCAGCCGCGGTGGTCTTTGGTGCTCCCGTAATTGGAGGAGGCATCGGCGGCAAAGTTCTTGATGAGAGAGAAACCGAAGATGGCATGGTCGATGAATCAGAGGTTGATTGAGAGGCCATTGATGGTGATATGGGTATGAAAGGTTGAATATTGAGAATGTATTTTCTGGATTATAGCACCAATTGCCCCACGGTGGGCGCCAAATTATTTTGAACAAAAATCTGATAAGGATCAAGTATCCAAATTCGTAAATGTGAGGTAAGGTGCTAACTCGATAATATTGAACGCGTAATCGTAATCTGGGTGAACACAGTGATTTGATCACGAGGGAAAAAGCCCTTAACCAAGATAGTCTTACTTTGGTCAAAACTTATCAAGGTAATCTCTCGGTCGAATTTCCTCAATCAAGGATTAACTAAATAATCGATGGTTGAATCTTTTCGGTCAAGGATCAACAAGGTAACCTTTGGTCGATAAGTATGTGATTATCGTGATCTCCGGCACAAAAAACCCCCGGACGGTGAAAACTATCAACGTCGATTATATTGATAACAATAGGTAGTTACAAGTTTTGTGGAGTTGATGATCGATGTTACAAAGTAAGCTAGTGTGTAGAGAGAATATATGGTTCTGCTATAGTGTGTGTGAGAATACATATGTTTTTCTATTCGATCATATCTCAATTATATATATAAGATAATAACTCATTGGAGTTATTAATAATTAAGACTATTAACTAATTTTCCTAAAAAACTGCCTTTATCTTGAATATACTTGTAACAGCCACTTTGACCACGTGCTCCATCACTCAGGCTGCGAATTAGGGGGAGGACTAGGTCTTGGAGCCGTTACACTTGATAAATATCAGCCTTCATATAAGAAATAATCGTTAATAGCATCAAATACCGAGGATCCAATATCCTGACATAGCTCTGGAACTCTTCAGAAGGATAATTGATTCAAACATGTCAATATCTTCTTGACTGCAAGTTAGTACATAGACTGAGTCTTGTAATCGTTACACCTGCTAAATATAAGACTACACATGAGAACAACCGTTAGTAAATAATAAGTACTGTGGATCCTTGATCCTGACTGGATCTGGAACACACGCTAAGGATAACTGATCCAAAATATATGCCAGGATAACATATCCACATTGTCAAATTTCCGTGCATTAACAAACATATATATAAATAGACGGTAGAAATCTATTGTACGTTTAATAAAATTGCACATACCATGAAAAAACTGATATTTGATTAATCCGGCCAGCATTGGCTATAAAATTATCTTGGAAATAACATCAATTTTATGGAAATAAATATGCTTAAATTAGTCAAATGTTGACGTGAGGATTGGAACTTATTAATCTCGATGTCACTAGATTTTATTTTATTTTCTTTCAAAATTGGTATTTAAATTTGTTTTTTTAAATAGAGCCGATTAAAATGTGGGTGAGTTATCATCTTGTAAGGAATACATAAATTGATCGGATGAAAGTTGAGTGGATGCGTTCGGTTGTGTAGGGTGATGCAAGTGATATGAAAAATGATACGATTGTTGGGGAGCATAACCCGATAGTGGTTGTCGAAAATTTGGATCATTTTAGCGAGAATTGCCTCTTAGTCTAGAGGATTTTTTTAACCAGTTCTTGTTATTTTGCTCTATTCCTTTTTAGTGTTTGTAGTATAAAATTGTTGATAGAAATATAAGAGAAAAAAAATCATATCTTTGTTTAAAATATGTAGAGAAAATTTTAAATATAGTGTTATAAAGATTAAAGAACAACAGATTATAGACTTACTATATATAAAAAAAATAAAAAATCAATTTCTGCTAAATATACCAAAAGTAAATTCATTATTTATTTTATTAATTTTCAAGGATGTTAATGATAAACATGCTTTGTCAAACATATTGAATAATTATATTAACATATTCAATTTTTTTATTACACTTTAAGTATGCTCGTGATAATTATATAAATAAACATTCAATATTTTGGAGGCATGGATGACTCAATGACCTAGTGAAAACCGAAATGAGCCAAAATCAAATCGAGTATTTTTCGATCGAAAATCGAGCAATTTCGAGCATTTTTTAATTTTTTCACTTTAAAATTTTCAATAATAAAAAAATTTGAAGGTTGTAAATAATATATTTTATAAATAAATTGGCAGTTTTTAGACAAACGTGTAATATATTGTAATTTTTTATTAAAATTAAGTTTGAAGTGAGATATAATGATAATGTAAACCAACTTTTAGTATTCTAAAAACTTGAATCGAACAAGTAAAACAATAAAGTTGATGAAATATAAAAAATTTAAATGGGTAAAAATAATTGTAAGCTTATATTTATGTGTTTTGTCTATATATTTATATATTTTTTCATATATAATTATACATAAAATAAATTAAAAATAATCGAGCCGAACCGAGCAGGACTTTGCTTGTTGCTTGGCTCGTTTACAAATCGAACCGAATAGAGCGGATCGTTTTCAATCGAGCGAAAAAAGAGCGAGCGGCGAGCGAGTTTGAGCGACTAACGTTTTGAACGGCCCTATTCAAAACAATAATGTTCGGAAGTGAGTTGGGTTTGAAGAAACGAGGGCATTTAAGGTTATCAAATACTTTCATATTTTTAAGATTTTCAATAATATTAAAAGGGTTTTCTAATCTCTCTTCAAGAAGCTTGAATAAAGGTGAATTTTCAGACATTTTTGTGTTTTCTTACGAAATGAAATGGAAAGAAGGAAAGATGGTGAGAATTGGAAATGAAAAGAAGTGGAGTGTGTGTTGGTTGATGGAATGCAAATGGCCAAAAACGATCCACCTGTATATAAACTCATGGATATTGAGTTTTTTTCTCAAAAGAGTGTTGATGGGATAAATATTTACCAAAATGGTGTCCCTTGAAATATATTTACCAAAATAGAGTTGTTAACAACTTTTTTGTTTTCTCACTCTCAATCTTATTGATTAAACCAAAATGAACGAGTGCAATATTTCTCTCTCTCTTCCTTTTAAAAAAAATAATAATAAAATTATATTTAATCTTTAATGAAATAATATTATATATGGTTTTAAGTTTTCTATTTGTTTTCTTTTTCATATCATTGTCATTTTTTTCAATTAAAACCTAAAAAATGTATATGATTGAATCGTTTCTATAAAAAACTTAATTATTTTTTGAAAATATATAACATTTTGTTTATTTGTTTTAAAAACTTGGTTTTTAAATAGACTTCTGAACTGAAACAAATGTTTCAGATAACATGTGCATGTTTTTGTTTTCTTTTTTGAAAGGCATAAAGCGTGTACTGCTACTACTAATATAAAACCAATTTTTAAAATAAATACACTTAGAATTGACATTTTCTAATGTTTCTAATATTTTGGGACAAATGTTTTTTTAATATTTTTATTAAATAAACATGTATTATTAATATTTTTTGTTTTGTATTCTTCAAAAAAAGTTTTCCCTAAAACTGATTAAAAAAGAAACATTTTAATATTTCTAAAATTGATTATAGAAACGTAAAAGTTGTGTCGGAAAGAAGAATACAAAAGCGTATTTTATCTAATTAAACCATATCATGAGTATTATATCATGAGTATTATTTTGTTGTAAGATTTAATATTTTTACAACAAATTTTCTTTTAGTTCATCGTTGCCACTAAACAAAAATACATATTTTAAAAAGTTATTATTCATGAAAAATCTGCTTTTTTAAGTAAGCTACTATATATAAAAAAATTGTTTAAGATTTGAGAAGAAGATGGTGAATTAAATATCTATGTTCTTTTAAATTTTACTTAAAAAGATGAACAAGAACTAAATAAAGAATAAAACGTATAACTAGATTAAAAAAACATTTATTTTGAAATTAAATTAAAATTACTAGTTTTAAATAATAAAAAATGGACATGAAATGGGGTTCATTTTGATTTAACCCATAAGATTGAGAGTGAGAAACAAAAAAGTTGTTAACAACATCATTTTGGTAAATATATTTCAAAAGACCATTTTTATAAATATTTATACCACCAACACTCTTTTGGGAAAAAACTCTATGGATATTGATATGTAAATTTAAATTAAATAAACAATAAAAAGAGGTTAGTGTCATGTGTCCCGCTTACAACACTGCCTATTGTCTCTCATCTGTCATATTTGTGTTTTTTTTTGGTTCAGGTACAAAATGCCCGTTACTAATTCATGTTTAGTCCCTAGACTAGATATCTTATTTAAAATATTGATAGTATATGTTTTTTCAAAGTGATTAAAGTTTAAATATAGGTTTATTTCTTCTTCTTTTTTTATGAGAAAACTAATAAGTTAACTGATCCAGCCTAATTTGAATTGTAATCTTTCAATCATATGTACGTAAAAATAATTAGTTTGGGTTCAGAGTTAACTTTGCAAGAAATTTACGTTTAAAAGCTTTGAAATAATCAATAACGAGACAATATGTGTTTTTAATTTATTCAAAACCCTTTGTTTTTAAAATATATATATAATAAGTTTTACTGTAACTTTTTTTTGAAGATGTTGACAATAAAGATTAAAGAACAACAGAAAATAGACTTACTATATATAAAAGAAATAAAAAACCATTTTTGCTAAATATACCAAAAGTAAATTCATTATTTTCTTTTATTAATTTTCAAAGATGTTAATGATAAACATGCTTTGCCGAAACATACTGAATAATTATATTAACATATTTAATTTTTTATTACACTTTAAGTAAGCTTGTGATAAATATATAAATAAACATTCAATACTTTGGAGGCATGGATGAATCAATGAAAGAAGACTGAAATCTTCCAGATTAATCCTAAGGGCATCCGGGATTTACCATCAATGAGGATCGTTTATCCCAACAATAATAAAATAGACGGTAGAAATCTAATGTACGTTTAATAAAATTGCACGTACCATAAAAAAACTGATATTTGATTAATCCGGCCAGCATTGGCTATAAAATCATCTTGGAAATAACATCAATTTTATGGGATAAACACACTTAAATTAGTCAAATGTTGACGTGAGGATTGGAACTTATTAATCTTGATGTCACTAGATTTTATTTTATTTTATTTCATAATTGGTATTTAAATTTGTTTTTTTAAATAGAGCCGATTAAAATGTGGGTGGGTTATCATCTTGTAAGGAATACATAAATCGATCGGATGAAAGTTGAGTGGACGCGTTCGGTTGTGTAGGGTGATGTGAGTGATATGAAAATTGATACGATTGTTGGGGAGCATAACCCGGTGGTGGTTGTCGAAAATTTGGATCATTTTGGCGAGAATTGCCTCTTAGTCTAGAGGCTTTTTTTAACCAGTTCTCGATTCCTTTTTAGTGTTTGTAGTATAAAATTGTTGGTATAAATCTAAGAGAAAAAAATCATATTTTTGTTTAAAAAATGTAGAGAAAATGTTGAATATTGTGTTATATATAAAATTACTTAGTTTAGTTTTAAAAATATTCAGTCAAACGATCATATGACCGTTGCCCCTCCCTAACACCATAATTCTCCCAGGTTTTGCGAAACTAATTTCTCAACCTAATCTCCTAAGTCAAAACATTGGTGTCAATGTTTTACCGAGCTACCTGGAGCTCTAACCCGAGAACGCCCTGCACACCCATACATCTTCATATTTACAAGATTAAGAGATGAAAATTAGAAAATAAGATAAGAAAATGAGTTATTGAAGTAGTTAAATAAATCATAGACCGAATTACAGAAATTGTCCTTTTTGTATGTAGCAAATTTCACTCGTTATCCTTTATCTTTAAAATTGATATATATTTTATCCTTTAAGTTTAAAAATCCAACAGAGTGTGTCCTTTAGGCCTAACCTAGTTAGTTTTTTTCGTTAAGTCAAGGGCAAATTGGTCAATTTACAATTTTAAGTAAAAGTATTTTTATAAACTTAAAAAAAAGATTATCTCATATTTCAGCACAAGAACATAAGAACAAAAAAACAAACATGTAATCTCATCTTTCCCAATTTATCTCAATCCAAACCTTAACCCTAACCCTAAAATCCACACAGTTTCCCAATTCCTTCCTAATGAAACACAAAATAACAACTCAAAACACGATCAATAGTTCCTCGTATGCCGATTTCACCGATGCACTCCACAAACTCCCTTTTACCAATGCCACAATCTCGCTCGAAAAATCCAATCAAGAATCGACAAATACCGTCATACAGAGCATACATCGAACCCACCGCCGTCTCCTTCCTCTTCCGGCCTCCGTCATCATCGAGGTTATAAAGAGTCTCAGATCCAGCCACCATCATTGTTGGTTGTAACCATTAAATATCCGATTTGCAGATTCATTATTTAAGTTCTCTCACCTGATATCCGCTGATTTTGGATCTGTGATACAATGATGGCTTTAAGGAGTTGCAAATATGTGATTCACCAATTTGCATATTTGGGATGATGTGGAGGTGAGGTTCCGGTATTGCTGGCGGGAAGGTGAAGTGGTGTAGGTGAGAGAGAGAGAGGGGGGGAATGGTGGGGAGAGAGAGAGATACGTATATGATATATTATAATTTAAGTTTAATCAAATACTTTATAAAATTTACAGTAAATTTAATTTCTTTTCTTATTTATTAAAACACATGTACTTAAATAGGTAAATTGACCAATTTGCCCTTGGCTTAACGAGAAAACTAACTGGGTTAGGCTTAAAGGACACACACTGTTGGATTTTTAAACGTATAGGATAAAACATATCAATTTTAAAGATAAAGGACAACAAGTGAAATTTGCAACATATGTAAAGGACAATTTATGTAATTCTGTCTAAATAATATTGATTTTATTAATTAGAGAAAATTAATCTCATTAGCGTTACAAAATTATAATAAGTTGATACCGCAAAAGTCAAGATGACATCATTTACTATTTATAGGAAATTTCTTGTAACATCCCGTTTTCGAGTTTTAGCTAATAAAAAAAATTATGATTTATTATTATGAGTCGGGTTTGTGTTGGATTAAATAAATATGAGTTATGGACTTGGGTTAAAATGAAAAGAAGAAAAGACCATTGGCTTAAGCCCATGACCCATCATATATAAACAATAATTAACCCTTAATCCATTCATTTACACATATTCCATACACCACCCAAAACACACACTTAAGATCTCTCTCTAGTTTTCTCCTTTCTTTATCCGAACCAAGAAGGAAGAATCGATCCCGACCCGAGGTAATGATAATATGATGTTGTATGGATCCAATCTATTAGACTTAGTCGCGAAACAACGAGCCGACACCGTTAACCCGTTAAAGTCATGAGATCCAGGTGGAGTCGGGTGTAAACCGAACCAAATATGAGCTTAGGGGTCACCCTAACTCAGATCTGGATCGAACGGGACGAAAAACGGTGGAAAACGAGTGAGATCTCGTTTTTCTGGTGAAATCGCGGTTTTCCGGCGATGACTGTGCCGGAAAGGCGGCGCCGGAACGGTTGATGTGTCAGAGAATGTTTCTCTGACCTAACCCTAATTCGTTAACGGATGTTTAAAGAATTATCCTTGATTCGTTAGCAAATTCGTTAAGGAAAAGAATGACGAATCAGCCCCATTCGTTAAGGTCCAGTTCGTTATAAGGATCAGTTCGTTAAGGTCCAATTCGCTATAAGGACCAATTCGTTATAAGGTCCAATTCGCTATAAGGACCAGTTCGTTGTAAGGTCCAGTTTTCGTGATAAGGACCAGTTCGTTATGAGGCCTAATTCGTTACAAGGCAGATTCGTTATAATAGTAATACGTTATGAACTCCCATTCGTTAAGGACTGAATAACGAATTAGAACTTTGAAAGAATCACAGAAAGGTCCTTATACTTAGAATAAAATGTAAAAATTACATTGAAACCCTCGAACTTTTTAAAGTTAGCAAATAATATAATAATCAAGAATCCTAATGGAAAATGTGTTAAGACAGCTTAACCCCAGCCAGGGGCTCTGCCCCTTGGACCCCGCTAGGGGCGGCCACCCCTAGAACCCCGCTGCCAGGGGCAGTTCGTTGTGGGTTATATGAAGATAGAAATACGATATGAGTAGTAATACTTAACTAATACATGTAATTATTATACAGTTAGTTGTGCACAACTCAAGAAAGGAATAACTACTAACGGTGAATGTAACCGCATTCAGGTGAGTTTCTAGCCCCATTTCCTTGTTATGTTTTCGGGGCTGTGTGCATATTCGATGTGATAGTTAATACACTTACCTTAAATGGTAAGTGTATGCCACGTATGACTTATATGTTATTTATGTATATCTTGAATGTGAACGAAAGCTTGTCGGTACGTGAACGATCTTCGGATATTGCACGTATTAACAAGGGAGGTATGTATGTAATGGATGAATATGTATCATAGCTATATGTACGATATATGAATGTGTATGTAAAGATAAAATGTACGAAGATGAAGAAGTAAGGGATCAGACCCTAATAATATCTAAGATAGAGAAGAAAGGGATCAGACCCTAATAATATTTGAGATAGAGAAGAATAGAGGGATCAGACCCTACTAATATATGAGATACACAAGAAAGGGATCAGACGCTAATAATATCTGAGATAGACAAAAGAGAAGAGGGATCAAACCCGAACTTCCCGTATGGAAGTGGGAGTTAATCACCATGGATTTCATTACCAAACTCCCTAAAACGACTCGACAACACAATACTATTTGGGTAAATATGGACCGCTTAACAAAGTCCGCACACTTTATATCCATCAATGAATCATACTCTATGGATAGACTAGCGCGTATTCATGTGAACACCATTGTTACTTTGCATGGAGTACCGCTGTCTATAATCTCTTATCGAGACAATCGTTTTACGTCTCATTTCTGGAAAAGCTTCCAACAAGAGTTAGGCACAAAGCTCAACCTTAGCACCGCCTATCATCCACAAACTGATGGTCAGAGAGAAAGGACAATCCAAATGTTAGAAGACATGCTCCGCGCTTGTGTGATTGACTTAGGTGGAAGTTGGGATGACCGCTTACCCCTAATGGAATTCTCGTACAACAATAGCTATCACACAAGTATTCAAGCCGCACCATTCGAGGCGTTATATGGTCGTAAGTGTAGAACGCCCGTGTGTTGGTCTAAAACCGGAGACAATCAATTATCTGGACCCGAGATAGTCCAACAAACCACCGACAAAATTCTTCAAATCCTAGAACGACTTAAGACGGCACGTGATCGCCAAAAGAGTTACGCCGATGTCCGTCATAAGCCACTGGAATACGATGTTGGGGAAAAAGTGTTATTAAAAGTCTTGCCTTGGAGAAGCATCGTTTGCTTCGGTAAGAAAGGAAAGCTAAGTTCTCAATTCGTTAGACCCTTTGAGGTACTCGAACGAATTGGTACTGTTGCATACCGTTTGCGACTGCCCGAGGAAATGCAAGGGATACACGATGTATTCCATGTTTCAAATCTGCGAAAATGCTTGATCGACGAATCTCTTTCGATGCCATTAAAAGATGTTGAAATAAATGAAAACTTAAAATTTGTTGAAAAACCAATATTAATAGAAGATTTGAAATTAAAGAAATTGAAAAGACGAACATTAAAAGTTGTGAAAGTTAAATGGGACTAACTAAGAGGGCACGAATATACATGGGAACTCGAATCGGAAATGAGAAAGAAATACCCCCACTTGTTCTTGTAAATAAATCTCAAGGACGAGATTTATTTCAAGGTAGGGAGGATGTAACATCGAGAAAGTTTCGAGTTCAAAGTGTCAAGTTTCCAAAGTCAAAGGACCATAAATGTCAAAACTCCAAACCTTAGGGTTTAAAATAAAAATTTTGTTTTCTTGTCCTATCGCGATACGCGGCGGGATAAAAGGACAAACCCATCACGTATCGCGAAGGGTTTGGTCAAAAGGTTCTCAATGGATCAACAGCGATACGCGATCGCTGTTGAACCAACGCCATCGCGTATCGCGGTGACGTGGTCTGACACAGTGTGACATGTGTGCCACGTGGCAGACGGTGGCACAGTGTGTCTCCACGCGGCACAACGCCTGCCATGTGTCGCCACGTGGCAGGTATACGTGGTGACTGTCCAAGCCTACGTCGCGATACGCGACGGGCTGGCCAAGGAGGCCATCGCGTATCGCGATGGGCTCCAAAATTTGCCTATAAATAGAAGGCCATGGGTTCATGCTTCTCACACCTCAAAACACACATACCACTCTCTCTCTCTAACCACTCTCTAAACATTGGGAACCATATTATCGATCCACCTCGAAAAGCGTGTCCCGATTCATCGTTTTCCGTGCCGACGTCTCCTCGAAGTTCGTGCCACCCTCCACCCACATGCGACCAAGAAGGTGTTTGTGTTATCCCTACAACAAGATGATGAGTCTCGTAAGACGTGTTGGCAAGAGGTAAAAGATTGGTGATCATCGATTGGCATGCCAAAGAAGGAGTACCGAGAAGAAATGTTGGTCGTGAAGGAAAGGAAAGCAATGCAGCGTCGGAGTGCTGCTCAAATCATTAGGGTTTATAAACCAAACAAAGGTAGGCATAATGGCCGAATAAAATATTATAAAGGCTTAAACCTTAAGTCGAGGTTATACTCGATACCTCGATAAAATAAAAAGAAAACATAACAAAGAAAGAATAAAGAATATAATTGTGAATATTGATATATATATATATATATGTGTGTGTGTGTGAGAGAGAGAGAGAGAGAGAGTATATATATTCGACTAACAATTGGTTTCTTAGAGAAGAATAAACTTCGGGTTTTACAAATAAACTAAAGGTTTATAAATTACTTTTTAACTAAACGTTTTAAAGTAAAAAGAGATTTTGAACTAAAGGTTCATCGAGGTAAAGTTTATAAAATAAGACTAAAGGTATTAAGCCAGATTATACATCCGACTAACAATTGGTTATACTCGTACTATATGTGCGAGATAGCAGCGGGAAAGATCCTCGGATGGTGATTGAAGCCGATCCAAATTAAAAAGGTGAATACGCCCCAAAGATTTACAAACTTGTTTTCAAACGAGTCAACGTGTTATATGAAAAACTTTACATGAGACTAAGTGTCTCTAAAACATTTATAAACAAAGGTATAAATACTGGCCTCAGACTATAGTGTGCGTTTGTCTGGATCCTTTCATATGTGGTGGGCACACCACACCTAGTCACTATTACGCTCGCATGCGGGGAGTATGACCTTGTGTATACGTATAGGCACTCAACTAATCGAACGCTGCGGTGTTCGCTGGGGGAACCGAGTATAGAGACTTGAGTTTATAAATTGTGTTATTTTAACTTGATAATTCCTAAGCCACGTTAGGCAGAGGCCTACGTAGTCTCGAGGGGTAATTAAGTAAAGAAAATATTTTTTTAGCGTCAGCATATTCACCAGCATTCGTTGCTGACGTATTTTCTTACATTTTGCAGGTGACCAACATTAGCGCTTGGAGTGACAAAGTGCTATGGATATCCGATGGCTCGGATTTGTTTTGTATAAACTTAAAATATTAAAATGGTGGTTTGTAATTAAAAACATGTAATACTGTTGTTATAACTTAAACGGGTATTTTATAATCCCGTCTTTTGTAATATTACACTTTAAACCCACAAGTTTATAAAGTCTTCCACTATCAAACGTAACTCTGATTTAATTACACTTGTGTTACCAACATAAGTGTCACACGCCTAGGCCGTGAAGACGCAAATTGTTTTATGTTTAATGTTTTAATATTGAAAGACAAAGAATGTTTTAAGAAATGTTTATGATTTGATATGTAATGTTTTATGAAAGTTTTATATTCCGCGTAAAGTTTTAATTAACTCTGATATTTTGAACTGTGTTTATGAGTAAATCCAACGTCATAAGTGAGGCACCGGTAACGGGGCCTTACATTTCTAGTAGATTGTTTTCTTCTGCATCCACATTTTCGTGTTTGTTGATGGGTGTCTCACGTGCCTTATTATTGACATATTGATGATTTGTGAGTAATCAAGTTGTTATAATTGTATTCTGACTTTGGTATTATTGACAAAGAAGTTTGAAGTTTAGTTCCTCTTTTCTTTGATTATCTTTCTTTTACATGGTATCAAAGCTTAAAGAGTTCTGATTCTCGATATTTCGCTACACTTTCGATATCAAGTGCAAAGATTTAGGGTTTTCAATTCGAAACCCTAACTTTTGGGGGTTTACTGGTTCATGTGATTACTCTTGGATCTGAGGGGTGACGGTGTTCGAATTTGCTTGGCCGCTATTTTTCTTGTCAAGATCAATAACCCTAAGTGAAGGTTGTAGGTCTTGACTCTTGGAAGGAACACCCTAACTTGGGCACCGCTTGGTGAGTTTGTTCCTGTTTTATTTTTGTTAAGTCAGTTACATCAATTAATTGATTAGGCATTTTTTTTCTAGTTAGGAGCTTCATATTAATTGATCTTTGTGTGTTTATTTAATAATTGTAAGAATGGGTGATGCTTCTAGTTCTACTACTTTGATTAGTAAGCTTGAGGCTAGTGATCCTTTGTATTTGCATACTAGTGATTCTAGTAGTCTCAGTATTGTAAGTATCAAATTAACTGGTTGTGAAAATTACACCGTGTGGTCAAATTCAATGAATCTTGCACTTCAAGTAACAAACAAAATTGGTTTTATATAAGGTTCTTGCATTAGACCCATAGATAATGAGATACTTGCAAGACAGTGGGATAGGTGTAATTCTATTGTGCTTACTTGAATTTCAAATACTGTTTCTGAGGAATTATATCTTGATCAAGTTTATTCTAAATTGGCTTTTGACGTTTGGAAAGAATTAAAAGAGACATGATAAGATTGATGGATCAATTGTGTTTTATTTGTATCAAAAAAATAATATGTTCTCTCAAAATAATATGTCAGTGTCTGAATACTATCATAAATTGAACATTATGTGGAAACAACTTGACCAAATTCTTCAGTTGCCTGTGTGTACTTGTAATGCTTCAAAGCAGTCTAATGAATTCAGTCTGATGATTAAATTGATGCAACTATTGATGGGGCTTGATAGTAGTTATCAATCTGTTAGATCTAACCTGTTAACAAGGGAGGAACTTCCTACTGTGAAGGAAGATTTCTCTATAATTTCTAGAGAAGAATCACATAGAATGGCTAGTATCATATATTTGATAACAAAACGAACACCACTAGAATACAAAATCAAATTTTAAAATGTTTCAATTGTAATAAGATGGGACATGTTGATAAATGTTTTGAAATAGTTGGTTATCCTAGTTGGATGAAGCCTAGGAATGGGCAAGGTAAAAAGATGGGTGGTAATAGTAATAGTTCTTTGTTTGATAATACTGCTTCAACTAGTAATCCTTCTATTAGTGGTCTTTCTTTTGATCAAGTTCTTAGGTTGTTAAGCTTGTTAGATGCAAAGGCTGGGGATAATCATCAAAGTTGTAATGTATCAGGTAATACGAGTCCTTGTTTTTGTTCTATAAGTGTTAGTAAACCTCAGTTCTGTTTTGCTAGTTCAGATAAAAGCAATAATATGAATATGACTGGATGGGTTGTTGACTCAGGGGCAAACCATCATATGGTTATGTCTAACAAAGAGTTAACTAAACAAATAGATGTAATTGATCTTAATATAAGAGTTAAACATCCTAATGGCACTAGTGCTATGGTAACTACAATTGGAAACATTAAACTTAGTGACAAGGTTACATTATTTGATGTGTTTGTTGTCCCTGATTATAATGTAAATCTTATGTATGTTCATAAGCTTGCTAAAGATACTAAGTTGACTGTGTCATTTGATGAATTTAAATGTTATATACAGGACTCATTAACAAAGAGTATCCTGGTGATTGGTAATCAAATTGATGGTCTTCACATGTGTGATGGATCTACTTTAACCGAAAAGATGTGCTTTAGTAGTTGTAGGGCTGTTAATTTGTGGCATGCTAGGTTAGGACATCCATCTGACGTTGTTCTAGATCTTTTAAAAGATCATTTGAATATTAAAAGAGTTGACTTAGTTGCTCACTGTGATGTTTGTCAGGCAAAACAGCATAGGGAACCTTTTCCCTTAAGTGATCATAAGTCAAAAGAATTAGGAGAGTTAATACATCTTGATGTTTGGGATCCCTATAGGGTTTCGAGCAAAGAGGGGTATATATACTCTCTTACCATCGTTGATGATTATACAAGGGTTGTTTGGGTTTATCTAATAAAACATAAGGATGAAGTTTTTAATAAATTTAAGAACTTTGTAATATTGATTAACAACAAGTTTAGTAAAAATGTAAAAATAGTAAAAAGTGATAATAGTACTTAATTTATAAATAACCAAATGAATTTGTATTGTCTTGAAAAAGGAATTGTGCATCAAACCACTTGTGTCTATACTCCTCAACAAAATGGGATTGTTTAAAGGAAGCATAGACACTTGCTAAATGTTGCTAGGGCTTTACTTTTTCAAAGAGGGGTTCCTCTTAGATTTTGGTCTGAATGTGTGCTAACTACTGCTTATCTAATTAATAGGACTCCATCCTTTGTACTAAATGGTAGGTCTCCTTATGAGTTGGTGTATGGTTTTAAACCCATCTTGAGTCATTTAAGAATGTTTGGTTGTCTTTGTTTTAGTACTATTGTAAATAATACAAATAAATTTACAAGTCATGCTGAAAAGTGTGTTTTTATTGGGTATTCCAATCAAAAGAAATGTTACAAATTATAGAGTTTAGACACTAAACAAGTTATCTTTTCTAGAGATGTAAAATTCTATGAGTCTATATTTCCGTTTGTTGATAATGATATTTTAAAAGATGTTGACACAAGTAATCTTGATGTCAACAGCTTAGACTTTTTGATTTTATTAATCAATATGACACCAAACTTTATAATGACCAAGGCATACCCAATAATGAATTTAATGTTAATTTTAATAGACAAGAAAATTCTACTCATTGGACTCAGTAGTCTAGAAATGGTTCTGGTACTACTGAGGGCGGGGCATATTTCACTACTCAGTAGCCCAGTAGTTCTGAACCGATTTCTAGCGAGGTTGGGGGTGTAGACAGAAGTGATGTAGTGTCTAATGATCATGCTTCTAAGGGAATAGAAGCTGAAATAGAACACAATGCACCAACTGTATTAAGAAGGTCAACTAGAAATGTTAGGTTTTCACAAACTTTAAATGATTTTATTATAGTGGGAAAGTTTAAGTATGGCCCTGAAAGAGTTTTGGATTATTCAAATTTATCTGTGTTAAATATGTGCTTTACTTCTATGTTAGATAAAAGTAGTGAACCAAAAACTTATTCAGAAGCTGCAACTGATCCAAATTGGATTGTAGCTATGAATAATGAAATAGAGGCTGTAAATAGAAATAACACATGGGAGTTGGTTGAATTACCATCCAATAGAAAAACTATTGGGTGTAAATGGGTTTTTTAAAATCAAGTATAAATCAAATGGAGAAGTGGAAAGGTTTAAAGCTAGGTTAGTATCTAAAGGTTTTAATCAAAAGGAAGGTATTGACTTTTTTTGAAACGTTTTCTCCCGTTGTCAAAATGGTAACAGTCAGATGTGTTTTGTCTATTGCTGTTAAAAACGACTGGCCTATGTTTCAACTTGATATTAATAATGCCTTTTTGTATGGTGATTTACATGAGGATGTTTACATGTCATTACCTGAATGTTATTTTTCTAATGGAGAAACTAGAGTGTGCAAATTAAAGAAATCTTTATATGGCTTAAAACAAGCCTAGAATGTGGAATGAAAAATTGATAACTGTTTTGTTTGAGTTAGGGTTTGTACAAAGTAAATGTGATCATTCCATGTTTATTAAATCAAGTAATTCATGTAATAACTGGTAGTTGTAATAATGAAATAATGAAAGTTAAAGATTTTCTAAAAACTAAGTTTTTGATAAAAGACCCGGTAATCTCAAATATTTTCTTGGAATTGAGGTTTTTAAAAATGATGACGGTATATGTTTATCACAACGGAAATATTGTTTAGATCTGTTAGTTGAGTATGGCATGACGGGATGCATACCAGTTAGTAGTCCTCTAGAACAACATTTTGTGATAACTAATAAGTGTAAAAAGGATAATGTGGTGTTATCCAATATTTCTGGTTATCAGAAATTGGTGGGAAAATTAATCTACTTGGCTCATACTAGACCAGATATAGCATACTGTGTGCACTATTTGAGTCAGTATATGCATAAGCCAACTAATTCCCATTTGCAAATTGCTTTAAGATTGTTAAGGTATTTGAAAAATGCTCCAGGGAATGGAGTATTATTCACTAAAAGTGAGGTTTTTGATCTAAGGGCTTATTTAGATTCAGATTAGGCGAAATGCTTAGAAACAAGAAAGTCTATTACTGGATATTGTGTGTTCTTGGCTAGTTGCTTAGTTACATGGAAAAGTAAAAAGTAGTTAACCATTTCACGGTCTTCTGCTGAATCAGAATACCGAGCAATGTGTGCTGCAACATTTGAAGTTACGTGGCTAATTAACTTACTGCATGAGCTGCAAATCAAGGTTAGTCTTCCTGTTTAACATGTTTTGTGACGATATGGCTGCAATGTCTATTGCAGCCAATCCGGTTTTTCATGAACAAACAAAACATTTTGAATTAGACTTGTTTTTTCTAAGAGAGAAAATTTCTAAAGAAATAATTAGAATTTCAGCAGTTAAGTCGAAAAATCAAATTGCATATATTTTTACAAAAGGATTGCTAATAAGTCATCATATAGAACTTTGTAAACGAATAGGCATGTTTAATATTTTTAGCCATTGAATTGTGGGGGTGTTGAAATATATGGAATGTTGTAATTTGTAAATAAATCGCTAATAAATACAATTCAATGTGCTGTTACGAGGTTTATGTGGAGTTGGGCTTGTTACTAGAAGATGGGCTTATTACTAGAGGTTGGATTGATACAAGAAGATGGGCTTTGGATCTGCTGGGCTAAGATGGGCTTGTAGCTGGGTCAAGTACTCAAGTTTGCTGGTCAAGTTTGCTGAAGTTCGTTTATGATAATAACTTGTTGGCTGCATATATATACTATTAGCTTTAGAACTCGACTAATATATGGGATTTGTCAAATACTAAAATAAAAAAGAAAGAAACAAAACTAAAGGTAAAGATATATATTATGAACAATAAGAAGTTTAATGTATAAAATTAACAAATTTAAAAAAATCTTTTTATATTAAATTTTAGTATTAACTTGTTTATAAAGATGAGTATAGAAAAATACCGATTGTGTTACATACTTACATAGATGTATATATGTAATGGATCCATTCAAAATTTGCATTGAACCTAGGATAACATCAATCTATTGAAGACTTGAAGTTAACTAATATTAATTGGTGGATAAGTTTGGTATGAATTCAAATTTCGATGAATCACGTTTGATTGATTTAGTCATTTAGAGCATTTTCATTCTTTCACGTATATTCAAATTCAAAATTACATTTAAAATCATTATATTTTCTTGCCTCTGTTCAATTAAATAATATTTTTTACACATTTATCATTACCTTTTTCGTTTTCCTCTACTCACAATTATTTTCAAAAAATATTTAAAAAATTTATAGGGTGCTACAAAAACTCTTTAAATATATTAAAAAATAACAATATTTTCTCATTATTTCACTCACAACACCCAAACTATTCCCTATATTATAAAAACTTCACTAACAATGAATTAGTTCCATAATTTGCTCACATATCTTTTTCCTCGTTCAAAAGATATTAAAACTGCCCAATAATTATAAGAAATTTTGCCATTTCTATTTTAATGAGGTGGTAAGGTAGTTATGGTGTTAAATAAGGAGTCATGGATTCAAACCCCACAAAGTACACATATTTAGTCGTTCAAAAAGTATTATAGGAAATTTTGTTGTGTTTTTTATTTAGATGAGTTTTTTTATTTCATTTTTTAACTTAGATGAAAATATAAATTTATTGACAAGAAAGAAATTAGTGGGTTTCAAAAATCTTACTTTCGACATAATTTTGTGGTCATTTTAAAACAAACATTAGAAATTTTATATAAAGAATTTTATATATTTATTAACGGAATGTAAATTTAGAAAATTGATAGAAACCTTTTTTTTGTTTTGTTTTCTTGTGTGTGTTTATGGGTATTTCTACTTAAATTAATTATTTTGATTACTTTCATATATAACCTATTTTTGATAACCTTTCTAAAAAACAAGTAACTTATTTTTGATAACCTTTGTATTAAAAAATTAATTAACTGTTTAAAATAATTTTTACATGTGTTTTTTATTTTTACTTGATATCCTAAATAATAAATTATTTTAACCCGAAGATTATAATTTTAGGAGGGAAAAGATGGTGAGAAATCAATATGAAACTGACATGTGGCAACAAATATTTTATTTTATTAATAAATTAAGATTAAGATTCATTTAGAAGATTTATTGTATTAGACACTTTGTATTCTCTCTTACTGATAGACGAATTTGCTATATCTAGGGTTTATTCTTGTTTGTATTATTCAAGAACAGTTGCTCGTTAGATCTATAGTGCTTCGAATTCAGATCATCATATTGATGAGATTTGTGAGTAATCAAGTTGTTATAATTGTGTTCTGACTTTGGTATTATTGACAATGAAGTTTGAAGTTTAGTTCATCTCTTCTTTGATTATCATTCTTTTACACATAAGATAATAAATGAATACATTCGAGATAAATATCAGGTTGCCCATTAAGCTTATGTATATTGAAGTAAAGATACTCAACTACGGATATGAGACTAGATTCACCATGGCCGTTGATTAAGATGGTCGGTGAGTGTTTTTTTATTAATTAAAATTTAAAAGCGAAGTTAAATTAATCTTAATTTATAAAACTTTATTGTAATCGTTTTATAGTAAATTATATAAAACTTACAGTGATTAATTGTTCAACAAATTTTCAAATGAGTTTTTGGTTGGAGGTTGGCCAATGAGTTAAAATAAAAAAGGTGACCTAACTAAGACAACTTTGTCTTTAGGGTGGCGATTAACTCAAACATAAATATAGTCTCCTTTAATTTTGTAAAATACTTTTAAATAAACGATATGAAAACCAATGATAAAAAAAGTATATAACGTCACAAGATCAATTTCGAGAATATGTATAAATTGGTAACGACACTCGAAGTGTGGGATTTGCATCATTTGATGACCACTAAAGTTATTGTATGATTTATATGCATATCTTTTAGATCGATATTCGTAATAACGAGGAATACCTTGATGTTATAAACAACAATGAATATAAATAGACAAAGTAGAAATCTATCTTGTACGTTTTATAAAATTGCCCCATGAAAAAAACAATGATATTGATGGATCCAACATTGGCTATAAAATTATCTTGGAAATAACATTCACTTTGTGGAATTAAACACGCTTAAATTAGTCAAATATTGACGTGAGGATTGAAACTTATTAATCTCGATGTCACTAGATTTTGTTTTATTTGTTCTTTCAAAAATGAGATTATTTATTTAAAATAAAGATAATGTGGGTGGGTTATCATCGTCCAGCTCTGAGAAAGCAAAAAAAAAATTTGAGCCGAAAACGAAATTTTTTTGGGCTTTAATTAAAAATTAGTATTTTGTTGGTTTAAAAAATTAAATTATTATATAGGTTTACTTGGTTATAATTTTGGTTGTGTAAAAAATTTTTGTATAAAAATAAGATTAAACATGTCTTAAATGAGACTTGAACCTATAACATATTGGTTGAGAGTAATATCCCTTGCCACTAGACCAAGCTAGTGGTCATGTAATTAGGTTTAGACATTAAATATACATATTGTTTTAAATAAAAATAAATATAATTTAAAAAAAAACTTTAGGGTCTAACGGGGTGTCGGACCTGTGTTAACTACCCTGCCACCCCTATGGGCCGGCCCTGTATCATCTTGTAAGGAATACATAAATTGACCGGATAGAAGTTGTTGAGTGGACGTTTGGTTGTGTAGAATGATGTGGGTGATATGAAAATTGATATGATTGTTGGGTTGCATAACCCGATGGTGGTTGTCGAAAATCTGGATTGTTTTGGCTAGAAAGGCCTCTCAATCTAGAGACCTTTTTGCTTGAAGTCTTAAACCGGTTCTCGATTTTTTGCTTGATTCCTTTTGAGTGTTTGTAGTATAAGATTGTTGGTAAAACTCTAAGAGCAAAAAAAATGTATGTTTTGTTTAAAAAATTGTTGAGAAAATGGGTTTAATTTATAGAGTTATAATAAAATTACTTAATTTAATTTTTAAAATATTCAGTCAAACGGTCATATAACCATTGCCCCTTCCAGCACCTAAACTTTCCTCGACTTTGCGAAGCCGATTTCTCAACCCGATCTCCAAGGACAAAGCATTGGTGCCAGCCGCCAGGGTTTTACCGAGTTACCCGGAGCTCTAACCCAAAAACGCCCCGAACACCCTTACATCTTCATAATCACCATAAGAGAAATGAAAATTAGAAAAGAAGATAGACGAAGATAAGAGAAAATGAGTTAGAATTGAAGTAGTTAATTAAATAATATTAATTTAACTAGAGAAAATCTCATTAGCGTTAATTAGAGAAAATCATAATAAAGTGATACCCCATAAGTCCAAGATGACATCATTTACTATTTATAGGAAATTTCCAGTAGATTGTTTTCTTCTGCATCCACAATTTCGTGTTTGTTGATGGGTGTCTCACATGCCTTATTATTAATATTTAAATCGGCTTGAGAATCTACAGAAAATAATATATCGATTGCCGATTGGTCATGTTCAACAGAAAATAATTTAAAAAAAAATTGATTATTTATTATCATAATCAAGTGTGTGTTAAGGCTTGAATAAAGACGAGTTTAAACAAGCTCGAGTCTTCAAGTCTAAGTTTAAAACTATATTGACGAGTAGAGCTTAAAGCATCAAACATAGAGCTCAATCAAACTAGATGTTAACCGATTTTGAACTCGACTTGACTTATTTCATACCCTTAACGATAATGGATATTCGAATTGGAGTTAAATTAAATTTATATTGCATGTTAGGTTTTCTTGATTATTAATATTGTGTACAAATATATTATGCGACTTTTACTTAATCTGATTTTGTGTATAACACGTCTGATGTTTTTAAATGCTCGTTTTTGCAACAAGTACTAGATTTAAAGATTGATCTGAACTACTTAATCAGATTTCGTGTATAACATGTAAGTTATTTCATTTGATTTATATGTAAGTTTTACTCTCACAAACCACGCATTAGTTGGACCCATAAAGATTAAAACTATTTATTATTTATTAAAGTCATAAAAAATTAGAAATGAATGTTGTCTATAAAACACGACAATCATATATTCATGAGATTTCAGTTCTGTCCTTTTTATAATTAAATAATGTAACTAATGTTCAAATATACTCATCTCGAACCCACTAGATGTGGATTTGACTATGGCTTTAAATGCAATCTATGAAACTAATATAAGTCATGTAATGATGAAATATTAACAAAAATCATAAAAGGTGAGCAAAACTATAATATTATCTGGTTACATGGGTGGCAATTGTTTACATGATTTAAAATACGACCTGACACCAAAAGGAGAGAGGGAGGTAAGTCGACTAGCACGACTCATTTTTTTAAACTGGTCAGATTTTGGCCGACTAACACAACCTATATAATAAATATATAATAAACGGGTCGGGTCGGGTTGATTTGTATAGAAACAGTTTGACCCGTTTAAGTATCTAAATAAAACTACAATAATTATATTTTTATTTATGTTTAATACGTTCTTTTTTTAATACACACTTGTTATTTCTAAAACATTTTCAAGATTTTAAATTATGTTCAAGAAAAAATATTCATATTACTAATATTAGTCTATCGACCCTAAGTTATATAAATTTTTTTTAATTATTATTTGTTGAAAAATGGGTTAAATGGGTCATGTTCAGGTCGACCCGAATTTATGTGTATGAGTTACGGTTGAAATCTTTAACATGAATAATAATATGGATTGGGTTTGGGACGTTGCACATTTTAACCCGTCAACCCACCAATCCTCTTTCCCGACACGATTCACACCTCTAATTATTCATACGTGATTAACATGCATTATATCTATATGAAATGACAATTGGAAGAGTAACTAGTTGGTGTACCCGCGCTTCGCGGCGGGGTCATGACATCGCTCAGCAGTTTAAAAAATGATGTTACAAATATCAAACTTCATTAAAACAACACCAGCAATGTCAAATAGTAGCTGGTTTGAGTGGTTACTTATGGTAGTAGTAACTTGCAGCTTGCCTGGGAATATGTATGTCATGTCCTTGTTTGTTTATGCTTCTTTTCTTGTTGGATATGTCCACACTCAAAATCAACATATCTAGCATGCTGCAAAGAAGAATGAACAGAGAGAATATTTTAAAGAATTTTCAACAAATGAGTCAAGTATGGTTGTTTTATAAACAGATCAAATTTGTTTAAAAGTCAATCAAAGTTTATTAGACATTCTTTATAATATCGTAAATGAAGAGGTAGGTCCCAGCAGAGCCCAGTTGGACCCGCAAGACTCACCTCAAAGAGGGACGTCTGCGCAGTTGAACCCGCAAGACTCACCTTCAACAGGGACGTCTGCGCAAAGGCTAAACTCGCAAGACTCACCTTGAAGAGAGACGTCTGCGCAGAAACCAACTGGATCCGCAGGACCCACCATGCTCAGAGACGTGACGTCCTTACGCGCAGTACGCAAGCTGTTCCCGCAGGAAAAGCCTCCCAATGGTCGACGTACTCCGCCTGTTCCCGCAGCAACGGATACTAGCCATCAGGGAAGGCTACCCGCGCAGCAAGGCTACACGCACAAGGCACTTAACTCTTAAATAATTCAGTAATGTCACCTGAAGAAGGAGTGAGCAAGCCGGGAATACTCCCGCACAAAGCCGGGAAAACTCCCGCCCAAATGGGCCAGTCCGTACGATACTGGAGGATCTTTTGTACTGTACCTGACGAGGTATGGACAAAAGATCTGACCAAAGATACGACAGCTCACTGACAACAGTATGACGAGCAGCACGCTCTTGTACTGTATGTCACTATCAGCCGCTGCCTACTCACCAACCTGTCGAAGCACGTGCATAGCCTGCAGTTGGTGGAAAAGAATAGTACACAGCTGACCTGGTCACTATCAGCCGCTGCCTACCCACCAACTACCAGCATGGCATGTGCGTAGCCCACAGTTGGCAGAACAGGAATACTATTCAGCCGGCTGTACCTTCTTGGAAACCTACCTTCGGCTATAAATACTCCAACACCTTGGAATGGTATGGACACATTACATTACATTATCTTACATTATCATCTTATCTCATACCATCATATCTGCTCTAGCAATCTCTTAATATACACTTATATTCAAGAGCAATCTAGTCTGATTCTCACACCGGAGGGTGGTCACAAGGAGGTACCCCCCTATTCTCAGTGACGAGCTCACGGTGTCTGTTTTGCAGGTCATCAGAAGAACCATCTTTGCCGGACCTAACCCCTCGTGGGAAACATCTATTAACCCCCAGATTATCCGTAATCTGCCCGGGGTCAATTAGTGTTTCTTCATTGGCGCCATCCGTGCATAAAAGCTAGAACTAATTTTCTCAGTTTTTTCAAAACCTCCGAAAAGATGGTTAACGTTACTCCGGTCCCAAGGCCAGCGAGTGACCAGGAAACCCCGGTAATCACAACCCCAGCTACTGGGAGGAACACCGGCGAGTACACAAATTTTACGAACACTACCCTGGTTACTCAAGCCGGGGCAAGTGCTGTAAATTTTACGAACACTACCCCGGTTACCCAAGTCGGGGCAAGTGCAGTAAACAATCATCCCCTGGGATTCATTGATACCCAGGTGGAAAGACAACAGACGAGGCTCCCCCACCAAACACTTGAACAAGTTAAAGCGTGGGCGGAAGCACGTCAGAAGGAATTCCAAGCTGAGTTGGACGAACGCTTACGTTCCATCCAACAGGCTGACGAATTTGGAAGCACTCAACAGCTCAACATGAGTAGTGAGTGCGAGTACTCGGAGGAATCCGACACCGACGCAAACCCTCGCCATAGGGCGAAAGGGAAGCGTAAGGAAACGGACTTCCAACCAAGAAGGAATTTCGGAGTCACCTTCAAACCAAGGAACGCGGGGGGAAACCAACGCGACTTCTCCAAAACCTTTAGACCAACTGCTGCAAATGCGGGAACGTCCAAGTTTGCAAGGGACATTGCGGAAGCAATCGCCCCGAGAAGTGCCAAACAAATGTCCAACATCGGCACTTATGATGGTATATCTGACCCAGACGATCATTTGAACAGATTCATAGCGGGGGCAACCGTCAGCAACTGGACGGAACCCACGTGGTGTTATATGTTCCAAATGACGCTGGTTGGAGCAGCCAGAGCGTGGTTTGACCGTCTACCGGTCCACCACATCTATGATTGGGCAGACTTCCAACAGAAGTTCAGCCAACACTTCAGTCAACAAAGAAAGTACACTGAAGAGCAATGGACAATCCTCACCTGCATCCGAGAGGAAGATGAGTCTTTACTAGACTTCATCACTCGTTTCAACTCAAAGAAGCTAAGTCTGGGCAATATTAGCGAAGATCTTGTTCGCGCTGCTTTCATCCAGGGCGCGAAAGACCCAGAGCTCATCCGCACCTTAACGGGTAAAGATGGCATGCCATCCACATGGGATGTCATCATGACAGCAGCTAAAAGCTTCGCGGAAACGGAAAAGCAACTGGGTAGAGATCTGCCCCAGAGCACAAACCTCTAAACCCATAAAACAAGAGAAAACAATGTCCTTACCGCCCGACTAAACAAAAAGAGGAAGCTATGCATTTGGGAGCCAGGGTCAACTTTGACACCTCATCCGGCTCTCGCCCTCGGTTAGGCGGAAAGGATAACATGCGGTCGTCAAACCGGAACTCCAGATGGACGCCACTCACCAAAAGCGTCACCGAAATATTTGACACCGAGAGGCTCCCATGGCCAAAGGCTCCAATAATCCGAGAGCGTCACAACGCTGATCAGAGCAAATTCTGTGACTTCCACAGGACAAGAGGCCACAACACCGAAGAATGCTTAGACTTGAAGGACATCGTCGAAGCATTTGTCAGAGATGGGACGCTCGCACACCTCGTGGCGTAATGAACGCTGAGCAGGCAATGCGTGTAGAACCCCGGTTGGGGAATACAAGAAGGAAACTGCAGCTTCAATGTTGGAGACTACATACTGCGTAAACAACGAGATCCCGAACCAGGTGCATATCGGCTCGATGGCACTCCCATCCCAACAACATGGAAGGGAGCTCAATTACACAGTCTGCATGTAGATCAATTCCAAACTTGTAAAGAAAAGGCCCAGAGCCACTTCTAATGGAAATAATTCTCCTTATCACATTGACGCTGATAATCTTATATTTATACTTATGGACTTTCCACAATGATATGCCGGTTTTCACCGCATACATAAGTGGGGAAGTAAGTCGTTGCGTGTGAAAGGCGGCAAAACCCGCATAAACACAAAAAATGGCAAACCTTCACGCAGGTCAGTCATAGGTGAAATTCGGTCATCCCACTAAATGAAAGTGCCGGTCCTACCCGCACAATCATCATAGAGGAAACTGAACGTTAACCTATTGACAACCGCGCGTCGAACGGTTAACTTATCCAAAACACTGATATGCCGGTATTCACCGCATAAATAAGTGTGAAAAGAAGTCGTTGCGTGTGGAAGGCGGCAAAACCCGCATAAACACAAAAAACGGCAAGAATTTCTAAGGAAAAGATGAGGAAAACCTTCACGCATGTCAGTCATAGGTAAAGTTTGGTCATCCTACTAAATGCAAGTGACGGTCTTACCCGCAAAATCATGATAGAGGAAACTGAACATTAACCTATTGACAACCGCGTGTCGAAAGGTTAACTTATTCAGAACACTTAGAAAATCTCTTAAGGAAAAAATGAGGAAAACCTCCACGCAGGTCAGATATAGGTAAAGTTTAGCCATCCTACTAAGTGAAAGTGACGGTCTTACCCGCACAATCACGAAGGAGGAAGCAAAACTTTAACCTATTATCTGCCATGTTGAAAGGTTAACTTATCCAAAGTACTTAAGAAATTGCTAAGTTAAACTAAAGTATGCACAAGCGAATCATATATTGTTTATGCGGCAAAACAAGTGCCAAATTAAACAATAATATGCATGAGCAAGTCGTATAACGTTTATAAAGCAAGAGTGATAGTCCTACCCGCACAAAAGATTTATATTCCATAAAAATTCAACTGTTACAAGAATGGCCGGGTATCTACCCGCCTACAAGAGTGTAAATCTATACAAAAACATAAACCTATCCTAACAATGGGAAGAGATCTAAAGGTTCAAGCTTCAGGACCACTCCCTCCAAACCCACTTGTACCCGCACCATCAGTTGGCTGTGGCGGTTCAAGGAAGGTTTTGAGAATGGTTAGCCCATCATCAGCAGCAGCAACTTCGTTCACCTTCTCCACCACCGGATGCGGGAAGGCGGCATACTGGTTCACTGCTTGGTCATACGCAGCTTCAGTATCTACATCATATAGTGGGAAGTTGGAAGGCGGGATGCCCTTCTCAACAAACCCCAGACCAAGCAAGAAGCCAGCCTTTTCCCCATCCTCATGAGAAGCATTGAGGGCTGCGCTCATGGCATCGTCGTAAGATGTGTCCGTGAAGATCCGATGCACAACCTACAAAAAGAAAAAATATATCAACTTTTCTAAGTATAAAGAAAAGCGTGAAGACATTATGAAGCTAAGCTTACCTGTGACAACGCTTCTCGTAGAAGCCATTCCTTGGTAACCAGAGTCTCCTGGAGGGCAGCTTGAGCTTGGTTACGGGTGCGTTCGGCTTCACTTTTGTTAAGGTTGGCAAGCAACACTTCCTTAGCAGCAGCCTCTTCAACGCCCTTTAGCTTACGCTCAGTATGGTCAAGCATACCCCTCTGGTCCAAGATTTCTTGAAGCTTCTTGGCGTCTTCCATAGCCAAAGCATCATGAGCCTGCTAAAGCCTCCCTAGTTTGGCTTTGAGCTCCTCATTTTCGGCGCGCAGAGGTTCAGCAACGGCTTCAGCCTTAGTGGCCCTCTCAGTGGCGTTTCGCGCAGTTTCCTTAGCCAACCGAAGCTGTTCGTTAACAGCTTGGGCAGCCTTGGAACGGGCCTCGAGCCGGGCCTGCACTTCAACCTCGAGGGCCTTGAAGGCCTTTTCCTTCTCCGCAGCAACTGCGGAAAGTCTCCTGTTCTCCTCCCGGATAGCCCGCGCCTGAGCCACTTCTTGGATACGCGCAGCCTTTAACTTGTCGTTTTCACGACAAAGCAGCTCGATGCGCGGCTGCATCCGGGCAAGGAGAATCCGAAGCTTATTAGTCAGCCTACCCTCCTGGTAGCTGGACATGGCTTCCCCCAACGCGCCACTTGGGGCCGCGTGACGCGCCCACTCGACGCAGTCTACAGGCGTCCGAAGGGTTGTTCCCTGGCGGATGTTCCACCGTGGAACAAACACCTCATTCGAATCCGACACTGCAAAAACATAAAGCAGTTAAGAAAATATAAAAAAAATATATATATAAAAAGGCCAAATTCACCCTACGCACCTGTAGGGTCGACAACAGGCCGGTAGCCGCCGAACCCATCACCTGAACCTAACGGATATCCATCCAAGAGGTCAGGCAGATGGGAAGGAGGCAGAGATTGGCTAGAAACCCCAAACATACCTGCTGAACCGGCCGGGGGCGAAGTAGTCGCCGGTGCCGGAGGCACGGTTGAAGCCGCCGCGGTAGAGACCACCGGTGGTGAACTCACTGGAGGTGAACTCACAACCGTGGCCGCCGCTGCGGAGGAACCCGCAGAAAAACTCACCGCCGGCTCAGTGAAGGACGCAGTGAATATGGCACTGACAGCCGGCGGAGACGTCACAATTGGAACAGTTGCCTCAACCGGATGAGCAAATGAACCAATGCTGCAAACAGGCGCAGCAGCCTGGGTCATCGCCTCGGGTAGGTTGACCAAACCTACCGTCATGGGTCCAGAGCTGCTCCTCCCCGCATCAACTTGGAATGCGGTAGCATCCACGCCTGCATGAAGACAAGATATTAAAAACAATGGCGGAAAGAAATTGCGGGTAAGATTAATTTATACTTACGAGTTCTCTTCAACTTGAAGGTTATGACCGGCGGGGACGAACCCGACGGAGCCGGCCTCTTCACGCCGGTCACCGTCATAGAACTTGGTCACGCGGCAGTGGCAGCTGTCTCAACCTCCGAGACTGTTGTCTCACCACCACCAGGGTTCCTCGCCACCTCCTCGCTTTCGGTCTCTGAGTCAGACCGATTCACCAGATCGGCAGTAGAGGCAACCTTCGCCTTGCCCTTCGCGCCAGCAGCCTTCTTCTTCCTCACCAACAAAGGACCATCTGCGGATTCCTCATCAGAAGATGACAAGATTAGAGAAACTCCAGCAGAGGTTTGAGCATGGAGAGGGCGAGGGTTAAAAAGTTCTTTACCTGGCCACGTGGCACTCAAAATCTCGTGGCCTGGCGGGTAGACCTCCACAAACCGATCCGCCGTTTGCTCCAAGATGGGCAACTCGTTCTCATCAAGAGCACGGGTACCCATCCGAGCGGGACCATCAGCTTCCCGCGGATGCAGGAGCGATTGCAGGTCGTTTCCCTCTGAAAATAAAAAGAAAAACAGTTTAGCGGAAAAACCCTAAATCAGCAAGAAGATATGAACCATACCGTAAGGGACAGAGTTCAAACCGTATTCGAGGACGATGGGAATCTGTGGCGCCTCCACCCCAGCATCCTTCCACACCCGGCTCATCCCGAGCATCACCATCCCGGACTCCGCAAAGCGGTAAACCGGAGACTGGACCCTGGAAATCTTGGAGAACCATTCCGCCTCCTCGTAGTTGAAGGCGTGAAGGTTCGGGAGAGCTCTCCCGTTCTTGAACGTCATCGCTATGGGGACGACTCGAGCGGAGATATAGAAGAACTCCCGCTTCCAAGACCGAAGACTGCGCTCGGTAGCGCAGATCTTCAAACCCTTGATCCGAGTGACCAAGGTATACCACCCCTGGATGCACCTCCAGGAATAGAAGGTCATCAGGCGGTCGACATGGGGCTCCACGCCCAGAATGAGGCACACCCATTCAAAATGGCGAATCTTGGCGATCGCCATTGGGTGTACCTCCGTCAGATGTACAACGTGTCTCTCCAAAACACGGTACACAAACTTCGTCAATGGGAACCTGAGATTCCCATAGATGAAGAATGCAGCATACACCCCTATTTTGCCCTTGGGGGCATCGTACACCGTCTGGTGTGGCTCAGGAAACTCAGGCTCGAAAGTCTCGAGCATGAACTTCCTGACGATGTACTGATACTGGTCGACGGGAAGAGCACACTGGCACTCGCCAGCAGTACTCTTATCGTCCCTATCAGAAGTGGACGTCGGGTTCTCGGAATACACGTCCGACTCTTCAGCAGTAACTTCAAGATCATGAGAAGACATGTTTTGAATGTAAAGAACGATTTCAGGAGAATGCTCGACAGAAAAGTTAGAGTATTCGCCGGAAATCGTTTAGAAGAAGAGAGGTGAAACTGTGAGTTGAGATGCAACCTCTCCTCCCTTTATATACTCATCGCAAAGAATGCGATGAATTTAATGCGGAAGAGAGAAGAAAACGCAGGTGCAATGAAACTATGACGCGTGGAATATGCAAGCTGGCAACAACTGTTGACAGGACGCGTGCCATAAACTTCGCGGCCACGCGCCCATAAACTCGCGCCCACGCGCCTGAAAAAGCGTCTAGAATGACCATATACTGTCACGTCGCCATAACTTCCTGCACGTCCTGAAACTGTCAGAAGAAACCGTCGGACGACGTTTCAACAGTCTGGACTGTTCTTAACATTTCACCAACTCTTCAAATTTCAAAAAGATTCAAAAAGATTCAAAAGTAAGCGGGACTATACCCCTTACCTTGGCAACCAAGTAACTATAAGACATGTGCGAGTACAGTGTTAAGGCAAAACCCTTCACATACTTAGCACCTGCAGGGAATTGAAGCCAAGAATACCTCGGCAACCAAGTAACTATAAGACGGGTGCGGGTACAGTGTCAAGGCAAAACCCTTCACATACTTAGCACCCGCAGGGAATTGAAGCCAGGATTACCTTGGAGGTAAAGTAACTATAAGACGAGTGCGGGTACAGTGTCAAGGCGAAACCCTTCACATACCTAGCACTCCGCAGGGAATTGAAACTAAGAAGGATCTTCTGGGCCATGCTTGCGGAAACGGGAATAACATCCCCGCATAGCGGGAACGTCGAGAACTAGATTGTTGGAAGCTTCAAGATGGAATTGGTTGTTTTAACATAATTGATCACTATGTTCAAAACTACCAAAACCTCATGGAGAATCTATACAAGTGGAACTCAACGCTCCTGACTTGCGAGGAGGTTACAGACCTACCCGCATCATACCCAAAGATCAAGCAGAAAAGTCGGGAATTTCTGCACGTGACATTAGGACTTCCGCGGGAAGAATCCCCATGGAAAACCTTAAGACAAAACCCTTTTCAAAACCTTTTGCTTAAGTCCAAAAGTTCACCTCACTTATTAACAATTCATGAGAAGAACATTGGACTGGGGGGACTTGAAGAGGTAGGTCCCAACAGAGCCCAGTTGGACCCGCAAGACTCACCTCAAAGAGGGACGTCTGCGCAGTTGAACCCGCAAGACTCACCTTCAACAGGGACGTCTGCGCAAAGGCTAAACTCGCAAGACTCACCTTGAAGAGAGACGTCTGCGCAGAAACCAACTGGATCCGCAGGACCCACCATGCTCAGAGACGTGACGTCCTTACGCGCAGTAAGCAAGCTGTTCCCGCAGGAAAAGCCTCCCAATGGTCGACGTACTCCGCCTGTTCCCGCAGCAACGGATACTAGCCATCAGGGAAGGCTACCCGCGCAGCTAGGCTACACGCACAAGGCACTTAACTCTTAAATAATTCAGTAATGTCACCTGAAGAAGGAGTGAGCAAGCCGGGAATACTCCCGCACAAAGCCGGGAAAACTCCCGCCCAAATGGGCCAGTCCGTACGATACTGGAGGATCTTTTGTACTGTACCTGACGAGGTATGGACAAAAGATCTGACCAAAGATACGACAGCTCACTGACAACAGTATGACGAGCAGCACGCTCTTGTACTGTATGTCACTATCAGCCGCTGCCTACTCATCAACCTGTCGAAGCACGTGCATACCCTGCAGTTGGTGGAAAAGAATAGTACACAGCTGGCCTGGTCACTATCAGCCGCTGCCTACCCACCAACTACCAGCATGGCATGTGCGTAGCCCACAGTTGGAAGAACAGGAATACTATTCAGCCGGCTGTACCTTCTTGGAAACCTACCTTCGGCTATAAATACTCCAACACCTTGGAATGGTATGGACACATTACATTACATTATCTTACATTATCATCTTATCTCATACCATCATATCTGCTCTAGCAATCTCTTAATATACACTTATAATCAAGAGCAATCTAGTCTGATTCTCACGCCGGAGGGTGGTCACAAGGAGGTACCCCCCCCCCCTTCTTAGTGACGAGCTCACGGTGTCTGTTTTGCAGGTCATCAGAAGAACCATCTTTGCCGGACCTAACCCCTCGTGGGAAACATCTATTAACCCCCAGATTATCCGTAATCTGCCCGGGGTCAATTAGTGTTTCTTCAGTAAAGAAAATATTTGCGTGGAGGCATAAGAAAAAATACCTTCTAAACCTCTTATGTCGAAGCAATGGCAGCGACTTCTATTGTTTCCCTTTCTGGCAATCTGCCACGTCACCATGCAAAGTAGCGTTGTAGCAAACCCTATGTAACTGACGAAGTTTAGCAGTTGTCGTAAATCACTAAATCGGGCATACAACCGGAAAAACATAACTAAGAGGTGGAAAAACAAAAAATGCATGGTAAAAAAAGACTTATCTAATCTAACCTCAAACAAAAGTTTGCGGCTCAGACTAATAAATAACATAACAAAGAATAAATCTACGAAACTTATGTTCTTATTGAAGGCTTAATTAACAACAAATATGTAGCTAAGGCTCTAACCGATCCTGCTGGTTATGCCACGTTTCTTGTTGTATATGCCCTCACTCAAAATCATCATATCTAGTCTGCTGCAAATAAAATGTATTAGAAAGTCACCTAATGTTGATTAGACCTCACTCAAATCGCGTAAAAATATCTTAGCATGAAGACATAAGAAAGAATACCTTCCACAAGTAATGGCGGTGGCTTTTCTTGTTTCCGTTTCCGGCAATCTATCACCACCATCAAGCAAGGTAGCAGGCCCTATGGTAACCATAGAAGTTTATCACTTGGCATAAATCGGACATACAATTGGAAAAATATAACTGAGAGAGTCGTAACAACTGTTAGACAAACCAATATGAAAGTTTTCTCATGTGAATGTAGGGATCTACAACACTAATTGAAACTTTTGTTCATTTATGTGACAATCGTCAATTTCAGGTTAACTCCGTTAACTCAACTTCGTCAATTCAAACTTAAGATCACAAAATCTATAACGCACACTTCATTACATTTAAACTAGGGTTTAAATGACGCTTAACACTTAATACATGTGTAGTCTTTCGGGATTTGCACCGAAACGCAAACGAGTTGACGCAAACGATTGATGAATAAACGAAAAACGTCAAAACAGTAATTATGTGATAATTATGTGTTAGACTTATGTGTTACGTGATAACATGGTTATGAACATTAACTCAAGATGTAAACTAGTTAGTTAAGTTAGAAAAACAACAATTGAAAGTAGAGGGACTTGAGTGTAACTTGTGTGTTTATAAATAGATCATTAACAAGTAAACCCTAACTATTATTATTATAACCCCAACCCCGATCGGAACTCTCCCACCCCAAACCCTTGGCTGCCGTCGACTTTCACACACACATACATCAAGAAATCAAGCTTGTGATTGAAGAACTAGGTGCTAGGAATGTATAATTGATCATCCTATACATCTTTACTACTTGATTTTGATGTTTGTTGGGTTAATAACAAACCCTAGCAGCCGATTTCATGTATACATGTAATCAATATGATTGTTGTTGATTGAGTAATGATTTGATAAGTAGAATTGATATTGTAACATGTTGATTGTTGTGTCTTTGATTTGAGTTCAAACAAAACCCTAATCTTGTATGCAATGTGTAATTGATGTGCATGGATGGTGTCTATGGAGTCTAGAGGGTTATATGAATGCATGATAGTTCATAGATTGTTAATATGTTGAGTTTGGATGCAAACAGTTTCTGGACAGAATGTGTATTTGATGTTTAAGTGACTGTAACGAAGTGTAAATATGAAAATTGTTGAAATTATTGGTACTACAGTAAACTAGGTTGAGTCTAGTTTCTATAGAGTATAAATTTGTAATTTTTGAACAAGTAAAGGTTAACTTTTATGATTTTACAAAAACGTTGTGCAAAGCTGAGCTGTTAGACCTGCTGTTAGGTTATGTTGTAAATGTTATATCTCATGAACTACGAGACCAATTGGGTTGGTTCCACTTCTGGAAGTTGACTCATTGAGTTAGGAACCTAACCCAAGTGGTCTTGCATTTATTGGATTTTTCGTTTAACGGGAATTGCAAATAACATTCTGATTGCACATGAATTTGACTGTTATGAGTTTGCTGTAATGATTTGATGATTGTGAGAAAACTATGAGGAATAAAAATGTAATAAAATATGTTCTGGAAACCTAAGACATATGTGCTTCTGTGATGATTTTTGGTAAATTAATTGAGATGCTATGATCGGTGAAATAGTACAATCTTTCTAGTAGGATTTCTGTCTCGGTGAAACTAGCTGCTGAGTTGTGTAAAAATGCATGAAACATGATACTTGTTATATAATTGTTATGTTTTGACCAAAATACCTTTGCGGAGAATAATTGCTAATTTATTGCCATGATTTGACCAAATTGCCCTCATGGAGAATAATGGCTAATTAATTGTTATTTGTTGACCAAAATGCCCTTACGGGGAATAATTGCTAGTAACGTACGTTATGAATACACGACACGTATATGATTGCTTACACATGTAATGTGTCACAAAAACACTTGTTTAAGTCACCAACGATTCACAAACGAAACACGAAACATGTTATGTGCATAGGTATTATGTGTCGGGTCTAGAGACTCGATAATATTCCGACACTTAGAAAAATCTCTTTTTGTTTTAGAACGTTAGAGAGAGTTTTTCGGTGACGCGCATCTTGGTGATTTATTTTGGGAAATTCTTCGCAAACAGTGAGTTTCACTTTCCCCTCTTTAAACTGTTTTCAAACGCTTTTCACTTGGGGGAGATAACATACTCCGATAAACGCATTTCAGATTTTGTTAGTAAATTATATATCACTTGTAAAGGCTAAGTGGCAACGAAACAATTGAAGTCCTACACATCGAACCGGTTAATATTTTGAATAGCGAGTCACTGTTGAGTAGTACTACTGGGTTTGACAAACCCCACCCAACGCTAAACTCGACTGGAGGTCGAGCGGGTGTAATTTTGGCTAACACGTACCATGGTCTGGAGGACCTGGTGACAAGGCACTTATTAAACGAGTCAGCTTCGGTGTCGAACACTTAGTAATACTTGTTGTATAGACTAGCTACCTATCGATATATAATTGACATAACACTATCTGTAACGCAAAACGCTGTAACGCTGTAACGCAAAACGCTGAACGCAGACTCTAAACGAATTATTTTTATATAACTTGTGAACTCACCAACCTTGTGTTGACACTTTTAGTATGTTATTCTCATGTAGCCGAGGCGGGCGCGCGGTTTAGGAACATGCATTGCTTGAAAAACTTTTAACTATGCAAACTTACTTTTAACTGTTATCATTGGTTTTAAATCGTCCTGCGTGACGCAACTTTGTTTCTATGGTTTTACGCTTCCGCACTTATTTTCATTTAAACGTTTTTATGGTTTGATTATAACTGATGATTCCGATCCTGTTAGTTCACACCCTCTGACGGTAAAACTCCGTTAGTGGATTTTGAGGGTGTGACAATTTAGTTATCATATAAGTAAGCAAACACACACACACGCACACAGAGAGAGAGAGAGAGAGAGAGAGAGAGAGTTAACCAGAAAATTCTTAACTTTCACATGAATCTTGACAAATTATCATAAGTTATTAGTTTAAAACTACATCTTTTAGTCTGTACACAATTTTTCATTACATAGGATTATAGTTTATGTTCTTATACACGTTTCTATTAATTAAACAAAATCTCCTTATTAATTTCCATATTTTATAAACTAATTGCCCAATATAACCTGTCAATCTAAGAGGTATCATGTATCCTAACACTAATACTACCAAACTGTAAATCTAATGAAAATCAGGTAATAAAACCAGATATTTTTGTATGCATCAGTTTAATAGCTTCATTAGTAATCATGGATATAAAATGAACCGATTCAATAAACATGTATAAAACAATGGAAGTGTAAACTGAAAACTCGCCTTTTTCAACCGGTCATAGATTTACTTCCTGTGACACGTAAAGAAAATTTGATATCATTCCTTACACCGGAGCGCTACCACTACCTAACAATCGTCACCTAGGGTTCGCAGATCGAGTTCAGCGGCGGCGATGGAGGTGGCAACCGACATCGTAAACCCAAGATTTGACAGCCTTGACTTCCAACACCGGAGCATCGCCACCACCGCACGATCGCCTCCTAGGATTCGTAAATCGAACTTGGTAACAATCGGCAATGATGACGGCAATCGGTATAAAACCAAGATGCAGAAATCGATTATTTTGACGGTGAAGATGAGGCCAGAAATAAAAGTTGTGGAAAAGTGGAGCACCGTCCAAAACACACAATCAGAAGGCGCCAACTCTAACGCTGTAATAAGTTGTACCACAGGCTTTAAAACATGTCGGGGTAGCACACTAGCAAACTGTGAGTGCCGTTAACTTTCAAATTAATATTGATATAATGTGCATCATGCTCATGAGTTGGTTTAGTGATTAAGAATATTGAACGAGATCTAAATTGTGATAATATTTATAGAGTATCGGTGTGAAGAAACACTAATCGACCCCGGGCAGATTACGGATAATCTGGGGGTTAAATAGATGTTTCCCACGAGGGGTTAGGTCCGGCAAAGATGGTTCTTCTGATGACCTGCAAAACAGACACCGTGAGCTCGTCACTGAGAAGGGGGGGTACCTCCTTGTGACCACCCTCCGGCGTGAGAATCAGACTAGATTGCTCTTGAATATAAGTGTATATTAAGAGAAATGACTAGAGCAGATATGATGGTATGAGATCAGATAATAATACCGTTCCAAGGTGTTGGAGTATTTATAGCCGAAGGTAGGTTTCCAAGCAGGTACAGCCGGCTGAATAGTGTTCCTGTTCTGCCAACTGTGGGCTACGCACATGCCATGCTGGTGGTTGGTGGGTAGGCAGCGGCTGATAGTGACCAGGCCGGCTGTGTACTATTCCTTTTCCACCAACTGCAGGCTATGCACGTCCTCCGATAGGTTGGTGAGTAGGCAGCGGCTAATAGTGACATACAGTACAAGAGCGCGCTGCTCGTCATACTGTTGTCAGTGAGCTGTCGTATCTTTGGTCAGATCTTTTGTCCATACCTCGTCAGGTACAGTACAAAAGATCCTCCAGTATCGTACGGACTGGCTCATTTGGGCGGGTGTTTTCCCGGCTTTGTGTGGGAGTGTTCCCGGCTTGCTCATCTCCTCTTCAGGTGACATTACTGAATTATTTAAGAGTTAAGTGCCTTGTGCGTGTAGCCTTGTTGCGCGGGTAGCCTTCCCTGATGGCTAGTATCCGTTGCTGCGGGAACAGGCGGAGTACGTCGACCATTGGGAGGCTTTTCCTGCGGGAACAGCTTACGTACTGCGCGTAAGGACGTCACGTCTCTGAGCATGGTGGGTCCTGCGGATCCAGTTGGTTTCTGCGCAGACGTCTCTTCAAGGTGAGTTGCGAGTTTAGCCTTTGCGCAGACGTCCCTGTTGAAGGTGAGTCTTGCGGGTTCAACTGCGCAGACGTCCCTCTTTGAGGTGAGTCTTGCGGGTCCAACTGGGCTTTGCTGGGACCTACCTCTTCAAGTCCCCCCAGTCCAATGTTCTTCTCATGAATTGTTAATAAGTGAGGTAAACTTTTGGACTTATGCAAAGGGTTTTGAAAAGGGTTTAGTTTTAAGGTTTTCCATGGGGATTCTTCCCGCGGAAGTCCTAATGTCACGTGCAGAAATTCCCGACTTTTCTGCTCTATCTTTGGGTATGATGCTGGTAGGTCTGTAACCTCCTCGCAAGTCAGGAGCGTTGAGTTCCACTTGTATAGATTCTCCCTGAGGTTTTGGTAGTTTTGAACATAGTGATCAATTATGTTAAAACAACCAATTCCATCTTGGAGCTTCAAACAATCTAGTTCTCGACGTTCCCGCTATGCGGGGATGTTATTCCCGTTTCCGCAAGCATGGCCCAGAAGATCCTTCTTGGTTTCAATTCTCTGCGGAGTGCTAGGTATGTGAAGGGTTTCGCCTTGACACTGTACCCGCACTCGTCTTATAGTTACTTTACTTCCAAGGTATTCCTGGCTTCAATTCCCTGCGGGTGCTAAGTATGTGAAGGGTTTTGCCTTGACACTGTACCCGCACCCGTCTTATAGTTACTTGGTTGCCGAGGTATCTTTGGCTTCAATTCCCTGCAGGTGCTAAGTATGTGAAGGGTTTTGCCTTAACACTGTACTCGCACCTGTCTTATAGTTACTTGGTTGCCAAGGTAAGGGGTATAGTCCCGCTTACATTTGAATCTTTTTGACTTGCGTTGTAAACGTTGTATGACTATCTCACGCATACTTTAGTTTAATTTAGCAATTTTCCAATTGTTTTGAAACCGTTCGACGCGCGGTTGTCAATAGGTTAGTGCAGTTTCCTCTATTATGATTGTGCGGGTAGGACCGTCACTTTCATTTAGTGGGATGACCAATCTTCACCTATAATTGACCTGCGTGAAGGTTTGCCATTTTTTGTGTTTATGCGGGTTTTGCCGCCGTCCACACGCAACGACTTCTTTCCATATTTATGCGGTGAATACCGGCATACCGTCCGGAAAGTTTATAAGTATAAATGTAAAGCGATCAACACAATGTGATAAAGGAGAATCATTTCCATTAGAAGTGGCCCCAGGCCGTTTCTTTATAAGTTTGGAATTGATCTACATGTAACATTTGCGTAATTGTGCTCCATTCCATGTTCTTGGGATGGGGGTGCCATCGAGCCTTTCGATCCGGTACGCGCCCTTTCCCAAAACTTCTTTGATAATGTATGGCCCTTCCCAGACGGGGGCCAGCTTTCCTGGGCGTTCTTGGTTCGAAGCCTCGTTGTTACGCAGTATGTAGTCTCCAACATTGTAGCTGCAGAGTTTTACCCGCGTGTTATAGTACTTTTGCATTTGTCGTTTGTAGTTCTCTTCACGCGCTGCGGCTAAGTCTCTACGTTCCTCGGTTAGCATAAGGTCTAACCGTCTTTCCGCATTATTGTCCTCTGGTTGAATCAAGACCCTTGGTGAGGGTAAACCAATTTCAACCGGGACCATGGCTTCAGTGCCATAAGTGAGGCTGAACGGGGTTTCTCCCGTACTTGCCTTTTTCATCGTTCTGTGTGCCCAAAGGACGTGTGGAAGTTCGTCCACCCAGCTGGATCTGTGTTCCAATAGTCTTTTCTTTATGCCATCGACGATGCTCCTATTCGCTCTTTCCACCTCACCATTACCCTGCGGGTGCGCCACTGAGGTAAAGGTGTGGGTGATTTGAAGTTCTTTCAGCCACTGTTGTAGCTTCCTGTCAGCGAAGTTGGTGCCGTTATCGCTCACCAAATTCTGTGGAAGCCCGAAACGACAAATAATAAATTCCCAAATAAATTTCTTGATATGTTTTGCGGTTGTTTGGGCTAAGGGTTTTGCTTCTATCCACTTGGTGAAGTAGTCGATGACGACCACTAGATATTGAACGTTCCCTGCTGCTGTGGGAAATGGGCCTGTCACATCAATGGCCCACTTCTGAAATGGCCATGAAGAGGTGACTGGAACAAGTTCGTTCTTCAGGCGATGCGTGTTAGGTGCGTAGAGTTGGCAAGACCTACACTTTCTGATGTATGCCAGTGCATCCGTATGCATCCCCGGCCAAAAGTATCCCGCGTTGTTTAGCTTAGCTACAACTGCGCGTGGACCTGCGTGTATCCCACAGATGCCTTCGTGTACTTCCCTTAGGAGGTAGTCGGCATCTTGGTCGTCAACACATCTGAGGAGTGGGCCAAGAAAGTTACGTCTGTAAAGGATGTCATCGATGAGTTGATAGTTCAGTGCTTTACAGCGTAGTTTTCTTGCCTGTGTTTTCGACTCTGGTAGTATACCCGCCGCAAGGTAATTTATTATTGGTGTCATCCACGTTTCCGTGCCGGTTTGGATGACAGACTTCTTTGTGTGGGACTGATGGTGCTCCAAGGAGTTCAATGCGGATGTCCTTTCCCAAGTGGGTGAAAGCCAATGACGCAAGCTTGCTTAACGCATCCGCAGATTTGTTTTCGCTACGCTTGACGTGTATGACCTTACAATCGTTAAAATCGCGCATGAGGGTTTTTGCATGAGTGAGGTACAAGGCCATTGTGTCGTTCACGGCCGTGTACGTCCCGTTTATCTGATTGGCTACTAACATGGAATCCACATGGGCTTCCAAGTTCTTTACTCCCATCTTACGCGCAATCCTTAACCCGGCCAAGAATGCTTCATACTCAGCTTCGTTATTCGTACTTGGAAAATCTAGTCGAATAGCGTAAGTGTATTCTTGGCCTGCTGGGTTGGTTAGTTTTAACCCTGCACCTGAGCCCTCGTTGTTGGCTGCTCCATCAGTGTAAAGTCGCCAGACATCATCGATGTCCTGTGCTGGAGAGGGTTGAGCCTCGTCCTGGCATTCTTTCTCCCGCGAGGCGGGGACTTCGGCAATAAAGTCGGCCAAGACCTGGCCTTTTATGGCTGGCCTTGGCTTGTACTTTATCGCGTATTCTCCCAATTCTATTGCCCATTTAGCTAGGCGTCCCGACAGTTTGGGTTTGCCTAAAACGTTTGCAAGTTTGAAGTTGGTGAGAATGGTGATTGGGTGACCTTGGAAATATCGTCTTAGCCTGCGTGAAGCCTGTACAAGTGCTAAGACTAATTTTTCCAGGGTAGAATACCGGGTTTCGACGTCTGTTAGGAGACGGCTAACATAGTAAATTGGCATCTGGATGCCTTTTCGCTCGACTAGCAGGACGGCCCCGGTTGCTCTATCAGTGGCGGAGAGGTACAGGATTAATTCCTCTCCTGCTTCTAGTGCTGTGAGCGTTGGGAGTTCGATCAAGCGTGACCGAATTTCCTGAAAAGCTGCTTCCGCTTCTGGTGTCCAGCGGAAGTGCGTTTTCTTTAAACAGTTTCTCAGCGTCGACACGAATGGGAACGACCTATCCGCATGATTTGCCAAGAAGCGGTTAAGTGCAACTAGGCGTCCATTCAGTGTCTGAGCTTGCTTGATGGTAGTAGGTGATTCCATCTTGATAATGGCTTCGACCTTTTCAGGGTTCGCTCTGAAGCCATCTTTTGTAACAATGACTCCCAAGAACTTCCCTTCTTCCATCCCAAAGGAACACTTGCTCGGGTTGAGCTTCATGTTCATCCTTCTGAGTGTGTTGAATGTTTCTTCGATGTCTTTCAACATCGCTTCTGGGTCAAGGCTTTTGATGACCAGGTCATCCATGTAGACTTCCAAATTCCTCCCAATTTGGGCATGAAACTCTTTGTCCATTAGGCGTTGGTATGTGGACCCGGCATTCTTAAGTCCGAATGGCATCATTTGATAACAAAATGTGCCATCGGGCGTCCGAAATGCGGTTTTGTCCTGATCGTCAACGGCCATGTGGATTTGATGGTACCCTTTATACGCATCAAGGAAGCATTTAAGGCGAAATGGTGTTAACGAATCTACCTTAAGATCAATTTCGGGTAACGGGTAACAATCTTTGGGGCATGCTTTGTTCAAGTCTTTGAAATCTATGCACATGCGCCATTACTTGTTAGACTTCGGTACCATAACGGAATTTGCAACCCAAGTTTGATATCTGCTAACGCGTACGATGTCCGCGTCAAGGAGTTCCTTGACTTGGGTTCTACACGCGTTAACTTGTTCCGCCCCCATTACTCTACGCTTTTGTATGACCGGCGTAAAAGCCGGGTCACACTTGAGCTTATGCTCTGCCTTACTTCGAGGTACACCAGTCATGTCAGCTGGTTTCCATGCGAAGATGTCAGCGTTTTTCTGTAGTAAGCGTTTGAGTAAGGTGCGCGTAGGATCAGTGATTGTTGGGCCAATGGTAACCGCCTGGTCGGGGTATTTGCCATTGAAAGCCCATTCTTCTGGTTCGGTGATGGTGGGTTTAGCCATCTTTGGTTTGGGTGTTGATGAGACAGATGCGATGCATACCTGGGGAATACCAGTGACCATCGCCACGCTCTCAGCTGTTGGCCATCCCATCATGCCGTGGACTGAAGATACCATGGCATTGAATCTTGCCATCCCGTCTCTCCCGAAGAGAATGTCGTATGTGTGGTGTGGCTTTTTCATTACGACAAAGTCCACATCCTCTGTGCGGGAGTATTTTCGTCTGTGAGAGTAACGGGGAAAGATAGGATACCCAGAGGGGTGTTTGTGCTGCCGTCGAACCCTTCCATCGAGGCATAGACCGTTTCCAGGCGTTCCTTGTCTTCATCATCTAGCTTGTCGAAGAATTGCCTGTACATAACCGTTGACGAGGCGCCATTGTCAACAAGAGTGCGGGAAGTGATGTAATGCCCTAACTGGGTTTTGATGACAATAGGGCCTTCTTTGTTGGGTCCTCCTTGCACTCGCGGGAAGCGCACCTCAGCTTCCTTCCATGCGCATGGTTCTGTCGTCCGTCTTTTTCTTTCTCTGACGTTACTGTGAACCATGTGAATGCTGATGTCGACGGGATTTCGTCCATTGCTTTTGTATCGGTTGTCATTCTTCCTTCCATTCTTGATTGATGCCACAAGGTGTGTAAGTTTTCCATCCTTGACGAATGTTTCAATAATATCCCTCAAGGATGTACACTTCTCAGTGGTGTGACCCTTTGTCCCGTGGAAGTCACAGTATTTGCTCTGATCCGCGTCCGGTCGGTGCCGGACCGTTGGAGCTTCTGGCCATGGGAGTTTCTCAATGGCAAATATCTCCGTGACGCTTTTGGTGAGCGGCGTCCACCGGGGGTGTCGGCTTGACGGATGCGTGTTATCCCTTCCGCCTACTAAAGAGCGAGAGCTGGATGTGGTGTCAAAGTTTACCCTTGACTGCCAAATGCCTAGCTTCCTCTTTTTGTTTTGCCGGGCGGTCCGGACGTTGTGTTCTCTAGTCCTCTGCGTGTAGAGGCTTGTACCCTGGGGCAGATCCCTACCCAGCTGCTTCTCTGTTTCGGCAAAGCGCTTGGCCACCGTCATGATGGCATCCCATGTGGATGGCATGCCATCTTTACCCGTAAACGTGCGGATCAGCTCTGGGTATTCGGCGCCCTGGATGAAAGCGGCGCAAACAAGATCTTTGCTTATAGCGCCCAGACTCAGCTTTTTCGAGTTGAAGCGAGTGATGAAGTCTAGTAAAGATTCATCCTCCTCTCTAACGCAGTTGAGGATCGTCCACTGCTCTTCAGTATATTTCCTTTGTTGACTGAAGTGTTGGCTGAACTTGTGTTGGAAGTCCGCCCAATCGTAGATGTGGTGGACCGGTAGACGGTCAAACCACGCTCTAGCCGCTCCAACCAGCGTCATCTGGAACATATAACACCACGTGGGTTCCGTCCAGTTGCTGACGGTTGCCCCCGCTATGAATCTGTTCAGGTGGTCATCTGGGTCGGATATACCATCATAAGTGCCGATGCTGGGCATCTGCTTGGCACTTTTTGGGGCGATTGCTTCCGCAATGTCCCTTGCAAACTTGGATGTTCCCGCGTTTGCAGCAGTCGGTCTGAAGGTTTTGGAGAAATCACGTGGGTTTCCCCCCGCGTTCCTTTGTTTGAAGGTTTCTCCAAAATTCCTTCTCGGTTGGAAGTCCGTTTCCTTACGCTTCCCTTTCGCCCTATGGCGAGGGTTTACGTCGGTGTCGGATTCCTCCCGATCATCGTCTGAATACTCGCACTCACTGCTCATGTTGAGCTGTTGTCGAGTGCTTCCGAATTCGTCAGCCTGTTGGAGTGAACATAAGCGCTCATCCAACTCAGCTTGGAATTCCCTCTGACGTGTTTCCGCCCACGCTTTAACTTGTTCAAGTGTTTGGCGGGGGAGCCTCGTCTGTTGTCTTTCCGCCTGGATATTGATGAATCCCAGGGGATGATTGTTTACTGCACTTGCCCCGGCTTGGGTAGCCGGAGTAGTGTTCGTAAAATTTACTGCACTTGCCCCGGCTTGGGTAACCGGGGTAGTGTTCGTAAAATGTGTGTACTCGCCGGTGTTCCCCCCAGTAGCTGGGGTTGTGGTTAACGGGGTTTCTTGGTTACTCCCTGGCCTTGGGACCGGAGTAACGTTAGCCATCTTTCCAGAAGTTTTGAAAAAACTGAAAAAGATTCAAGTTCTAGCTTTTATGCACGGATGGCGCCAATGAAGAAACACTAATCGACCCTGGGCAGATTACGGATAATCTGGGGGTTAAATAGATGTTTCCCACGAGGGGTTAGGTCCGGCAAAGATGGTTCTTCTGATGACCTGCAAAACAGACACCGTGAGCTCGTCACTGAGAGGGGGGGTACCTCCTTGTGACCACCCTCCGGCGTGAGAATCAGACTAGATTGCTCTTGAATATAAGTGTATATTAAGAGAAATGACTAGAGCAGATATGATGGTATGAGATCAGATAATAATACCGTTCCAAGGTGTTGGAGTATTTATAGCCGAAGGTAGGTTTCCAAGCAGGTACAGCCGGCTGAATAGTGTTCCTGTTCTGCCAACTGTGGGCTACGCACATGCCATGCTGGTGGTTGGTGGGTAGGCAGCGGCTGATAGTGACCAGGCCGGCTGTGTACTATTCCTGTTCCACCAACTGCAGGCTATGCACGTCCTCCGACAGGTTGGTGAGTAGGCAGCGGCTAATAGTGACATACAGTACAAGAGCGTGCTGCTCGTCATACTGTTGTCAGTGAGCTGTCGTATCTTTGGTCAGATCTTTTGTCCATACCTTGTCAGGTACAGTACAAAAGATCCTCCAGTATCGTACGGACTGGCTCATTTGGGCGGGAGTTTTCCCGGCTTTGTGCGGGAGTGTTCCCGGCTTGCTCATCTCCTCTTCAGGTGACATTACTGAATTATTTAAGAGTTAAGTGCCTTGTGCGTGTAGCCTTGCTGCGCGAGTAGCCTTCCCTGATGGCTAGTATCCGTTGCTGCGGGAACAGGCGGAGTACGTCGACCATTGGGAGGCTTTTCCTGCGGGAACAGCTTGCGTACTGCGCGTAAGGACGTCACGTCTCTGAGCATGGTGGGTCCTGCGGATCCAGTTGGTTTCTGCGCAGACGTCTCTTCAAGGTGAGTTGTGAGTTTAGCCTTTGCGCAGACGTCCCTGTTGAAGGTGAGTCTTGCGGGTTCAACTGCACAGACGTCCCTCTTTGAGGTGAGTCTTGCGGGTCCAACTGGGCTCTGCTGGGACCTACCTCTTCACGGTGGTTGCAACATTTTATCGGGTTGAGACATGAGAGTTGAGACAACGGGTTTTTAGTATTTATACCTGACTTGAAAAACTTGAAATTCAATTTTAAACAAAATTGAAATTGGAGATTCGAATTCAGTTTAGTAATCAAATTTTGTATAAAATACGAATTTATGTTTTTAAATTCGATTCAAAATTCACATTCAAATTCAAATTTGTGTATGAAAACATTATTTTAACGATTTTAACATATTTACGCTAGTAATTCAATATCCAACCCAAACCCAAAAGCCAATTATTTTTTGGCGAATTTGAATCGAATTAGTTCGAATTCGAATCGAACTGAGTTTCGAATCAGTCTTGAATTCGAATTCGAACTAAATCTGAATCCAGGTTCAAACAATCAAAAATCGAATAATAATCCGATACGATTAATATGGGAAGTTTTAATATGGTTATTCAAAAGACAAAAGTTGTATGAACATAGGACTAAAAGAAATATAATCTCGAATTCTTTTATGATCTGAGAAGTACTATGGGAAAACTTGCCAAATATGGTGTGTGACAGAGAGGTTTGTTAGATAATGAAACATCACATGTCAGATCCACTTGTATAACTAGTGAGTTCGAGATTCTGGCTGTATCTCATATCATTTATTGAACATTAAATAATTACATTGTTTTACAATATTTTAAAATCTAGTGGAATCGAGATTTAGCTAATGTTGTAACTCTAATTCAAAGTTATATTTACCAACATGTAATATTTTAAGTTAATCTCTAGATAACAACATCTTAGAATAGAAAGAAGATTGTGTAAGTTCGAAGTTTATTATTTTTAAAATTTTCTTATAATACGACCTATTTGAATCCATTTAAATTCAAAATTTTTAAGTCGGTTTTCAAATGCTAGCTTGAATTTGAATTCACTTTATAAAAAATCCATGAGATTCGAATAATACGAAAACCGGCTCGATTACCACTACTAAACGAAAATGTGAATTGCTAAATTTTAAGATTGTCATATTTACATATGGAAATCTTAATTGTTAAGCTAAGGTATAAGAAAATTAAGGTTTGATTAACATGATGGATACCTTAAAACATATATATTTTAAATAAAAATGAATATCATGTTTTTATTATATACCTTCAAATTAATTAAATTGATGCATGATGCAATGGATGTAGACCATGTGAGGTAGCTATTGGCAAAAAAAAAAACAATGTATTGCTTTTAAAATAAATATATTAATTTCTTTTTTATACAATAAAAGAAAAAAAAATGTTATTTTGATTTCACATACGTGTCGTTCTTCTTTCATAAAAAGATAACTAGAAAATCGACTAGCAAAAACTTTCACCACACTAGTTGAAATCAAGAACACTGTTATTGGCTTCATTGAGCATGTTAATACTGGTTGTTTGTTAATCACGGGTCCAATTCGGCCTGAATACATATTACCAACTAACTTTCTTGTTAGATAAGAATAAATAGACACCCATTAATCTTGGTAGCGAATTGAGAAGTACCTTGTGAGTTGGTCGTTACTTATAACCACTTTGGTGGTGTGTTAACAAAGTAGTTATCGTGGCCACATTACCGGTCTAAAGAATAGTCGATGCCTAAACTAGGGAAACTTATAGACTTGGTTACCATAGACTGAACAAAAGTTTGGCATTCAATAAATGAGACATATCATCTTAATTATACGTGACATAAAACTAAAAAGTCTAAATTTGTGCCTTGGTTGATTAAATACCTAGGTTAAATATCTTGTAGATAACAGCATAAAGGTGATTTTGTGCCCATTGTTTTGTATTGATTTTAGCTATGTGAAGAGGCCAGGTTCTGGCCGACTTTATTGCAGAAGTGCCTGCATCGCGGGAAAAAGAGTGCCAGGAAGAGGTTCAACCCTCTCCAGCACAAGACATCAATGATGTCTGGCAACTCTACACTGATGGAGCAGCCAGTAACGAGGGTTCAGGCGCAGGGCTGAAACTAACCAACCCAGCAGGCCAAGAATACACTTACGCTATTCGACTGGATTTTCCAAGTACGAATAACGAAGCCGAATATGAGGCATTCTTGGCTGGGTTGAGAATTGCGCGTAAGATGGGGGTGAAAAACTTGGAAGCCCACGTGGATTCCATGTTGATAGCCAATCAAATCAACGGGATGTACACGGCCGTGAACGACACAATGGCCCTGTACCTCGCACAAGCAAAATCCCTTATGCGCGATTTCAATGACTGCAAAGTCATACACGTCAAGCGATGTGAAAACAAATCTGCGGATGCGTTAAGCAAGCTTGCATCATTAGCCTTCACCCACTTAGGAAAAGATATCCGCATTGAACTCCTCGAGACACCTTCGGTCCCGCACAAGGAAATTTGTGTCATCCAAACCAACTCGGAAACGTGGATGACACCAATAATAAAATACCTTGCGGCAGGTACACTACCAGAATCCAAAACACAGGCAAGAAAACTACGCTGTAAAGCACTGAATTATCAACTCATCGATGACATCCTTTACAGACGTAACTTTCTTGGCCCACTCTTAAGATGCGTGGACAACCAAGATGCTGACTACCTCCTAAGGGAAGTACACGAAGGCATCTGTGGAATACACGCAGGTCCCCGCGCTGTTGTAGCTAAGCTAAACAACGCGGGATACTTTTGGCCGGGGATGCATATGGATGCACTGGCATACATCAGAAAATGCAGGTCTTGCCAGCTTTACGCACCCAACACGCACCGCCCGAAGAATGAACTTGTTCCAGTCACTTCTTCATGGCCATTTCAGAAGTGGGCCATCGATGTGACAGGCCCATTTCCTACAGCAGCAGGAAATGTTCAGTTCCTTGTGGTAGCCATCGACTACTTCACCAAGTGGATAGAAGCAAAACCTTTAGCCCAAACAACCGCAAAACATATCAAAAAATTTATTTGGGAATTTATTATTTGTCATTTTGGACTTCCACAGAATTTGGTGAGCGATAACGGCACCAACTTTGCTGACAAAAAGCTACAACAGTGGCTGAAAGAACTTCAAATCACCCACACCTTTACCTCAGTGGCACACCCGCAAGGTAATGGTGAGGTGGAAAGAGCAAACAAGAGCATTGTCGAAGGCATCAAGAAAAGACTCTTGGAACACAGATCCGGCTGGGTGGACGAGCTTCCGCACGTCCTTTGGGCAAACAGAACGCTGAAGAAGACCAGTACGGGAGAAACCCCGTTCAGCCTCACTTATGGCACGGAAGCCATGGTCCCGTTCGAAATTGGTTTACCCTCACCAAGGATCTTGATTCAGCCAGAAGACAATGATGCGGAAAGACGGTTGGATCTTATGCTGACCGATGAACGCAGAGACTTAGCCGCAGTGCGTGAAGAGAACTAAAGCGACAAATGCAAAAGTACTACAACACGCGGGTAAAACTCTGCAACTTCAATGTAGGAGACTACATACTGCGTAACAACGAGGCTTCAAACCAAGAACGCCCAGGAAAGCTGGCCCCGGTCTGGGAAGGGCCATACATTATCAAAGAAGTCCTGGGAAAGGGCGCATACCGGCTCGAAAGGCTCGATGGCACTCCCATCCCAAGAACATGGAATGGAGCTCAATTACGCAAATGTTATATGTAGATCAATTCCAAACTTGTAAAGAAAAGGCCTAGAGCCACTTCTAATGGAAATGATTCTCCTTTCATAATGTGTTAACTTTACCTTTATACTTATGAACTTCCCACACTGGTGCCGGTATTCACCGCATAAATGGGGAAGAAGTAAGTCGTTACGTGTGGAAGGCGGCAAAACCCGCATAAACACAACGCTAAGAATAAGGAAAACCTACACGCAGGTCAGATGTAAGTAAAGTTTAGCCATCCTTGTAAGTGCAAGTGACGGTCTTACCCGCACAATCACGAACAAGGAAGCAAAACTTCAACCTATCATCTACCACGTTCAAAGGTTATCCTAAAAAAGGATGAGGAAAACCTACACGCAGGTCAGATATGGGTAAAGTTTAGCCATCCTACTAAGTGCAAGTGACGGTCCTACCCGCACAATCACGAAAGAGGAGGCAAAACTTCAAACCTATTATCTACCACATTCAAAGGTTAACTTATTCTAAAACACTTGGAAATTTGCTAATTCAAACTAAAGTATGCAAGTCATATAACGTTTATAAAGCAAGGAATCCAATGGAAGAAGCGGTCTTAGCCGCACAAAGATTTATATTTCATAAATATTCGTTACAAGAATGGCCGGGTAACTACCCGCCTACAAGAAAGTAAATCTATACAAACTAAATCTATCCTAGCAGCGGGAAGGGATCTTCAGGATCAGGCTTCAGGGCCACTTCCACTTGGACCAGCGCCGTCAGTAGAGCGTGGCAGTTCAAGGAAAGCCTTAAGGATAGCTAGCCCATCATCAGCAGTAGCAACTTCATTCACCTTCTCCACCACCGGATGCGGGAAGGCAGCATACTGGTTCACTGCTTGGTCGTAAATAGCTTCAGTATCCACATTATACAAAGGGAAGTTGGAAGGCGGGACGCCTTTCTCAACGAACCCTAGACCAAGCAGGAAGCCGGCCCGTTCCCCATCCTCGTGAGAAGCGTTGAGGGCTGCGCTCATAGCATCGTCGTAAGATGTCTCTGAGAAGACCCGATGCACAACCTACAAAAGAAAATATACAAGTGTCAACACCCTTTCTATTTACAAAGAAAAGCGTAAAGACATGAAAGCTTACCTGAGACAACGCTTCTCGAAGAAGCCATTCCTTGGCAACCAGAGCTTCTTGGAGGGCAGCTTGAGCTTCGTTACGGGCGCGTTCGGCTTCACTCTTGTTAAGGTTGGCAAGCAACACTTCTTTAGCCGCAGCCTCTTCGACGCCCTTTAGCTTCCGCTCAGTATGGTCAAGCACCCCCCTCTGGTCCAAGATCTCCTGGAGCTTTTTGGCGTCTTCCATCGCCAAGGCATCATGAGCCTGCTGGAGAGCCTCTAATTTGGCTTTAAGTTCTTCATTCTTCACGCGCAGAGGCTCAGCAACAGCTTCAGCCTTGGTGGCCCTCTCGATTGCGTTCCTCGCAGTTTCCTTAGCCAGCCGAAGCTGTTCATTAACAGCTTGGGCAGCCTTGGAACGGGCCTCGAGTCGAGCCTGAACTTCAACCTCGATGGCCTTGAAGGCCTTCTCCTTCTCCGCAGCCACTGCGGCAAGTTTTTGGTTCTCCTCCCGGACAGCCCGCGCCTGAGCTACTTCCTTGAGGCGAGCTGCTTTTAACTTGTCGTTTTCACGACAAAGCAGCTCGACGCGCGGCTGCATCCGGGCCAGGAGAACCCGAAGCTCATTGGTTAGCCTACCCTCCTGGTAGCTAGCCATGGCTTCCCCCAACGCACCACTGGGAGCAGCGTGACGAGCCCATTCCACGCACTCCACAGGGGTGCGAAGGGTTGTTCCTCGGCGAATGTTCCATCGTGGAACATACACTTCATTGGAATCCGACACTGCAAAAAACAAAGCAGTTAGGAAAAAATGATAAAATATATATATATAAAATGGGCCAGAAGAACCCTACGCACCTGTAGGGTCAATAACAGGCCGATAGCCGCCGAACCCATCACCTGAACCCAAAGGAAATCCATCCAAGAGGTCAGGCAGATGGGAAGGTGGCAAATATTGGCGGGAAGCCCCATGCGTACCTGATGGACCGGCCGTCGTTGCCGATGGCGGGGGCATGGTAGCAGCCGCCGTGGTCGCCGCCGCGGTCGCTGCCGCGGAATCCGCAGCAATGGTAACCGCCGGCTCGGTGAAGGATGCTGTAAAAATCGCACTCACAGCCGGCGGTGACGTCATCTCGGCTGGAACAGTCGGCTCAAAGGAGTGAGCAACTGGACCAGCGGAAGCAGGCGCAGGCGCCTGGGTCGTCGCCTCAGGTAGGCTGACCAAGCCTACCGTCATTGGCGGGGAGGTACTACTCGGCGCTCCACCCTGGAATGCGTCAACATCCACGCCTGCGTAAAGAAGAAAAGTGTTAAAAGATATTAAGCTATGAAGATAAAAGCTAAAGGAAGTTTGTACTTACGGGTTTTCTTGAGCCTAAAGGTACGGAGAGGCGGGGACGAACCCGATGGAGCCGGCCTCTTTGCGCCGGTCACCATCGTCTTCTTTGGCTCTCCGGAGGTGACAATCACAACCTCCGGAGCGGTGGTCTTATCACCACCGGGATCGGCAGTGATAAGACCGAGGCGCTTTGGCTCTTTGGCTCTTCGCTCTCGGTCTCCGAATCAGACCGAGGCGCTGGATCGGCAGTGGAGGCCTTCTCCTTCCCCTTCCCGCCGGCAGCCTTCTTCTTCCGCACCAACGGAGGACCATCTGCGGATTCCTCATCAGAACATACGATTAAAGGAATTCCAGCAGAGGTTTCAACATTGAGGGGTCGAGGGTCGAATAGCGCCTTACCTGGCCGACGGGCACTAAGGATCTCATGGCCTAGCGGATAGACCTCCACGAACCGATCCGCCGTTTGTTCTAGGATGGGCAACTCGTTCTCGTCTAGAGCGCGAGTACCCATCCGTGCGGGACCATCAGCCTCCCGCGGAATAAGGAGCGACTGCAGGTCGTTCCCCTCTGAAATAAACAGGAAAAAAGTTAGAAGCAATTCAGAATCAACAATAAGAGACGAAGCATACCGTAAGGAACAGAGTTCGAACCGTATTCGAGGACGATTGGGATCTTTTGCGCATCGGCAGCCTTCCACACCCGGCTCATCCCCAGCATCAGCATCCCGGACTCCGCAAACCGGTAAACCGGAGATTGGACCCGAGATATCTTCGCAAACCATTCCGCCTCCTGGTAGTTGGAGGCGTGAAGGCTGGGAAGTGCTTGCCCGTTCTTGAATTTCATGGCAATGGGGATGGCGCGAGCGGATATGAAGAAAAACTCCCTCTTCCACGCGCGAAGACTGCGCTCGGTCGCGCAGATCTTTAAACCCTTAATCCGGGTTGTCAACGTGTACCACCCCTGGATGCACCTCCAAGTGTAGAAGGTCATCAGGCGGTCAACGTAGGGCTCAACACCCAGTATCCGGCACACCCACTCAAAGTGGCGAATCTTGGCGATCGCCATGGGGTGCAACTCGGTCAAATGAACACCGTGCCTCTCAAGGACACGGTAAACAAACTTTGTCAATGGGAACCTAAGATTCCCATAGACAAAGAATGCAGCATAAACCCCGATCTTGCCTCTGGGGGCATCGTATACCGTCTGGTGGGGTTCAGGAAACTCAGGCTCGAGAGACTCGAGCATGAACTTCCTGACGACGTACCGATATAGATCGCCAGGCAGAGCACACTGGCACTCACCAGCAGTACTCTTATCATCAGCTGTAGAATCGATATCACGAGACATTTTGTAAAAGAAGAAGAAAACGATTTCGGGAGAATGCTTGCCTGAAAAGGATGAGTATTCGCCGGAAATCGCTTAAAAGATGAAGAGAAGAGTGAAAGTGTGGATTAAAAATAACCCTCTCCCCCTTTATATACTAATCGCAATTAATGCGATGCATTTAATACGGAAGAGAGAAAACGAAGGTGCAATGAAACTATGACACGTGGCAAAAAGCAAGCTGGCAACAGCTGTTGACAGGACGCATACCATTAATTTAGCGGCCACACGCCTGAAAAATCGCGCCCACGCGCCTGAAAAAGCGTCTGGAATGACCATGTACTGTCACGTCACCATAACTTCCTGCACGTCCTGACACAGTCAGAAGAAACCGTCGCACGACGTTTCAGATGTTTGGACTGTTCTTATCCTTCCACCAACTCTTCGAATTTCAAAATTCAAAATTCAAAAAGATTCAAAAGTAACCGTAAGACGGATGCGGGTACAGTGTTAAGGCAAAAACCTTCACATACTTAGCACCCACAGGGAATTGACGCCAGGAATACCTTGGAAATAAAGTAACCGTAAGACAAGTGCGGGTACAATGTCAAGGCAAAACCCTTCACATACTTAGCACTCTGCAGGGAATTCAAACCAAGAAGGATCTTCTGGGCCACGCTTGCGGAAACAGGAATAACATCCCCGCATGACGGGAACGTCGAGAACTATATTGTTTGAAACTCCAAGATGGAATTGGTGGTTTTAGCATAATTGATCACTATGTTGAAAACTACCAAGACCCCATGGAGAATCCACACAAATGGGACTCAACGCTCCTGACGTGCGAGGAGGTTACAAACCTACCCGCTTCATACCCAAAGATCAAGCAGAAAAGTCGGGAATTTCTGCGTGACATCAGGAAAACCGCGGGAAGAATCACCACGGAAAACCTAAAAACTAAACCCTTTTCAAAACCCCTAGCTAAGTCCAAAAGTTCACCTCACTTATTAATAATTCATGAGAAGAACATTGGACTGGGGGGGCTTGAAGAGGTAGGTCCCAGCAGAGCCCAGTTGGACCCGCAAGACTCACCTTGAACAAGGACGTCTGCGCAATGACCAACTGCTCCAGCAGGACCCACCATGCTCAAAGAACCTTACGCGCAGTACGCCAGCTGTACCCGCAGGGAAAGCCTCCCAATGGTGAAGTACCCCGCCTGTTCCCGCAGCTGCGGATACAAGCCATCAGGGAAGGCTACCCGCACTAACAGCAAGGCTACACGCACAAGGCATTAGCTACTTCAGTAGTCACATGAAGGAATGAGCAAGGCGGGAATACTCCCACCCAAGTGAGCCAGTCCGTATGCTTCTGGAAGGTCTTTCGTACTATACCTACTAAGGTATGGGCGGAACAGACAAATTGACCAGAGCAACCCATGAACCAATCACAGGGTGACAGCTCACCGACAACAATACGAGGAGGAGCACCCTCTAGTACTGTTTGTCACTATTAGCCGCTGCCTACTCACCAACCCTTACGAAGGGACGTGCGCAGCCTACAGTTGGTGGAACAGTGCGTAGCCGACAGTAAAGGAACAGTATACAGCCGACCTTTACTGTTGGCCGTAGCCTACCCACCAACCAGCATGGCCTGTGCGTAGTCCACTGTTGGTGGAATAGGAATACTATTCAGCCGGCAGTACCTTCTAGGAAACCTACCTTCGGCTATAAATACTCCAACACCTTGGAATGGTAAGATCATCTGATATCTCAATCTTATCTAGCAATCTCTTAATATACACTTATATTCAGAGCAATCTAGTCTGATTCTCACGCCGGAGGGTGGTCACAAGGAGGAACCCCCCCCCCCCCTTCTCAGTGACGAGCTTACGGTGTCTGTTTTGCAGGTCTCCAGAAGAACAACCTTCTCTGCTGGACCTCATCCCCGTGGGAAACATTACTTAACCCCCAGATTATCTATAATCTGTCCAGGGTTCACCTAGTGTTTCTTCACTATGCTTGCTAAATGTGTCGGGTTGTTAGGTAAATGGGCTAATGAGTTGCGGGTTGAAATATGGAACCGAACCCAACCCATATTTTTATTTGTATCAAAGATTTCAACCATAACCTTCACACACATAAATTCGGGTTAAACGAAACACGACTCATTTGTCAATAAATAAATAAATAAAAACAAATTTGATATAATTTAGAGTAAGTAGATTAAATCAGTAATAATGAATATATTTTTTAAGTTATTAATAATGTTGAAAATTAATTGGAAATTTCAAATTATCTTACAAAAAAAAAGGAAAACAAAAATAACACAAATAAGAATATAATTGTAAAAGGTTTTATTAAATAGTTAAACAGGTTAACTGGTTAACCCGAACTTAACCCGTTATTAAACAGGTTGTGTTAGTCAACCAAAAATTTTGTTTTTTCTCGTGTTGAGTTCGGGTAGTGTTTTGAATCATGTCAACAATTGCCGCACCTGATTTTAGCTAGTTACGTGAACACTTTTACCATCTCGGGCCTAAAATCAGATTAAGTTCATTTTAAGTGCTAGTTTGTAATCCAGCCATCATTAATATAATAACATTTTCTACTCATCATGCTCATACTAATTATATAAAATCTTATAACTTTTTACCCTCTTAAAATATCTTACATAAGCAATGTCAAACATAGCCGATCTTAAATCCAACCATCATTTAAAATTTAAAATAACATAAACTTGATGTCTTCATCTTATTTTTTAAATTACTACTTGTAAGATATTTTAAACCAAAAAAGTATAATATTATTATCACCTAAAAAATAAAAGTCTACTATATTTCAACACTCTTTTTATTATTTAATGTTGTTTGCCATACTCTCACCCCCTATAAATACATCTTCTATCCATTTAAATGACAATTCACTATCCACTCTCATTACTCATCTTCTCCGGCATCTTTTTCCGGCAACACACATGGCTGACTTCAAATTTTGCTCTGCTATGCATGTAATAAACAAAATCTCCACCGCTTTCGTCACTTGTGCCTTCGCGTTAGGTTCGTGTAATTCCTTCTTATTTTCTTAAATATCATTAGCAAAAAATTTATTTGATGGTTTGTAGTAGTGTTTACGGGGCAACAACCTGCGTCGCTGGCCTTTTTTCTTATAGTAAAACTAAGTTTTTAGAAAATTTAATTTTTTATTATATACTAAAAGAAAAAGTTTTATGGTTTGTAGTAGTATTTACAAGTGTGTCACTAGGCTAATTTTTTTTACAGTGAAACTAATTTTTTGAAAAATTACATTAATTTCTTAATATACCACTAGATAAAAGGTGAGTGACAACAAACGTCGCCAGATCTTTTTGGATATTAGCCTCCCGTAAAATTTTGGTTAAACCCCACTATAAAAAAAACCTTGGGTCCACCATAAAATTACTATACATAACCCATTGGACTCGATTAAGTGGGTCCCTAAATTTCAAATTTCTCTAAACCTGGAATTTGAATACTGAATTCAGGTGGATCAATAATCGGAACAATCACGGGCGCAATCAAAGGGCAAACAACGGAAACAGGGTTAGTTCGTGGGGCGGGTGTGGGCGCAGTCACCGGTGCGATCACGGCGTTGCAAGTCATGGACATGATGGTTAATGGTGAACCCTTCTCTAAGGTAATTTGTGTTTGTACCTTATATATGCCATGTTTGTACTTATGATTTAATGGTTTGTTAACATGTGTAATTAACTTCTTTGCAGGTTGCATTGTTACATAGCCTATTGAATGGGAAAGTGTTTATTGAATGGGTCAGCCCAGCTGTGCTTAAAGCATACCAATGGCAGGTAAATAAACATGGTGGGGTTGAGTTTGTGATTTTGTTTTAAACATAAAAAAAGGTGGATAATAGATTCTTGAATCTTTGGTTTAAAACATTGATGAAATCGAATCCTGGAACATGTGATAAGACAACCTAACATAAGTACAAATTATGTTTTTTTGATGATAAAGTTTAGCTTTTGTTTTTTATTATTTTTTCTTAATTTAATGTTAGATAAATACAATTACCTAAAAGTTTGTAAGAAGGTTGTGTTTAAAAAACCGCTCTGGTCTAGTCAGTTTAACATGGAACTGTAAATACATCATTCTTTTTTTTTCAGTCGGTTGGTTAAATTAGTGAATTGTCAGGGATGTCGATTTGACTGACGTCACAATTTTTAAAAATCGTTAATATGTGTAAATATTTATTAATATGTACGTGTATTTATATTTTAATATGTTTATTTGTGATTCGTACAGACTAGTGACATGGAAACCAGTTTTAGTGACATGTTTGACGTGGATAACAATGGGACAAGAGGGTTATCTGAAGATACGATAGATAGGCTACCAAAACGCGTATTTGGGGATTCGATTAATCAAACAGATGAGACAAATTGTGCAATTTGCTTGCAAGATTTCGAGAAGAAAGACGAAGGACGAGAACTACCAAGTTGTAGACATGTGTTTCACGTAAAATGCATCGATGAATGGCTAGTTAGGCAGGGATCTTGCCCAATCTGTAGAAGGGATGTTTAACAACATTATTAATTGTTAGTAAAAACGTATGGGATAAGTTTGGTGGTTACAAACAAAACAAAAAGTGTTGCATTTGGACATAGCTAGTAGTAGTTATAGCCATGTGATTTGGTGATTGAATGGTTATATATATGATGGTTACTAAAACCTTTCGATGTTATATCTTATGGCATTCACAAGTGTGTTGTAATTTTTGAATTGGTAACGTTTAAAAGATAGTAAATGTAACAACTTTAAAAGAAACTATTTGTGCATAGGGTTCATTCATATGTCAAAGATAACTTAACTACTACAACTTATATAGCTAGCACAGTTGAAATTTAGGAAAAAAATCACGTGTTTAAACGTTAATGGTATATTAGTATGTTTGATCACACGCTTACCAAAAATAGGTAAGGAAATATTAAGACGTGTAGAAAAAGGAAAGTGAACTAAAAGAAATGGTTTGTGTCAACTTTGTATCTAGACCGTAGGATTATGGGATGAGATCCATACCGTTTCTTTTAAAGCGTTAATAAAAAGAAAACGGAAGTATGGGTTTTGGAGTGTAAGGTGGGCCCAAAATCCAATTTCAACATCCAACCCCTATCTATCATTCGTTCTCGATCTTTCTGTATTTTTACTATTCACTTACTATTCTCTCTTGTAAAACTCAACATTTTTGTACTTTCACTATTCACTTACTATTCTCTCTTAACCTCAACCATCACCACCGACTCTCTTGCTATTTTTTCAACCACTACGACCTGTAACACCTAAAATTTTATAATTTATATTCGTAATAATTCATTTTAATTATTAAGTGATAATTTCTCATTTAAGTTGTATTAACAAGACTCCATTATTATGATTTCTTGTACTCAAAAAGTATACAAAAGTCAAAATGAAGGTTTAGTTTGAAAACAAAAATCCAACTCTTGTGGCTTAAGTCTAATTAAGCAACTTGAGGGACTTATATTGCTATTGTGGCAAATGTTTTCTCTAGATGACTTGCAAGGAGGATTGGCTCTCTCTAGAAATATATACTAGTGCTTTGAGTGGACACACAAAACAACCCAATATGAGGAGACAAGAACATTAACTTATATGGGTTTTATAAACCAAACTCATGCTTTCTGAAAGATAATAACAAATAAGGCATCTAATAGATTAGGAACATTTCATTGTGACATGTTGCAATTATTTTAATTTGACTATATAGGCAAACCAAGATTTAATGGGCATATGAGTTATTGGTATGTTTTGATCTATAGACTAACTTTATGAAGAATTATGTTATAATCATCAAATATTGATAAAAATATGAATTGATTATAGTTATCAATAGAATTAATTAAGATACAAATTCAAAGACAAATAGAGAAATATTTACATCGAAATGGAAGAAAAAACAGACAAGAAGTTGTGTTGCTCGCCTCGTTTGGATAGGAATACCAAGTTGTAAGTTACATTAATGGATATTAGGATCATAACATTACTAATCATGACCCGTTGGACTGACTAAATGCTCCATAGGGCGCAAGGAAAGCCAAAATATCAAATGCAAATGGTATGTTCACGTGTTGGTTGTTAAGAAACACCTCCTAGTGTTTGCTCACTTTGCATGAAACAACTTTTAACGTAACTTGATCCACCATGAAAACACTATTCTCGAAACCCATAAGAGAGAAACCCTTCGTTTTCAAGATAAGGCGATTGCTATTTTTAGGCAAAAGTAAAATGATGATTAGATTAAATAAAACCTAAAATGGAAGTTTGGTGAATCTTGACTAAGTGCCAATTATGGTTTTAAATGGTGAGTTAATACTTTCATGAGTATTTTCAAGCAAGAAATTAATATGGAGGTTTATCAAACGAGTTTGGTTACAAAATGAGCAAATGAAGCTTAAATCCACTAGCTGTTTAAACATATGATCAAATGGAGTGTTGGCTGTTGATACATATGAGGCAAAGGTTTAGTAGAGTATAAATACAAAAAGACTTTAGTGGTCAGAATAGGGAATTCATCAGCCTTGATAATGATAAAATCTGTCATTGTGTTACTTAACTTCAAATTGTGCCTAAAGAACCACGCTGATTGAATTCGGATTAAGCGTTAGGAATTTAATCGACGTCGAGCAAGGAACAATCATTTGAGAATGACCGAGGCGGGTACATAAAACTTTTCAAAACGATGTATAGACTAATATTAATATTTCCCACCATAAGAATAAGGCAAGTTGGATATTAATAAATGCGTTTAATTTGTTAACCCTATTCGAAAGCAAGTAACGGTAGACTTTATGCCTAGGCTTAATGGGTGTATTATCTATGGCATGAACGACATGTGAATTCTAGTGATATAGGATTATAGGCTAGATATTGTATGCTAAGACTACTAGGATTTATTAAAATAGTGGACACAGGACTATGATCTTTACAAAAAGGACAATGGAAACATTGATGATCACTAACCGGAATTGAGAGCTTGGATTCTCACAAATTACCATGCCGTCGGTTATGTGCTTGTGTGTTTGACGCATATGACTACACGTACATGCCGTCTTAAAACCATCTTAAAAGATGAAAGTTTTCACGTAACCTACACGTCTATGCGGTGCTGCTTTACATAGGTGCCCTTTTACATCAAAATGAATTTTTCACGGCAAACAACATGGCTACATGGATTTGGATTACACTGCGTCAACCATTGTATTGGTCCGTGATATGAATAAAGGTCAGTGGCTAAAGCCTAAAAGGAACTACTTAGTACCGCACCACCTTTTGAGTTGGTGGCTAGAAATGGACCACATGACTATGTGAAGTTGGTTCATCATTTTAGACTAACTAAAAGGAACATTATTTGAAGCAGACTAATTTTTATAGCAAATGCTTACTTGCTATATTGCTAAAATAATAATCTAAATATGTATAACAATAAATTTACTAATTTCAAACCATTTGAATCATATCACATACCATCATTCATTTCTTCTTCTTGGTACCAGATTTCCTCTTTACCTTTTTAAACCCTAATGCACTCTCCTGCCAAAGGTTCAAATACAAACATACATTGCATCAAGTTAAATTTGTAAAAAATCTTATGTTATAAGTTTATACTTTACAAATTTAAAAACAGATGGAAACATACCTTTTTGTACTGCAAGTATGCAACTCGACCAGTCAACTCCCGGCCGCTTTTACCAACATAGACCTGAAAGTAACAAAAAACAAGTTCAACTTATATAAACAATAAACCATATAGGGTTGACCGAGTGGGTTAATTCCAGACTCGAGCTCATGGGTCAGGAAGGTGGGACGATTCCTAGCATATGGATGTCGGTCTCAATTAATTAACTAGCCAAACAATTAGGGATAAATCAAAAGAGCGATATTTGATTTATGATACTTAAATCATTATGAACTGTATTTAGTTACCAAATAGGAGTTTGAATCCATTCCCAATTGTAACCGAGCTATAGTGGCTATATAACCGAATCGAGCTTGTGACTATGATTATGAACATTGTTTTAGTCGAGTAATTTTCTGGATTAATAAAATTGAAGAGCTTACTCCATAAACATTTTGTTCGTGATTGATTGATTATGATCTGTTGTTTTTTCAGTTTTGGAACAATCGTGGTCATGGTGTTGAAAACTGCTAGAATCAGGCATGATTTGACCGAGGGAGAAAAACTAACACTTTTTCCTGAACCGTTACTAGATTTCTCGTGCCGTGAAAGGGTGTGTGCTTTCAGGGTCGCTATTTCATCCTTAAAAAGAGATTCTATAGCTTCAAGGTGCGAGGCAATGGCTGCCAATTGGACAATGATGAAATCAGTATAGAAACCGCCGTCTTCAGTGGTGCTCTAGGTGGAAAGTGTCATTGTTTCCCGACAATGGAACCAAATGATAGAATCTAGGAATTGGATTCAAGCAAATGATTCGATAACTCAAATAAAAGACCCGATTCGAGAAGAATTAGTCTCCAGATTACAACAGAACTAGACATAATTTAAATAACTTAGCCAATTTTCAATAAAAGAGACCTAGCTCCATTTACACTAAAATGTCAGAGTTTCTCCACTTAATCTGCCTCTTGACTTTGACTCATCTAACTTAGCCCTTGACGTTGATACCCCAATTCAACCCTTTACTTTGACTCATAGTAACTTTGACCGAGTCCAACAAATAACTGAACCGAGACAAGTCAACACTCAGATGGGTCAACCTGACCCTTCTTGTGTGATGGGATCATATCAGCCTTTCTGATTGATTTCGATTCTGACTTTGAAAAGTCAGTTCAATAATCAAAATAGAATCAGTTGTGGTTATTGGTTAAAGATCAGAATAGGGCAATATTAACTGCTACAAACTATAACATCTGGGCAATCAAAATTAGGGCAATATTCAAGGTTCACAAGGTATCGCAAGCACTCAAGCCTGGAGATCAACAGGTCGATGCCAAAAAGGATGATGTGGCAAGCATGTTGTTGCCACAGGCCATACCAGAAGAACTCGTATTTTAGGTGGCTCAGTACGAGACTGCAAAGGAAATCTGGGAAGCCTTAAAGACTAGGTACATAGGGGTGTTACGAGTACAGAAAGCAAGAATTGAACAGTTGGAGGTTGAGTCCTAATCACTAAGGATGAAAGAATCATACACGATTTGACACGTTTGCAGCGAAAATCAGTCGATTGGTCACCAAAGCAGCTAGCCTTGGAACCATATACAAAGACAAAAAAACTAACCAGGAAGTTATTGGGTTCTGCACCAGCTAAGTATATCTTTCGATTGTGGCGTTTTTCAAACAGTTCGCAGATTTGAAATCCATGACATTTCAGGAGGCAATCGATACACTGAAAACGTTTTGAGAACAGAATCAAGGGGTTTGAGTCTTCATTAGAAAATAGAGTAAGTTGATGTTTACTCATGGCGAACCGTCCTATATTCACAAACCCTATGACAACCCACAGCGGCAGAATAGAGGGGGGGGGGGAGGTTTAACTTACCGAGGTCGAGATCGTGATTTAAGTTGGTCGAGGTCGAGATCGTGATACTAATCAGGGTCGAGGGCGCGGTTAAGGGCATAGGTTCAAGAACTCAGACCAAGCTTGACGAGATACAAAGATAAAAGTATCAATTGGTTCTCAGGCTAAAGCAGTGGGTTCCAAGACGCCATATGATTACTGAACCGAAAGCCTAATTTGGAAGACTTTATAGTATCGGTTGTGTGGGTTTTCCGACCGAACCCAAGGTGAATCAACAGAAGTTAGATGACTCATGACAGGGAAAAACTAGTGGTTTGTTTTGGTTCTTAACCAGGCTTTAAGGTGTTTCGTATGAATGATCAGGTTCAAAGAAAAATCTGTTTACAAAGAACTGTTAATTGTCTGGAATACCAGAGTTGGGCATGGGATCGAAAGACCACAGAGCTCGGAATTTTATTGTGCAGTTATACTCTGAGACTGAACTGTACTCGAATCAGCCTGACAAAGCTACGGGACCCACTCCAAACAACCCAGCAGGGTCAGCTCCTGAACCACAGCCATCTGCAGCAGCGGCAGCAGGAGTTGTTACAGTCTCTTCAGCGGCTGCGGTAAAATACCTCCGTAAGAGGTTCAGTGGCACTAATTACAGGGACTGTTACGCCCTCCTCAGAAGCAAGATGGTTACACGGACAGACCTTGCTTCATCATTCGTCAAGAGCGAAAGCAATTCCAATTGATTTTGTAATTCAAGATGGCATAAACGAGGCGAACCCGAAAAGTGGTTGGTAGTAATTGACGAACTGAATTGCTATTCACAAGCGAAAGGTGTTACAATGGATGCTACAGGGTATAGCCAGCTTGTTGATTCTCTTCGTTATTTGTTGCACACAGGACCCAATTATTTTATTAAGTTGGTATTGCAAGCAGATATATGCAATCTCCAAAAGAGTCTCATGTGATGGCAACAAAACATATTCTGAGATCCATAATTGGAACGGTAAGCAGGAGATAATGGGTTACAGTGAAAGCATAAAGATGATGTGCGAAGCACAAACGTGGCAAGTTTTGATCAAGTACATTTGTGGAGATGAACAACATGCGTATAATTTAACCAAGCCACTCGTGAGGATAAAGTTTGGGGAAATGCAAGAATTACTTGGTGTTGAAGACCTCCTAATTTTGAGTCAGAAATTAGAGGGGTAAATGTTAGCCAAAGAGAGTTAACTCCGGACTCGAGCTCATGGGTCAAGAAGGGGGGCGGTTCCGAGCATATGAATATTGGTCTTTAACTAACCAAGCAATTAGGGATAAATTAAAAGAGCCATATTTGATTTATGATAGTTAGATCATTACGAACTGTATTTAGTTACCAAATAGGATTTTGAATCCTTTCTCAATTGTAACCGAGCTATGGTGGCTAACCTAATCGAGCTTGTGATTATGGTTATGAACATTATTCTAGTTTTCAGTAAATTTCTAGATTAAAAAAAGTGGAGAGCTTATTCCATAAACGTTTTGTTTGTGTTTGTTTTGATTCATTGGGAGTTGATACGGGTGTAGCATAAAACAAAGTCTATTAAGATCAACAAAACTTACTTTCTTTCCTTCCGGGCCTGTTAACCAATGACCAGCAGTTAGGCGGGCTTTATGACCCTTTCTTTTCACAGCTCCTTTTGTTGTCGCTTTATCAACACAAGCCTTTGGATTCACCCAACCTTGTGGCGTCTCTTCGGTTTCTAATTTTCTTGAATTTTTCCTGCTAGTTGAACTTTTCTTGTCTATCGTAGATCTGGCAGCTTGTTTTGAACTTTCACCAAGCCTAAATTGTCCCCTAAAACCAAGACACCCGTGTCACAAAAGCCGTCACCCAATAATAAAAAAAAGGTCAAGCTGAGCATACATATAATCAATATGTGATGGGTTGGGCTGATCATGATCAGCATTGAACATGTTAACCAAAGGGGAATAATTAGACAGGCGGCTTCGAACGAGTTCTTGTATCCTTGGATCATCGTGAAAGAAATAACGATAAGAATTGGGAAGATCTTCCAATGCATTTGATACAATTTGCTTTATCTTTACATGTTGATTGGTAAAAGCCTCTAATCTATTTGGTGAGAAGTTTGAATGGGTACAATGTTGATCTGCTATCAATAATAATAAATGTATGCATTAGTAAATTAAACCTAATTAGTGTCAGAAGCATCAATTCACTTGTGCGTTCAAGATTATGATGATTTTATAACTCCCCAATATATATAGGGCTGTAATTCTGTAAACCAACTGAACGTATAGTGAAATGTTCATGAAGGTTTAACAAACTGTTCCTGAACGTTTGGCAACCTGTTTGTGATATTTTCGGGGGAAAATTCTTTATATTTGTTTGTTTAATAAATGACGAACATGAACAAGGAATTTCGTTCGATTAGCTAAATGAACGATCACGAACAGAAGCCATGTACGCTCACTTGTGTTCGTGAGCGTTCGATAATGTGTTCACTTACGTTCGTTAATATTTGTTTGTTTGTTTGTGTTTGTCCATTAGTGGTTTTCAATATTTTTTAATGACTTTTCTAATCTTATAATTTAGATTTATGCAAAATTAACATACGATATTACCAACTATAAAACAAAAATATACAGGAGTATTATGTGATTAATTATATGTAAATTAACATACGAAATTATAAATATGGATGTTAAAAGACAGGCAACACAAACTTCGTAGCCACACCGAGCCGTTGACTTTGACCATTCTCAGTTATCCAAATCAAATAAAACATTGTTTCTGTTCATTTGTGTTCATGAACCGTTCACGAACAAGTTCATTTCCTTAGTGAATGAACACGAACACAAATTTCGTTCAGTTACGTGTTCGTGAGCTGTTCGCTTGTCCGACAAAAGCTGATCAGAGGAACATGAACAAAGCCTCGTTCGATTCGGTTCGTTCACAGACCTAATTATATATGCATAAGAGTGTAAAACATAACCAATTGCTATAAGAAATCATTACCTGTACGCCTATCCGCCTGCGAAGATAACATATTAATATCTTCTTCATCATCAATAACCGCCGTAAAATGCAGCTCGGCCGGTGATGATGACGTGGCGCAGGTAATGAGCCGGTGCCGGAGGCGCTTTAGGTTCGGATGTGAATCTGGATACTCAGGCTCCGAATCGTCTACAATTAGGGTTTCAAATGCGTCATCATCGTCAGATAACTGAGCTGGTCTTTGGGGCTCCGAATCGGATAGGTCACAATCAAGACCTAATGAGAATGAAGGTGCTTCGAAATCAGTCATGATTTCGGAATCACACTCTCAGAGTCTCAGGATTCTAGAAAACCTGAACCGGTTAACCGAAAAAACCTGAAAATCAAACCGAAATGTCTATTGTGAGGGTGAGCGAATCTTAACCGTTAACCGAACCAAATTAACCGATAATCAAGACTAACCGACAGTTATGGTTAAGATTATTTGGTTAATCAATTATGGTTAAGGTACTCTCATGACCTCGAACTAGAAAAACTTAAAACATGCTTGCGTAAGGTTGATAAATTAAGCATCACGGGTATCTGCATAAATGCATTTCCACTAAATAGAAAAACTTGAATTCATTAAAGGCCAAAATATGCTACAAATATAAGTTTAATTGTATATATTAGCATCCATTTGATATGTACCCGATGTGAAATTTTGTATGATCATTTTGTTACAACTTTGTGACTATGAATATGATGCCTGAAGATGAAGACCTACTTTATATCACCCTTCATTTCGAATTAGCAAAAGCAATGTCTACTTGCATAATATGGATTCCAAACATTCATGATCTGGATGTGAATAAGTCAAATGACTTCTCCATAGGCCTATTAGTGAACCTTCTCTCCAGGGATTATGAAACTAGAAATATTCTTGTTATTGCTTCGACTCATATTCCCCAAAAAGTGGATCCCGCTCTAATAGCTCCGAATAAATTAAATACGTGCATTAAGATACGAAGGCTTCTTCTTCCACAACAACGAAAGCACTTTTTCACTCTTTCATATACTAGGGGATTTCACTTGGAAAAGAAAATGTTCCATACTAATGGATTCGGGTCCATAACCATGAGTTCTAATGCACGAGATCTTGTAGCACTTACCAATGAGGCCCTATCGATTAGTATTACACAGAAGAAATCAATTATAGATACTAATACAATTAGATTCCTCAAAGGGAATGAATGGAAAAAATAGCATGTCGTATCAATTAAGAGTTCTGAGAATATTTTATTCTTTCCGGCTCAAGACAAAGCCTTCGTTTCAATTATTCAAAAGGGCAAATAAAATAGAAGTCAATTTTAAGTTGGGTCGAATTAATAAATGGATAGGGCCCCATGGCTTCAATTAGTTTCATTTTGATTATAGGGAAAGAAAAAGCAACGAGCTTCCGTTCTTAATTTGAATGATTACCCGATCTAATTAGACGTTAAAAAAATATTAGTGCCCAATACGGGAAGGCTTTCTCCCAGGAATGTATTCTTGATTTTTTAATGAATCCTAAATATTACCATCCTCCATTCCATAATGGAGAAGTATGTGTATAAGAAACAGTATATTGATAAAAAAATTTCCAAAATCAAAAGAGCGATTGGGTTGAAAAAAGTAAAGGATTAAATTGTATGACTTTTGACTTCAACTTAAAAGCAATTCGAAACTTAAATATTTCCACCAACATCTAAAACCTTGAGAACAATGATAAATGATTCAAATAAGTTCACCCTAGTGTCATCCAAAAGAACACGCCGACAAACACTCGAGCGTGTTGTATGATATCCTTGAGCCGCTATTACAAACACTCGAACGTGTTGTATGATATCCTTGAGCCGCTATTATAAACGTCAACTATCAATCAATGCTTTGTGAAATTCAAGTATTGACGCCACAAACGAACTTGTAAAATTCTCGGTGATGGTGACATTATTGTTTCAAAAGTAACATCTGGAAAAATGCTCACCGTTTACCTATCGAAACTTAAACTAGGAAACTAACAGTGTATTATGGTTGAATATACCTATAACCATAAAACGATTGGTAGCCCACTTGACAGTGGCAGCTGTGCGAAGAGACTAACATGTACGAAAATAAGTATATTTTTAAGCCAAATAACAGTGTACTTGTATAGAGGATTGAACAACCATACAAAACAATCTAAACGTTTAAACAAATAGAAAACAGTCACCAGTAAACACATCAAATAACAGTGTACTTGTCAACGCCCTAAGCGTGTCATAACCCAAACCAAACCATAGTATGTGATAGTGTGTGTATGCTCATCACGTGTCCTGCTTCTAGACAGCACGTGCAAATGTTTGTGCTAAACACAGCAAATCTTGTCTTTCAGCCCAGTTTGAGAGACGCAAACGACTTGGCAACGTCTATTGCCTCGTCAACATGTTCGATATCCGGCCCCTGAAAAAAAAAGACATAATGAGTAAGGCTATAAACATTCTGAACCAAACTGATATTACCCAGCCCACTGCCTGTCCATTTACCTGTCCTTGTGCAAGACCACCTTTCCCGCCACCACCTTTGCCTTCTAGTGGCTTCAATGCCGCCTTCAGCCACTCTAAAACCTTCAGTTGGTTGCTTTTGTCGCTCTTTTCTGGCACACCCGCACAAACTAAAGCCTTCTTTGATTGTTCATCCGTGGTAAAAACCATCACTGCCATTCCCTGCCAAGAAACCACAACATGTCAACAAAATGAATATATCAAAAACAATACAAGTAAAATATAAAATACAAATATTTAACCACCTTCTGTTCCATGACTTTAACAACCGCTTCACGAATAGCAGCAGTATCCGACCCCACACCAACATGTGAAATGCAGAAAGCTTTCCCCTCTGATAATGCAACTTCCGCCGCCTTGGTAGCCGCTTCAACAGCTTTTCGTATGTTCTCTTCAGCAGTCTTCTTTTTTGCCTTTATTACTTGATTCTATGTTTTATAAAGAGAACACTATGTAGTGTGGGAAACTGTGAAAGAACACATATTGTAAAGAATATTATTATCTTACCTGAAGATTGGAGATTTTTGCCTTTAGATCTGCCTTCTTTGCTGCAGGAATCGAGGAAGTCTCCACTTTACCATTTAAAAATGTCACTTTCTGGGAAAACATTTCAAGGAATGTAAATATTTCAAAAATATAAAATATGTAAATAGGCCAAAAAAGTAAATATGCCAACCTGTTCAAGGAGGCTTCCTTCCAGCTTAGATGCCATGTCAACTTCCTCCTGAAGCTTAGCCGCCGCGTCAATAGCATCAAAAGCATATTTAGTTGTTACAGCAGTAACTCTTCTAATCCCCTTAGCAATTCCTTCCTCAGACAAAAGAGAAAACGCCTTCGCTTCGCGTGTATTTGAAATATGAGTCCCTAGTTTTACTCACAAGATTTAATTAAACAGATTAAAAAAATTATAAACAATAACAAATTTTTAAAAATGTGTGTACCACCACAGAGTTCAGCAGATATGGACGACCATTCTTTATTTTCAGGATCAGCCAATAACTCGTCCACTTTTCGACCAATAGCAACAATCCTAACTGGATCCGGATACACCTGTTCTCAAAATAAAACTTTAGGATTTGTGTACTTTGCATAAAGTCAAATCAGAGTTTATTTCAAACTCTTACTTCACCAAAAACAGCACGCAAACCGTTCACTCGTTTTGCATCAGCAAGGCTTGCCTCCTTTGCAGAAACCTCCAGCTCAGCTTCAATTTGTTCATTCACAATTGATTCGATTTTTCGAAGGTCTTCGGGCTTAACGGGCTTCCCGTGTGAGAAGTCAAACCTTAGTTTTTCTGGAAGAACAATGGATCCTTTTTGGTCAACATGAGTCCCGAGTACTTCCTGCAAAGATATTACATTGTTAGAAATTTTAAAACGATCAGTTAATCTGACAGTAAAGATTATAAAAGTGCCAGTTTTGGATTACCCGAAGAGCAAAATTTAACATGTGTGTACACGTATGATTAGGAGCAATTTCTCTACGCCTTTCATAGTCCACCTAAACAAGATTTACGAATATTGACGGGATAAGCGACTGGTCAACACAAGTAATTTAAAATCATACTCAGCAGCTTACCTGACAAATCACTTCATCACCCACATGGAACTGAGCCGACTTGCCACTAATTTTACCAAGATGAAGCACAAAACCACCATAAATTTGAACATTAGAGACTTCAAAAGATCCAGATTTGCCTCCAATTAGTCCAGTATCAAATATCTAAAAATCAAGAACCATGTTAAACTTTAAAGCTCAAATGGTGCAATGATTTTGTATCATATTAATCCAGCACTAACCTGGCCACCTTGTTCGGCATAAAAACTTGTGCTTTCAAGAATTATGCCAACATCATCACCAGCATCAGCACGGTCCACATACTCAGAGCCTGTGTAGATGGCTTTTATCACACTTTTGTGGTCCTGCAATTGCTCAAAGTGTAAACATTGGTGCTGCGCTGACTGGTAAATAAAATACAAGTAAACGGAACAGGCTTGTCTACATACCTTGTCCCATATAAACTTGAAACTGTCATCTGTTGTTGCCACCCCTCTCTTATGCAATGCTGAGGTGGCATCCGCATCCATGACAATTGTAACAGCAGCTTGCTGTAATAATATTACATTAGTAATATTATATGGCCACAAAAAAGATATAATAAAGCAGATTAATGAAAACCTTGTTCTGAGCGTTTCTTGATCTTTCTTTAGCTTTATTCATAGCATTATCAAAGCCCTTAACATCAACTACCAACCCTCTTTCTTCTGCCATCAACTGAAATAAGATAACAAAACGTTTATAATACACAAAAATTTGCATTAAAAATTTAACTCAAAAGAACTCTCGACACACCTGAGTTAGATCCAATGGGAATCCATAAGTATCCCATAGAACAAAGGCATCCTGCACACATGAGATTTGTTTTAAAAGACGAAAATATAATACACGAAAAACCTGGATTTATTCCCATAAGTAATTGACTAAGACCTTACCTGTCCACTGAATGTCTCTCCCTTAACATCTTGAGCTGTCTTCTTAAACTTCTCAATTCCCTATAACATCATATGCAAACAACTATTGAAGTCAATTTAATCACAACTTTTTTATTTTCTTCAGTTTAATATAAGGCTTACATGAAGTAAAGTTCTTCCAAAACTTGCTTCCTCTTCAGCTATAATCTCTCTAATGTGTGCCTCTCGTTCTTTTAGCTCAGGAAAAACATGGCCCATTACATCCACCACAACTTTCACCAATCTAAATCCATCATGACAAAAAAGATTATAAGAAATTACAAATATTACAATATACCATTAATGTGAAATATACCCATTAAAAAATCCTTGTTGTGCTTTCAATACTTCTGTTCCGTAACGTACAGCACGGCGAAGAATGCGCCTCAAAACATACTCACGCCCTTCATTTCCTGTAAAACAAGAACATATATACTAAAAAATAGGTTTTTGAAATTATTAAATTAAAATAGTAAAATGGTAGGTTTTTATGTCAACCTGGTTGAGAACCATCTGCAATCGCAAATGAAAGAGTTCTAATGTGGTCAGCAACAACTCGGTATGCCATGTCAATTCCATCCACGTCATCTGGGCCCACTTTGCCTGAATATGGTCTAGCACCAGTTGCCTATGTAACAAACAAATAAAAGGATATTGCAATTAGCACGTGTAAACTAGAGAAGTGCTTACATAGTTATATGATATTTATATAACATTATTACCTGTTGGATAGCATCAAAAATAGGTATAAAAACATCTGTATCATAGTTACTTAATTTGTTCTGAAGAATTGAAGTCAATCTTTCGAAACCCATTCCAGTATCCACGTGTTTGGCGGGCAGAGGTTTTAAGGAACCATCAGCCTCCCTGTTAAACTGTGAAGTGAAGATTGATAAACGTACACATAAAAAATATGCATGTTTACACATGAAAACAAATATAACAGCTTTATTATTACCTGAATAAACACATTATTCCATATTTCAATCAATGTAGGATCATCATTATTAACCAACTCAGCAGCATAACGGCCGCCAATCCTATCAAAGTGTATTTCAGTACAGGGCCCACAAGGTCCAGTGTCACCCATCTCCCAGAAATTGTCCTACCATAAAATCAAACAAACTAAAATAATGTTGTGTTTGAATATGGCAAAATGAGCAGGTTGGAAAAGTCAAAGCTGGTAGTTTTGGTAAAGGTTGAAGTGGGCCAAACAAGGTTGACCAGAAATGTTTTTTGTCCCTTTTCTAATATTTGAGTGTGAAATATAGAATATGGAATATACAAAAAAATAAGTTATTACAATAGTAATCTAACTTTCTAGAAAAGTATTTGAATTTTTGTAAGCATCAAAATCTTTTTAACTGTTTTAATTAACCCGTTTGAGTTCAGCCCATTTAAAAAAAAAGAAACATAACCTGAGCCAGCCCAACTGTAAGCAAAATGGGTCAAAACTGCAAATTCTATAGAAGAATATAAGTGTCATGGGCCAAGCTGCTCATAAGCTACACAAGATCGGCTTGCTAAAAGCTCGAATTGAGCCAAGCTTAAACGAGCTCAAGCCTAAAAATAAACTTGTTAATAAACAATCCCAATTGCGAGCTTCGCTTATCGAGCTCGAGCTGGCTAGCAAGCCTAAATGAGCCAATCTAATACTGAGGTATATTTATAAAACAATTATAAATATATACAACACTATGATAACAATAACTAAACAATATATACTATGTTATATATAAAAATCTTAATTAAAATTAAAATATACAAAAAGTAACTAAAGACGTATATAAATTGATTATCAGATAATATACGAGCTGAGCTCAAGCTTTAGAAATGAAACTTAAAAAGAGCCAAGCTCGCATTGGCTCGTTTACACCCCTAAATAATAGTTAATGAAAAACTTACTTTACAACCAAAGGGCAAAACTCGTGCAGATGGTAAATACTTAAGCCATATATCTCTAGCTTCAGTATCAGCAGGAAGGCCCAATTTCTCATCACCACCAAAATAAGTAGCATATATCCTATCAGTAGGTAGCTTATAAACCTATACATCGACACAAAAACACAAATAAACATGAGGAAAAAACTTATGATAGAACTTAAGATGAGAAAAAGAATATAACATTACCACTGTGAGAAGCTCCCAAGCCCAGCCAATGGCTTCCTCTTTGAAATAATCACCGAATGACCAATTTCCAAGCATTTCAAAGAAGGTGTGATGATAAGTGTCTTTGCCGACATCATCAAGATCGTTATGTTTGCCGCCAGCTCGGATACATTTTTGGGTGTTGCAGGCACGGGTCAATTTGCTTAAAGAAGTGTTCGGATCAACAGTGCCCAAGAATATAGGCTTATATTGATTCATTCCTGCAAATTATTCAAAAAAGGGCATAAAGAATCAACTTACAAGAATCACCCTTAGGTACTAAGGATTAGATATATCAAATTAGGATAACTAGGGAATACGGTATGGCAAGAAAATAAGTAATCTGAATCTGAATCTCATTCTCATTCTCATTCTTCAATTAGCATGAATCAACTTTTTGTTAAAGCAGAATCGAATGTTCACTATTTGTGTTAACTTCTCTTTAAAGCTTAACATACTTAATTACAAGATACTCAGTTGTTAAAACATAAGATACCACTTCACCTTTTAAGGTCAACCCTATTGCTTCCTGATCTTAAGTTCTTAACATGTATGCTGAAGAATTCCAGTTTAAAATTACAAAAATCAAACTTTCAGTATCTGAAACTGCTAACATATACGTATATCTAGAGGCACAAACAAGCCAAACCACTCGTGAGCTGCTCAAAATAACGAGTCGAGCCCGAGCCTCAAACAAAACTTGTTTAGTTATTGAGCTCTTTTGGACTGCTGTATATTCATTCCAAACTGCACAACCGAGTTTGTCAAGCTTTGGCTCGTTTAACCTACTACACAAGCTCGAGCCAAGCCTATGCTTGTTTAAGATTTTTCTCAAAATATAACACTATAACTTAAAAACGTATATAAATTAATTAATAAATAATAAACAAGCCGAGCCTGAGGTTGCAAAAACGACTCATGAGCCGAGCTCGAGCTCTTGTAAGCCAAAACGAGCTGAACTCAAGCTCGAACCTCGTAAGTCAAAACGAACCAAACTGCACAACCGAGCTTGAGCCAAGCTTTGGCTCGTTTAAGGTTTTCCTCAAAATATAAAGAGATAATTAAAACCATATATAAATTAATTAATTACAAAAAACCGAGCCCGAGCTTGAAAAAACAACTGACAAGCCGAGTTCGTTTACACAGCTATAATCTGCATATCATCAAATCATGCAATCAGTTTCTGATTTCCAAATACTAATTCTGAAACTACAACAATCCTATTAACACAAATATCATCATGTTAGACCAAAAGAAGCCGATACAAAATATAAGAAAATAATCAAACAACGTAAATAAATAAATTAATAACAAAAAACCGAGCCCGAGCTTGAAAAAACGACTCACAATCCGACCTCGGCTCTCGTAACTCGAAAGGAGCCGAGCTCTATTAATACAAATACTAATTGCTAAACTACAATAATAATCCTATTAATACAAATATCATCATCAGATTAGACCAAAATAAACAAACACAATTAATTAATTAACAAACCAGCATTAGCAAAGAGGAGCGTGGGATCATTGACTGGAACAACGGGACTGGACTTCCAATAGACGTGATTCCGTTCTTCGAAGAACTTAATAAACGAATCCCTAACTCGGTTCGCAGGCCACTCCACGTCAGCCGATTGAGAGCCCATAGTCAATGAAGCAACGGCCGATTGATTAACCTGACGCACTATAAGATGCTGATGATGAATGGAGGATGTACGGGTTAATAAGTTACGAGTGAATTGAAGTCTCATACATCTCTTGACCCCAGCACGGTGTATGTGATACGGCGGCGTTTGGTGAAATTGAAATGAGGGTTTTAGGATAACTGGACGTTATTAACTTGGAGCCTACGCTTTTAAACGACGTAGTTTTGGTGATGGAATTGGAATTGGAATTGGAATTGGAATAAAAAAGTTGGCAAAATTAAAAGGTGTGAAAGGAATACACTTTTGTAACTTATGAGAATAAGTTATAAGGAGATGGAAATAAGGAATTTCAAACACCCTCTTTTAATAATAGTAATACCTAAAAGAATCCAGTTTTAATTGTTATTAAGTTTACAAATGACTAAAAGGTGTTTCATGTAATGAATGACAAGAGGCTAGACGAGTAGATGATATTTACTATTTGGATCTTTAAATTAAACGGTTTGCACATTTTTATTTTATCATATCTCACTGTCGTGTTTTTGAACAAATATTCACGAGCGTTAGTCTTAGGTTAGGCTTTTCCCCGAATTAAAATGCGAATGTATCCCGATATAATAAATTAGGCCAGTAGCTTACTTAGAGGATAAAAAAGGCTTGTAAATGATGTTTATTATTTCACATTCAACTATGTTTATATTATTTTTTGTTAATTAATAATCATTCGAAATAATTTATTAATAAAATCATGATAAACCATCATGCGACTTTGTGGGCATTTAGTTTTGATGTATGTATATGCATCAAACTGAATCAAGCCCACTTGTAATTTTAACATTGGAGTTTTTGGTTGTGATTTTAACATTGCAACTTCTTTACTCGTGTTTCACTAGAAACTACTAAATTCTATTTTGAGAATTTTATGCCTCGTTTGATTCGTGGAATTCAATTGAATAAGAAATTAAATTAATTTTTCAATAAAACTTGTGTTTGATTGGATAAAGAAGGAATTCAACAATCCTTTCATAAAATAACGAATGACCAAGTTTAAAAATGAGTGAAAAAAAATAATCGATGAAAAAGTGTACACTAAATGAAAGTAAATAATCTATATCAATATCTGTATTATATATAAAAAAAGAGTGATGGGCACCAATGTAATTTCATAATTCCATAACAAGGACAAAATTTTCATAATTAATAAAAGAAAGTCGCGTTTAGTTATTGGGCCTAAATAATTAAATAGTATTAATAAAAATCATGGACGTGAATTAATTATGGTGGATTAAAGGGTAATGGGCCTTAGGTCCATGGGCTTTAAGGGATATAAATACCCCTTAAACCACCCTAAAACCCTAAATCCTCATTTCTATCCAAGGGCGGACCTTCTTGTGGGCGGGGAGGGGTTGTGGCCCCTCCGGTTTTCGGGCTTAGAAGTAGCAAAAAAATGAAGATAAATTGCATTATAACTAATTTTTTTCTATTATTTGAAGAACTCATGCAAACTCCAATGGTAACTGTGGTCTCTTAGAGGAAGAAGATAAATGTAATATATAATATTAATATTATACACACATTCAAAAGTCAAAAGTTAGTCTATAACCTATTTTTTTTTAAATAGAGCCATGTATAAGATGTGTACAAAAGTTATTACCCTGCACTCATGACACCTGGGGACAAATGTATTTTCAATATTTAGTATTTTTTATTTTAAAAATCTTAATATATATATATATACACTCACACTATACATTATTTATTTAGTTATAATTTTATCACGAAAATTTTTTGTCAATATGTTTTTCGACCCCCTCAATATAAATGTCCAAGTTCCGCCACTGTTTCTATCCATCTTATTCCTTAACACACTCAAAATACACACACATCCTACACCACATTCGGTCGAGAGGGTGAAGGTGAGATCCAAGCCAAGCAAGCCTCGATTATTGTTAGATTCTCGTGATGCAAGATAGACGCAAGATCTAGAGCCCATAAGCAAGCTAACCGAGACCGAAGAACGCATAAAGGTAAGCCGTTTTGCCTTAAAGTTTACGTTTTTATAAACGTTTAGACTTGAAACTTAGAACGGGAGTAGATCGAGTATAGACGAAACGTAAAGTTGTAAACTTGATGATAAAATGAACCTAACGAACACGCGAACCTAAACGGCTCGTTTAAAATGAAACCCTAGATCCAGTCTCTAAACGTTCACTATAAAGGTTCGTGCTTTATGTTATAAACGGGTCAAGATTGGACCGCAAATGGTCAAGGGAACGATTAGGACTAAGGCCAAATCATAAAATGAGTATTGAAGTTGTGAAATGTGCGACGAAGCGAACCAGTGAGCAGCAGACCACGAACTTCGCTTATTGTATAACTTCGCTGCATAAGTTCGTTGTAGCTAAACTTCGCTTACAAGCCAACTTCACCAAGTTAAGTTCGCTTGAAGATAAGTTCGTCTAAAGGTCAAGTTCGCCGATAGTCAAGTTCGCCAGAGACTAAGTTCGCTGGCCAACTTCGCTTGTTGTTAAGTTCACCTATCAACAAGTTCGCCAAGCTAAGTTCGCTGGACGCCAAGTTCGCTGAACATGCTGATGCTTAAGTTCGCTAATGTTTAAGCATGCTAAACGTTTAAGTCCGTTTAAAATCTAAGTAAATGTAAGCTAACACGAGTCTATAAGTGTCACACCCGCACTCAGGTCCTAGGCGTGTGACCACAAGTTGGTACCTGTTTTGTAAATATATCAGAGTATTGGATTGATTTTAGCGGAAGACTTTAGGTTTGAATATAATATTAATTTACATTGAAAATCTACTCGGGAATTTAACACCCGAGTATTTGTTACAAAAGATATGTTTTCATATTACAAGGATTTTCGTTTATCAAAAATGGAGCCATCTTGTACGCGCTTCTAACTTCATATCGACTCCAATCCTTGCTAAAGCTACTAGTGCTAATTACCTGCATTGGGTGGAAAACTACGTCAGCTATATGCTGGTGAACACGTATGACTCAATAAAACAATTTGAATGATATTATAATACAAACGTAGTTTTCTTGACAATCTCAGCGGAAGCATTTCTACTTCCGGTATATGTACCACTGCCCTACACACACAACGGTATTCCCCGAGCCAAACGACCCTGATCTGAGAACTGGTCGTGACCGTTTAAAGCTCGTGGCTTCATTGCCATGGGTTGATTGATTTGAGCTTATTAACAGTTATGTTTGGATTCATACACATGCGTATTCGGTCTGAGTTGATATTATTCTCTACTTTGTACTTATAACATTTTAGAGATTTCGTTATCTCATATAAACATTGATTGACTCGCTAAGACAAACACCCTTTCGTCTTATTGAGTATAAACATATTTTGACTGATAAAAAGGTTAACGTATTCACCTGTACTGTTGGTGTTGGAAAACCTTGATTGATTTGATTGAATGATACTTAACCTATACACAAATAGGTTCGTATGAATGTTTGATTGATGTTAGGCTATGATTGTAAGCTTAACCTTGATATCGTTTATCATTGATTGTGATTGAAAACATTATGTTTTAGGTGACGTTTGATGTAGCATATCATATTAGAGATTACCACGTTGGATAAGTTTCTCCAGGAAAGTAACGGGTCCCTCGGTTGATTGGGATTTATGCGAATACTTTCCTTAGGCAAGAAACAGACTACTAAAGGTATTCTCCCGTCATGCCCGTCAAAATATATCTTTCGTTTGACGTTACTTCATCACGAAGTAATGTATATGAAAACATGATTGCGATTAGATACTTTGATTATGAAAACATGACTATGATTGAATATTTGTAAAATACGATCAAGGTTAAAGGCCATAGCCTCGATTGATAGTCTAAGCTATGATTCAAATAACTTAAACGTAACCCCTACCTTAATTCCGATGCTTAGATAGCTAATAAGAAAAAGGCAGGACTTGATCTACTTGCTTATGTGATTGCTCGGTTGATTATAACTTCGTTCCTTGCATGAGAATCGAGAAAACAACACGTCGGCTTGCTACGGCAACGGGGCACGCTTACCGAGGTTATGTGTGTGTAAAGAAATGTGAGAATGGGATGAAATGGTCTGAACTCGCAGCTACCCCTTTTATAGTCGACATTGGACCCCATCTCGTATCGCGATGGGTTCCTTTGGCACCCCATCGCGTAGCGCGATGGGTTCAGATGCCTCAGCCAATCCTCGTCGTGACACGTGGCCTGTCATTTTGCGCCACGTGTCACCCTGTGATGACGCGTGTCCACTGACTCAGCGACCCCATCGCGGTACGCGATGGGTTAGCTTGTCAGCCTATCGCGTAGCGCGATGGGAGGAGATTTTCAGAATTTACATTTTCAGTCCCTGTACTTTCTATGTTTGTATTTTAGGCCTAAAATTGAGAGGGTTCGGGACGTGGTGTTACATCCTCCCCACCTTTAGAATAATCTCGTCCTCGAGATTTATTGGAATAGATTGGGATATTTTTTCTTCATTTCTGACTCGAGCTCCCATGTATACTCGGGTCCCTCGTCTTGAATCCCATTTGACCTTTACGAGCTTAAGTCGTTTGTGCTTGAGGAACTTAATCATGCTATCTTCTATTTGAATCGGTTGTTCCACAAACTTAAGCTTCTCGTTAATCTTGACATCTTCCAATGGCATAGCAAGGGTTTCATCGGCTAAACATTTGCGTAGATTGGATAGATGGAATACGTCGTGAATACCCTTCATTTCATCGGGTAGCTCTAGCCGATAAGCAACTGGTCCGATTCTTTCGAGTATCTTGAATGGTCCAACGAACCTTGGACTTAACTTTCCCTTCTTTCCAAATCGGACGACACCTTTCCAAGGCGATACTTTTAATAACACTTTGTCGCCTTCTTTGAATTCCGAAAGCTTGCGGCGAACATCCGCATAGCTCTTTTGTCTATCTCTTGCCGTTTTCAGTCGTTCACGGATTTGTATAATTTGGTCAGTAGTCCTTTGAACAATTTCAGGTCCTGACAACTTACTATCACCTGTTTCTGACCAACATACAGGTGTTCTACATTTCCGTCCATACAATGCTTCGAATGGTGCTGCTTGGATACTCGTATGATAGCTATTGTTGTATGAGAATTCCATTAGCGCAAGATGAGTGTCCCAACTTCCTCCTAAGTCGATAACACAAGCACGAAGCATGTCTTCTAAAGTTTGAATGGTACGTTCACTTTGGCCATCAGTCTGGGGATGATATGCGGTACTTAGATTTAGTCGAGTCCCCATAGCCTTTTGAAAACTTGACCAGAAATTTGAAGTGAAACGACTATCTCTGTCGGATATGATGGATAGTGGCACACCATGTAAGGATACAATGTTGCCGACGTATAAGTGTGCTAACTTATCCATGCTAAACGTCTCTTGTATTGGAATAAAGTGGGCAGACTTAGTAAGCCTATCTACAATAACCCAGATTGCATCATTTTGGCGTGAAGTCTTTGGTAACTTCATGATGAAATCCATAGTTATCATATCCCATTTCCATATCGGGATTTCTGGTTGTTGTAGCAGTCCTAACGGATTTTGATGTTCAGCTTTTACTTTTGAACACGTCAGGCACTTGGCTACATACAAGGCAATGTCTTTCTTCATTCCGATCCACCAGTAATCGTCTTTCAGATTGTGATACATCTTGTCACTACCTGGATGCATCATGTATTATGACTTGTGCGCTTCCTCGAGAATCTTGTCTCTTAAACCCCCAACCATCGGTACCCAAATTCTTGTACCGAGTCTGAGGATTTCGTCACTTCCTTTGACTAGTTGGTCGATTGTACCATTTTCTTTTTCGGCTTTGATGTTTCCTTCCTCCAGTGCCAACTTTTGAGCTTCTTTGATTTGGCTGGCTAGATCGACTTTAAGCTCCAATCTAAGAGCTCTAACTCTCTTTGGCTTCTCATGTTCTTTCCTACTTAAGGCGTCAGCCACTACATTGGTTTTTCCTTCATGATACACGATCTCACAGTCGTAATCATTAAGCGTTTCCATCCAACGCCTTTGTCTCATATTTAATTCCTTTTGATCGAGTATGTGCTTCAAGCTTTTGTGATCTGTATATACTATGAACCTTACACCATACAAGTAATGTCGCCATAATTTCAATGCGAAGATTATAGCTCCTAATTCGAGGTCATGCGTGGCGTAGTTCTTTTCATGAGTTTTCAATTGTCTTGAAGCATAAGCTATTACTTTCTTATCTGGCATCAAAACACTTCCCATTCCCGTGTGCGAAGCATCGCAGTAAATGGTAAAGTTTGCTAATCCATCTGGCAAGGCCAGAATAGGTGCGTTATTTAACTTTTGTTTGAGTGTTTCAAATGCTTCATCTTGCTTCGGTCCCCATTCAAACTTAGTCGTCTTTCTTGTGAGTGAGGTCAAAGGGACTGCTATGTGGGAGAAATCTTGAATGAATCTTCTATAATATCCGGCTAAGCCTAGGAAACTTCGGACTTGAGTCGGTGTCTTGGGTTTCTCCCATTTGGTTATGGCCTCGATCTTTGCTGGATCTACTTGAATACCCTTTTCATTTATAACATGTCCGAGAAATTGTACTTCGGATAACCAAAATTCACACTTGGAGAACTTGGCGTATAATTTCTCGCTTCTTAGGGTTTCAAGTATGATTTTTAAGATGAACTTGATGATCGTCTTTGGATTTTGAGTAAACAAGAATGTCGTCAATGAAAACAATAACAAACTTGTCTATGTATGGCTTACAAATCCGATTCATCATGTCCATGAAAGCTGCTGGAGCATTAGTGAGTCCAAAAGGCATAACAGTGAACTCATAATGTCCGTATCGGGTTCTGAATGCTGTCTTGGGTACGTCTTCTTCTTGCACCTTCAATTGGTGATAACCCGATCTTAAGTCAATCTTAGAAAAATAACTTGCTCCTTGTAATTGGTCGAACAGGTCGTCGATTCTTGGTAGTGGGTACTTGTTCTTGATCGTGACCTTGTTCAGCTCTCGGTAGTCTATGCACATTCTCATTGATCCGTCCTTCTTCTTTACGAACAATATTGGGGCTCCCCATGGTGACGAACTCGGATGTATGAATCCCTTCTCTAGTAGCTCGTCCAACTGTTTCTTCAGCTCTTTCATTTCTGTAGGCGCTAGACGATATGGTGATTTAGCGATCGGTGACGTTCCTGGCATGAGGTCGATCTTGAATTCTACTTCTCTATCAGGCGGGGCTCCTGGTAGTTCATCAGGAAATACATCTTGGAATTCAGATACGATCGGCACTTCCTCCATTTTCTTTGGTTCGGGTTCCTTGGTTACATAGGCCATGAATGCGAGGCATCCCTTACCTATGCAATGACTTGCCTTGATCTTTGATATGATTCCTACTTTTCCCCCTTCTTTGTCGCCGATTATACGAATGGTTTTGTTATTAGAGGTTCGAATGTAGATGGCTTTGTCGTTACATAGGATACGGGCTTGATTATACGATAACCAGTCCATACCTAGAACAACATCGAAGCCGGCTAGTGTCATGGGTAACAGTCGTACAGGAATGACGTGATTGGCTAAAGATATTGTCGCATTTTCTAAAGCCTCAGTTACTCTACTTACATTGCCGTCAGCAGTCTCAACTTCATAATGTTTATCTAATTTAACTAAGGGCTCATTTAATAGACTACAAAATTTATAATCTATAAAACTTTGATTTGCACCTGAGTCAAATAACACTCTAGCATAAACATTGTTTATAGGAAACGTACCGGTGATCACATCCGGTATGTCAGCTGCTTTCTGTGTGTCTAACATAAAGACAGGGTTATTTCCTTTCTTGGCATCGGTCTTTACACCACTGCCACTTGCTCCAACTGTCACCACCACTGGCTTCTTCTTTGGACATTCAGTACTATAGTGTCCTTTCTCTCCACACTCGAAACACACCCCAGACTTCTTCCTACATTCTGATTCTGAGTGTCCCGGTTTCTTACAAAATCCACATGCAACGGTGTTGGTTGGTCGAAGGCATCTACCGAAGTGTCTCCTACCACAAGTTTTGCAAACGGGGCGACAATACACAAACGCCCCTTCTTTCTTCTTCTCGGTCCTCTTGATTTTTCCTCCAACTGGCATCTTGCCATCATCCCTCTTTCTCTCATCCCGATTTCTTATCATCCCATCCATTAAATACCCTGCCAATTCCATGGCAGATTCCGTCGAAGACGGCATGTGCAAGCGAACATAATCACGGATCTCGAGGGATAGTCCGTATATGTATCGTGTCACTTTGTTGATTTCAGGGGTGACAAGATGTGGTTCAATTCTACAGTACTCAAGGAACTTGGTGTTGTATTCCTTGAGATTGGTTCCCACAACTTTCAGATTCCAAAGCTTAGTTTGTATCTGGTCCATTTCGTTGATTGGACATAATTTCTTTAGTACCATAGCTTTGAATGTTTCCCGGTCAATATTGTACAAATTTTCCCTACCCTTGATTCCAATCAGGGTGTTCCACCACTCCAACGCCTCTCCATTGAGCATCTGGGAGGTATACTGCACCTTTTCACTCTCGGTGCACTTGCTTATTAGTACAATTGATTCCATTTCCTCCAACCATCGGAGGGTATGAATTACTCATTTATCCCCATGAAATTCTTTGGGGTTATAGACCTTGAACACTTTAAAATCACAACCTTTGTGTGCCTTAGGGTTCTTTGTCTTTACACGAGGATTGTTTCCTTCTTTTGTCTTAAGTGGCTTTGTTTTCTTGGGTATGTGGTTATCAACAGTTGAGCCTTCATCACTTAATTCGTTTATTGTTGGTTCTTTCTTTTTCGGTTCTTTTGTAGGGTCTCTTTTTGATGTAGCAGTTTGGCTTTTACTTCTTTTGTTTGATTGAGAGGCAGTACGGCTTGGGTCATTTTTCAGTATTTCCTAAATTGGACCTACAGCCTCTTTCATTAGATCGCGGATTCCAAGTACCATATTTGGCGGTATGGCTTGTATATGATCCACGGTTGCTTTTTCTTGTAAAATTTCTTCTAGGGTCTTTTCTTTACTGTTGATTATTGGTGCTTCTTGATTACTGTTTGCTTTAGACATGCTGTTATGTGAATAAAAGTGAAATTTAGGGAAAGCACACTTTATATCACATTATTTATTTTACAAGAAAAGATCACGCTATTATATAATTTGTATAGAATACATGAAAGGTTTCTAGTCCTTAACCCACTTTGCAACAAGATTTTTCATCTTGTCACATTTCTTAACTATTTTCTTTCCTATTCTTTTCTTGTCCACTTTCTTGTTCCTCAGCTCATCCATCACTGAATTTGGTGGATTTGGGTATCCTGTTGGCGCAGATACGGCTGGGAAGAGATAAGCGTTCTCCTTGGGATAGAGATGTGGGTTAGCAACGTATGCTTGCATTTCTTCATCGGGAATATTGCTGGTGTAAAATTCCTCGACGAGATTTGCTTCATCCTGAATCTCTTTTGCTTGATGGGAGATCGAAGGTATTGATCCTAAATATGAAGGGAAGTAAGGATACTTGTTTTCCTCATCTTCCTCGAGATCTTCCTTTTCTTCAGGATTTGATTCACTAAGGCTCTTGACTGGTGAACTAAACCTCTTTTTGTATGGCAGGTGACCAAGTGCTACTGATCCTGGTGGGATTTCATATTGGTAGTTTATTGGTGGTGATCCAAATTGCCACCTCCTTTGATCCGAGTGACAATTCATCCAGCTTGACGATTCTGATTCCGTTCCATGTCTTATATGGCTTTGCACCTCTCCTTCTTCGGAAGGATGGTAGATTGAAACTTCGGATGGATTGACTATAGTGTCATCAGAAACTTTTATTGGTGTTTGTTAGCTTCCAGAGATATATACGGGTTGGTTCCCATAGGGTAAGTTTGGATCGATTGGATGATTGTGATTGAAGAAGCTAGTATAATAGCTATTGCTACTCTCCATATCGGATGGTTCGTAGTTGATTGTCGGTTTTGATCGATGTGCTACTCGGTGTCTACGACCAAAGTAGTTAACGTAAGACATCTGCACTTTTAGTGAGATTAGGGATAGGAGGTTTACCAATCCTATCTTATCCCTATCAATAGTAATAATTTTCATAATAATGGTTAAAGCCTAGGTACTAATATTTAATACGTAATTCGCTGAAACCGATGGCTCTGATACCAACCTGTCACACCCGCACTCAGGGCCTAGGCGTGTGACCACAAGTTGGTACCTGTTTTGTAAATATATCAGAGTATTGGATTGATTTTAGCGGAAGACTTTAGGTTTGAATATAATATTAATTTACATTGAAAATCTACTCGGGAATTTAACACCCGAGTATTTGTTACAAAAGATATGTTTTCATATTACAAGGATTTTCGTTTATCAAAAATGGAGCCATCTTGTACGCGCTTCTAACTTCATATCGACTCCAATCCTTGCTAAAGCTACTAGTGCTAATTACCTGCATTGGGTGGAAAACTACGTCAGCTATATGCTGGTGAACACGTATGACTCAATAAAACAATTTGAATGATATTATAATACAAACGTAGTTTTCTTGACAATCTCAGCGGAAGCATTTCTACTTCCGGTATATGTACCACTGCCCTACACACACAACGGTATTCCCCGAGCCAAACGGCCCTGATCTGAGAACTGGTCGTGACCGTTTAAAGCTCGTGGCTCATTGCCATGGGTTGATTGATTTGAGCTTATTAAGAGTTATGTTTGGATCCATACACATGCGTATTCGGTCTGAGTTGATATTATTCTCTACTTTGTACTTATAACATTTTAGAGATTTCGTTATCTCATATAAACATTGATTGACTCGCTAAGACAAACACTCGTTCGTCTTATTGAGTATAAACATATTTTGACTGATAAAAAGGTTGACGTATTCACCTGTACTGTTGGTGTTGGAAAACCTTGATTGATTTGATTGAATGATACTTAACCTATACACAAATAGGTTCGTATGAATGTTTGATTGATGATAGGCTATGATTGTAAGCTTAACCTTGATATCGTTTATCATTGATTGTGATTGAAAACATTATGTTTTAGGTGACGTTTAATGTAGCATATCATATTAGAGATTACCACGTTGGATAAGTTTCTCCAGGAAAGTAACGGGTCCCTCGGTTGATTGGGATTTATGCGAATACTTTCCTTAGGCAAGAAACAGACTACTAAAGGTATTCTCCCGTCATGCCCGTCAAAATATATCTTTCGTTTGACGTTACTTCATCACGAAGTAACATATATGAAAACATGATTGCGATTAGATACTTTGATTATGAAAAAATGACTGTGATTGAATGTTTGTAAAATACGATCAAGGTTAAAGGCCATAGCCTCGATTGATAGTCTAAGCTATGATTCAAATAACTTAAACGTAACCCCTACCTTAATTCCGATGCTTAGATAGCTAATAAGAAAAAGGCAGGACTTGATCTACTTGCTTATGTGATTGCTCGGTTGATTATAACTTCGTTCCTTGCATGAGAATCGAGAAAACAACACGTCGGCTTGCTACGGCAACGGGGCACGCTTACCGAGGTTATGTGTGTGTAAAGAAATGTGAGAATGGGATGAAATGGTCTGAACTCGCAGCTGCCCCTTTTATAGTCGACATTGGACCCCATCTCGTATCGCGATGGGTTCCTTTGGCACCCCATCGCGTAGCGCGATGGGTTCAGATGACTCAGCCAATCCTCGTCGTGACACGTGGCCTGTCATTTTGCGCCACGTGTCACCCTGTGATGACGCGTGTCCACTGACTCAGCGACCCCATCGCGGTACGCGATGGGTTAGCTGGTCAGCCTATCGCGTAGCGCGATGGGAGGAGATTTTCAGAATTTACATTTTCAGTCCCTATACTTTCTATGTTTGTATTTTAGGCCTAAAATTGAGAGGGTTCGGGATGTGGTGTTACAATAAGACTAGATTAAACGAATATTGATACATGTAAATGTTACACAGTTAGCCGTGCACAACTCAAGAATGGGATTGCGATTAACGGTGAACGTAACCGACTTCAGGTGAGTTTCTAGCCCCATTTCCTTGTTACGTTTAACTCCGTTTATATGTACCCTATATGATTTATGTATGAATGAATGCTTGACGATGCATGAACGATCTTCGGATATTGCATGTGCCGTTAAGGGATAGTATAAAGATATGATGTATAGATAATGTATGGACGTATGAAAGTTATAATTATGAATGTATAGAAAGGTACGAAAGGTATAGATAGAACGAGGGAACCGACCCTAATAATGTCGGCGAATGTAGGGAACCTAATAATGTCGGCGAATGTAGGGAACCGACCCTAATAATGTTGGCGAATGTAGGGAACCGACCCTAATAATATCGGCGAATGTAGGGGACCGACCCTAATAATATCGGCGAAGGGTATAGGACGTAAGGTTCTTTGAAACGTATGTGTATGAAATGAAAGTACGTATGTTATTATGAAAGAATGAATGAAAGTACGCAAGTATGTAAGTATGTAATGTAGTAGGAAGGCATGTACCTTCGGGTGCATAGGTAAATATGTGAATGTATTGTATGTTGCCTGATTAACTAGAACTCACTCAGCGTAGCTGACTTTTAGTATGCACGCATGCTAATCGACTGAGACAGCTGGCTTGAGGTAGACACATGGCAATACTGAAGAGGCTGGCATCAGAAGATTTGTCGTCTTGTTTTGATACTATGTTTTATGTTATGCTTTTAAAAGACAAGTTATGGATGTTTGTAATGGATGGTTGACAGTTTATATTATTCCGCGAAAGTTTTTAATTAACTCTGATTTTAGAACTGCGTTTATGAGTAAATCCAACACCAAAGTAGGGCTACCGGTGACGGGGCCTTACAAGTTGGTATCAGAGCAAAGTTTGAGAGATTTAAGCATCCTACATGCTTAGACTCGAACAGAGAATGGGATTTAAGTAAGAAAAGAAAGAAGATGCCAGGTTAAGATAGCCATGTGTCGCTCAAGAAAACTTAGTAAAGGTAAGATGCATAATTAAATGATGTATGTTAAATGATAGAGAAAGGGTATATGAACGATAGGGATATGATTAATTGATTGCTTTGATTGACTAACTGTTTAAAGTAGAACCGGCAAAAATAGACTCATAAAGGGAAGTGTATAGGACACGGAAAGTAACGTGATCAGCTAATCACAGCTGGCCACTGTTATTACCTGTTAGCCTTACTATCCTTGTACTAAATAGTTCCTTGAGTGATGACGTTTGTGTTTTCCCTTTTTAGAATACGATGGCTGGAACGGGAGGCGATGCAGGAGCTGGAGTGATTGCGAGAACTGAGGGCCCCACTAGACGTCGTGGCAGGCCTCCTCGTGCCCAACAACCTTCGGTAGAAACATCTTCCAACACCGAAGAGGAAGGAAGCGGCGCTGGAGGAAACCTTAACAACAATGAAGGGGTTCAGCTAGATCCCTTAATCCAAGCGGCTATTGTTCAAGCAGCAGCCACTGCTGTAAAGAACATGAACCCGGAGAGGTCTGCTGGAAGCCATGAAAGAACCGCTGGAGGGGCAGGAGGTGATGGTAGGAAGGATGATGAAGGGGAAAGAGAGGCCTCGAGTGTGGTTAAGTCTGTGAAAGTTGATGACAGGAAGAGAGGCCGAGGTGGGTGCAACAATAAGTCCTTCAAAGTATGTGACCCGCCAAAGCTGACCGGGTTGAGAGACGTAATCGCTACTCTTCAGTGGATAACCGCCATGGATAAAATTATCCGCATTAGCGAGTGTCGTCCTGATCAAGCTGTCGGTTATGCCACCCAATCGTTTGAAGATGAAGCTATGTACTGGTGGGAGAGTGTGGAGCAGAGGAAGACCCATGAAGAGATCAAAGTGATGAAGTGGGAGGATCTGAAGGAGTTAGTGATGAAGAAGTTCTGTGCTGACGCCGAGGTTGAGAGGGCGGAGATGAAGTTTCTGAACCTGAAGGCCGGAACGATGACACATCGTGAGTACACCACCGAGTTCAACATAATGTCTAGGTTGGTGCCTGATATGGTTAACACGTACTGAAGCTAAGAGAATTAAGTGTTATGTGAGGGGATTGCCACAGAAAGTCCGCATGCTAGTCAGGACAAGTAAACCTGCTACCTTTGACTCTGCTGTTGAACTCGCAGAGATGGTTTATGCAGACCTGGCTGCAGATGACGCTGTGGTTGAAGAAGAAAAGAAAGATAAGAAGTGGGTTGCTCATGTTAGGCGACCCGGTACTCAGTTATGGAACTCGAAATATAAGAGACAGAAAGTGTGGGAGAAGAGGTCATGTAGGACGTGCGGGAAGATGCACGCTGGAGAATGCAAGTGGGGCACTGGGTCTGATGTGTGCCATAAGTGTGGAAAGTCCCATGGTGGGGAATGCAGATCAGGGTCAAATGCTTGTTACAAATGTGGCAAGGTGGGGCATTTTGCTCAGGATTGCCATGCAAAGCCCGCATGTTATAAGTGCGGACAGACAGGTCATTTGGCGAGGACTTGTACGAGTGGTGAAGCTGGTGGAAGTGAGAAGAAGGATGCTGAAGCAACAAGGCCAAGGACCAGAGCCTACATGCTGACTCAAGAACAAGCCAAGCAGATTCCCGATGTCGTCACTGGTACGTTTTTAGTGAACGGTGTTTCCGCTTCTGTATTATTCGATTCGGGTGCGGACAAAAGTTTCGTAGCCACGCCATTTAGTAAACTAGCTAAAATAAAATGTTGCCGAGTGTCCGAAAATTTTATAGTAGAAACTGCTAGTGATACCTCGGTTAAAATAATGAGAATGGTTAAGGACTGTAAGATAGAGTTAGAGGGATATGAGTTATGTTATGACCTTAGGAGGGTTCGATGTGGTTTTAGGGATGGATTGGTTGTCTGAGTATGAAGCTCAGATAGTGTGTAAGAGTAGGATAATAAGGTTAAAGTCCTTGGATGGTAGTGAGATGACGGTTTATGGTGATAAGGAAAGTTTTGGGCTTAATGTCATTTCGATGATAAAAGCCGAGGGTTTGTTAAGGCGAGGGTGTGGTGCCTACCTGGCGTATGTTGTCAACGCTACGGCCGAGAAGAAAGAAATGAAAGATGTTCCCATAGTGCGCGACTACCCAAAAGTATTCCCTGAGGATCTTCCGGGGTTGCCACCGGAGCGAGAGATAGAATTCCAAATAGATTTAGTACCAGGAGTCCAGCCCGTCGCGAAAGTGCCTTACCGTCTAGCACCATCCGAGATGAAAGAATTAATGTCCCAACTGCAAGAACTCCTCGACAAAGGTTTTATTAGACCAAGTGTTTCCCCGTGGGGCGCACCAGTGTTATTCGTGAAGAAGAAGGACGGAAGCATGAGAATGTGCATAGAGTATCGCGAGCTGAACAAGCTTACGGTAAAGAATAGATATCCTTTGCCCATGATTGATGATATGTTTGACCAACTGCAAGGTTCAAGTTGGTTCTCACGAATAGATCTCAGATCAGGCTATCATCAGTTGAAGGTGAAAGAGGCAGACATCCCTAAGACAGCGTTTCAGACGCGATATGGACACTACGAGTTCCTCGTAATGTCATTCGGTCTAACGAATGCTCCCGCAACATTTATGGACATGATGAATAGGGTGTGTCAGCCAATGTTGGATAAGTCAGTTATCGTCTTCATCATGACATATTGATTTATTAAAAGAGCGAGTCTGATCATGCAGAGCATCTGAAAGAGGTATTGGAGACTCTGAAGAAAGAGAAGTTGTATGCTAAGTTTTCGAAATGCGCATTCTGGTTGCGAGAAGTGCAGTTTCTAGGTCACGTGATTAATCCTGAAGGGATTACCGTCGACCCAGTTAAGATTGAAGCAATAACGAATTGGAAGACTCTGCAGAATCTGACCGACATACGAAGCTTCCTAGGGTTAGTTGGCTACTATAGGAGATTCATCGAAGGTTTCTCTAAGATAGCCGCACCGTTGACCGGAATGACCCGAAAGTCGGTAGTATTCAGTTGGGGAAAGTTTAAAGAAGAAGCATTTGAGGAATTAAAGAAGACACTCACGCAAGCTCCAATCCTTGCTCTACCCGACGGTGACGAGGATTTAGTTGGTTGTGCTGATGCCTCGCATCAAGGGCTAGGTTGCGTGTTGATGCAACGAGGGAAGGTGATATCTTACGCGTCTAGACAGTTGAAAGTCCATGAGAGCACTTATCCAATGCATGATCTAGAGCTTGCGGCAGTGGTGCACGCTCTCAAGATATGGAGACATTATATGTATGGTACTAAGTGTACTATTTACACAGATCATAAGAGTTTAAAGTATTTCTTCGAGCACAAGGAATTGAACATGAGGCAGAGAAGATGGTTAGAATTGATAAAGGATTACGACTGTGAGATTAAGTACTACCCTGGTAAAGCTAATGTGGTCGCCGACGCGCTAAGCCGTAAGAATGAGGAAGTCCTGGCAACAATAAAGTCATACCAACTGATTATGAACTCAAGTCCAAGAAGAGATTGTCAAGGTACAGTCAGAGGTGCTAGTAGATGAAGGGTTGGTTAAGAAGGAAATGATTTATGGCAGCAAGATGAGTTGATGGAAAACACTCATGGTGTTAAGACTAGATTTGACCGTATGTGGATTCCACGCCATGGAGATCTCAAAGGTCGAATCTTAGATGAAGCTCATAAATCAAGATACTCGATTCATCCCGGAGCTACTAAGATGTATCAATATTTGAAAAGAGATTACTGGTGGTCTGGAACGAAGAATGATGTAGTAGATTATGTTAGTAAGTGCTTAACTTGTTTACAAGTCAAAGCCGAACATCAGAAGCCTTATGGAAAGATGCAACCGCTAGAGATTCCTGAGTGGAAATGGGAACACATCACCATGGATTTCATAACTAAGCTACCTCGTACAGCTAAGAACCATGACACTATCTGGGTGATTGTGGACCGTTTGACCAAGAGTGCTCACTTTCTGCCTATACGAGAGGCTATCTCGTCAGAAACATTAGCGAGCTTGTTCATAAAAGAGGTTGTATCTAAACATGGAGTACCGTTATCCATCGTGTCTGATAGAGATATACGGTTTACTTCGAGGTTTTGGAAGAAGTTCCATGAAGCTATGGGAACGAGATTGAACATCAGTACGGCGTATCATCCTTAAACCGATGGACAGTCCGAGAGGACGATCCAGACTCTTGTGGATATGCTACGTGCTTGTGTTTTAGATTTTGGTGGGAGTTGGGATGATCATCTGCATCTGGCAGAGTTCTCCTATAACAACAGTTACCATTCAAGTATTGGTATGCAACCGTTTGAGATGCTTTACGGTAGACGATGTAGAACCCCGATATGTTGGGAAGAGATTGGTCAGAAAGAAATGAGAAGCCTAGAAGTGGTTCAAGAAACGTCTTCAAAGTTCGATCAGATCAAAGCAAGAATGAAAGCCGCTCAAGACAGACAGAAGTCGTATGCGGATAAGCGGCGACGACCGATTGAGTTTAACGTTGGTGACAATGTGATGCTTAAGGTCTGGCCTTGGAAAGGAATTATCCGTTTTAGAAAGAGGGGGAAGTTGAGTCCAAGGTACATTGGACAGTTTAAGATTTTAGATCATGTGGGTGAAGTAGCTTATAAGCTGGATCTACCCGATGAGTTAGAAGGAATCCATTCAACCTTCCATGTTTCCCATCTGAGGAAGTGTCTAGCTGATGACACGTCTCACGTGCCATTGATGGACATCGAGGTTGATGAACAACTGAACTACATCGAGCAACCGATAGAGATTGTTGATCGCAAGGAGAAGCAGCTTCATCACAAGGTTATACCATTGGTGAAGGTGATATGAAGGCACCGCAAGGGATCCGATGCTACTTGGGAAGCTGAGGAAGAGATGCGCAAGTTCTACCCTAGTCTGTTTATGTAATAGTTAGGTTTCGGGGACGAAACCTCTTTAAGGAGGGAAGACCTGTAACATCCTAAAATTTTCATATTTAATAAAAGAAAGTCGCGTTTAGTTATTGGGCCTAAATAATTAAGTAGTATTAATAAAGATCATGGACTTGGATTAATTATGGTGGATTAAAGGGTAATGGGCCTTAGGTCCTGGTCTTTAAGGGATATAAATACCCCTTAAACCACCCTAAATCCTCATTTCTATCCATCTTATTCCTTTACACACTCAAAACACACACACATCCTACACCACATTCGGCCGAGAGGGTGAAGGTGAGATCCAAGCCAAGCAAGCCTCGATTCTTGTTAGATTCTCGTGATGCAAGATAGACGCAAGATCTAGAGCCCATAAGCAAGCTAACCGAGACCGAAGAACGCATAAAGGTAAGCCGTTTCGCCTTAAAGTTTACGTTTTTATAAACGCTTAGCCTTGAAACTTAGAACGGGAGTAGATCGAGTATAGACAAAATGTAAAGTTGTAAACTTGATGATAAAATGAACCTAACGAACCAGCGAACCTAAACGGCTCGTTTAAAATGAAACCCTAGATCCAGTCTCTAAACGTTCACTATAAAGGTTCGTGCTTTATGTTATAAACGAGTCAAGATTGGACCGCAAATGGTCAAGGGAACGTTTAGGACTAAGGCCAATTCATAAAATGAGTATTGAAGTTGTGAAATGTGCGACAAAGCGAACCAGTGAGCAGCAGACCACAAACTTCGCTTATTGTATAACTTCGCTGCATAAGTTCGCTGTAGCTAAACTTCGCTTACAAGCCAACTTCGCCAAGTTAAGTTCGCTTGAAGATAAGTTCGTCTAAAGGTCAAGTTTGCCAGATACTAAGTTCGCTGGCCAACTTCGCTTGTTGTTAAGTTCGCCTATCAACAAGTTTGCCAACCTAAGTTCGTTCGCTGAACATGCTGATGCTTAAGTTCGCTAATGTTTAAGCATGCTAAATGTTTAAGTCCGTTTAAAATCTAAGTAAATGTAAGCTAACACGAGTCTATAAGACTAGATTAAACGAATATTGATACATGTAAATGTTACACAGTTAGCCATGCACGGCTCAAGAAGGGGATTACGATTAACGGTGAACGTAACCGACTTCAGGTGAGTTTCTAGCCCCATTTCCTTGTTATGTTTTCGGAGTTGTGTGCATACTCGATGTGATTAGTTAATACACTTACCTTAAGTGGTAAGTGCATGCCCTATAATTTATGTATGAATGAATGCTTGACGATGCATGAGCGATCTTCGGATATTGCATGTGCCGTTAAGGGATAGTATAAAGATATGATGTATAGATAATGTATGGACGTATGAAAGTTATAATTATGAATGTATAGAAAGGTACGAAATGTATAGATAGAACGAGGGAACCGACCCTAATAATGTCGGCGAATGTAGGGAACGGACCCTAATAATGTCGGCGAATGTAGGGAACCGACCCTAATAATTTCGACGAATGTAGGGGACCGACCCTAATAATATAGACGAAGGGTATAGGACGTAAGGTTCTTTGAAACGTATGTGTATGAAATGAAAGTACGTATGTTATTATGAAAGAATGAATGAAAGTACGCAAGTATGTAAGTATGTAAGTATGTAAGTATGTAGGAAGGCATGTACCTTCGGGTGCATAGGTAAATATGTGAATGTATTGTATGTTGCCTGATTAACTAGAACTCACTCAGCGTAGCTGACTTTTAGTATGCACGCAGGCTAATCGACTGAGACAGCTGGCTTGAGGGAGACACATGGCAATACTGAAGAGGCTGGCATCTGAAGATTTGTCGTGTTGTTTTGATACTATGTTTTATGTTATGCTCTTAAAAGACAAGTTATGGATGTTTGTAATGGATGGTTGACAGGAGAAAGTTTTTAATTAACTCTGATTTTAGAACTGCGTTTATGAGTAAATCCAACACCAAAGTAGGGCTACTGGTGACGGGGCCTTACACACCAATGTAATTTTATAATTCCATAACAAGGACAAAATAGTCATTACATAATTGGGCAAAAAAAGTAATTTGTCAATATCTCCATCCGTTCTTAAAGCGTTTCGTACAACTTGATGAAGCTTCATGGCTTATGAAATTATTTTTTTATTCTTTTACTACTCTAATTTATGACTCCACTAAACTAGAAATGAATGCCCTAATGTGACAACTGAATTCAAGTAAATCAATGGTTTTTGAATTGAATGTGCATTCTATACTTATATACATATTATATTTATTATTATTATTATTATTATTATTATTATTATATAAAACATACAGGATATACATATTATATTATTATTATATTTATTCAAGTAAATATACATATTATATTATTATTATATTATAATAATACATATTATATTATCACTAGAAATGAATGCACTATTGTGACAACTGAATTCAAGTAAATCAATGGTTTTTGAATTGAATGTACATTCTATACTTATATATATATTATACTAGTAGTGGAGCACGCGCGTTGCGGCGGGGAAGCAACAAAGATTCGGTCAATATAGGTTTGGTTAGTTATGGTACCGGAATTGGCTAGAACAAATTTATACTCGGTAAACTTTACGATGCAATAAATAATAATTTTACATAAAAATATCATAAAAAAAATAAACTTAACACAGTTACATAATTTAAGTTTTTTTTTAATTGAAAACGGACCAGAAGATAACCAGAGTAACTCAAAAAGCATACAAAACAAGTTACAAACTAAAAAGGAACATGTATATTTGGCCTGCGCGTTGCAGCGGTTGACGTACACGTTGCAGCGGGTGGAATTATTCATTTGTTGATCCCCGAGTCAAACTCTTTAGACTTTTATTTATTTGAGCATGTCTACTGCTGGTTAAAAATTTTAGGAGTTGATTATGTTTAAAATAGAGCAAATCAGTAACATTAACAAACCTACTCAATATATACGATTTTTAAGTTAACGAAGTAAAGCAAATGATGAGGGTTGCTTAAAACATTCAAAACACAAAACACTTAACAAATCTACATAATCTTGCCACTCACATTCAAGCAAATCAGTAACAAACACAAAGTCAGAGACTAAAAGAACGGCATAGACCAAGGCGCCTACTGAAACAAACAAACGTACGCAGATAAGCAAATAATTAAAACTCTAAAACACTAAAGATACATATTAAAACTGTGGAAATAACAAAAGAAGAGGGACATTACATACAAATGATGCACACTCTTTTATTAGTTGCAACCAAGTATCAAAGATAAACACATGTAAATATTAACAAGTAAATAATTAATTGGAGTTGAAGATACAATGGGGTTTGAGCTGCGCCTTGTTAATGGGCCGAGTTGATTCGATCAAACTGATTAATGAACATATGTTTCCTGGGCCATGGACACATGCCAAGATTCTTAGATCATACTTCTTCCCAGAGGCCGGGCTTCTACTCCCGCTCTTACGGGCCGGTTTGTAGACAGCCATGACTGCAGGAGTTGTGATGAAAGTGGTAAAAAGTGCCATTAGGACTAATATGGCAAAAACCTCATCATTAAGAACCTGCAACATTGGTATACATGTACATTTAGATTATCGGATTAAATCTATGAATGTTTTAAAAGTAAAGGTTTGCTTGAAAGAGATTCATTTGAAAGTGACCAGTGGCCGGTCATTTTGGTTTGTAAACAAGCCAAGCCTGAGCCGAAGTAAGCTCGCTTGTTGGTTTGATTTGTAATATAACCAACATTAATTAGTTATAACTCAACTTTTGATATATGTAAATTCAACATTATAGTATTATACATGGATGTGTACGGTAAAAACAAGGCAAAATTACCAAAATATCCATTTTGACCTAGATAATTAATAAAATAATCACTTTGGCGCAGCAAATTCAAAGATTCAATCAGAAGGGCTATTTTGGTATTTTTCTCTAATGATACTTTTTCTTATACGCGTAAATATGCGTTAAGAATTTTTTTTTTTAAATAAACGAGCCAACTCAACCATTTGACGTGTGAAACTCGAGCTCAACGTTACACTAACCTTTTTTTCTTTGCCAATGTTGAGAACAATGAGTTCAACTAACCCTTTCGTATTCATCAACAACCCAAGTGTAATCGATTCCCTCACTGGCATCATACACAGCACCGCCACCACGAACGTCCCCAAAATCTTACCACCACACGCTGCAGCGATCACCATAGCTAGCAGGCCCCATGCTTTCCCTCCACTGTTTTTTGTGACATCAGTTTTCAGCCCACTGGTAGCAAAGTACAAGGGGAGAAGCAATCCAGAAACAAAGTCTTCGATTCGTTCTATTAGTTTTTCAGCAAAATTTCCCTTAGGGATGGTTAGTCCGACCTTGAAAGCTCCGAAAATGGCGTGTATGAAAGGGTCAGCCTGAGTATGACCTGTAAGTTTTTTAGCAAAATTTACCTGTAAGTAAATTTCTTAAAACCACAACAAAAAAGGGAAATGAAGGTGTTTAGTTAGGGCACATTGAACTAAAATAAACTATTGAACCAAAGTAAAATATACAAAAGTAAACAAATAACAAAAAAGTGTCAAATGGAGTTGAAAGTCACTCATAGTCTATTTTTAATGCATACAACCACAAGAACCATATTAGCAATATATCCAAGTTTCTCGCGCTATCATATAGGGCGCATATAGAGGTGTGTGACAACCATATAAAAGATAGAATTTGACACTTGATGAACCATATAAAACATTCAGTTTCCATTTGACACCAGCCCGATCTGCTATGTTTTCAGAGGATTTAAAATATAAACTTCGACACCAACATGTTTCTGACCCATAAAAATTCACTTTTGGCACCAACCCTACCTGACACGTTAATTTGAATAAAAATATACACTATAACCATAAGCTTACCCGACCCGTTTCCAGTATATGAAAAATGGCTTCGCCCATTTCCCAACCCATAAAAATGAACATTTCAATGTCAACCCAACCCAACTCATTTCCGACACATAAATAAACACCGACCTGGCCCGACCCGTTTTCCAACCAATAATAAAAATATATATTTAAACACTAATCGACTCAAGCCTATTTCCAACCCATAAAGCTATACACTCACCAACTTGACCTGACCCGTTTTCCGACCAATAAAAATATACACCTTTACTCGACCCACTTTTGGCCCACAAATATATACAAGTTTACACCAACCTGACCCAACCTGTGTACAGGTTTCTGATCCATAAAAGCATACACTTTAACAGAAACCTGACAAGGCCTGCTTTCCGACCAATGAAAATGTACACTTTGGCACAAACCCGACTGGCCCAAATCCAGCAGAAAATAAAATATACACTATATGACACCATGAAAATGCTTCTATACATGTTTAAGCTAAAATTCAAAAATTTGATTACCTTCTGTTAAGATGAACAGTTCTATACATCAACATCACTTTTTGAAGTTTTCAAACCCGTCTTTACATCTAACCTGCAAAATCATATTTCTTTTTGTATTAATAAAGAGCAAGAATCATGCATGAAATAAGAACAAAATCACATCCAAAGTCTTACCCTACAATTTATTATTTTTCTGATTATGATTTAAAAAAATATATATATGCAAATTTTATATTCCGCGGATCATCTCGAGGCTCAAGCAGCTACAAATGAGTGTTAAAAAATGATACTTCCAAATTTCCCAGTAACTAATCATATGCATACATTTAGACAATCGTTTATGATTTCTCACAACCTTTTCTCCCAACTAAAACTTTAAACCAAGATTAACATTTGACACAAAAACATGACCGTTATGGCCACATACATTTAAAGCTGCATAAAAGCAAGAATTGAAACATATATACATAACTAAAATGCAATTACGCAACAGTCACACAAACACAAAAATCATGCAGTAATTTAAAGAAACAGACCGAACATGCAAAACCAATCCTCACAACCTTTCATTTTTTACTTACGTCCAGACATGCAAAACCAGTTCGGTCCCAAATCAAAGAGGGGAACGGAAACCGAATCCTTATCATGCCATGAACTGGATTAAGCTGCCAAAAAAATCACTAAACTTTCAATAAAAGAGAGATAATTTATTGAAGATAATATAATAATTTCAATGAGCCTAAATGCATATTCATGGAAAATTACCATTTTATCATCTTTTTCATGAAGATATCTGTCTTTTGGTATGTAGATTCCATTTTTCTCTCTAGAAACATATACCTATGGTCAACCAACAGTAGCAGTATACAGATTGTTAATTATGGGCTACCATAGTGAGAGAGTTTTTCTTGCCATGTGCAATTAAGTAATTTACCTTGCTTAAGCAATTCATTTTCAGAATGGTCCTTGATCATTCCTGATTCATCATCATCTTCTGATTAATCTAAAACATCTCTAACAAAACAATTGGATCAGTTTCAAGTTAATATATACAAATACAACAGTAAAAAACAAGGAATTAACATTACCATTTGATTTGCTGATTGCTAAAATTGAAGATTTGGACTTGGGGATCGAGTTGCTTGTTTTGGGGCTTTTGAAAGAGCATCAAATCGACATAAATATCTGTAGGAAGGAAGCAAAAGACGACGACATAAGCCCAGGCCCTAGAATCCCTTATTTTATAAATAAAGAACTAAAGATGAGGTGTTAAAGCATGCTTCAATTGATATATTTTTTTGTATTTCACATTCTGTTATCATTTAAAAAAAAGTACTTATTTTAACCCGTGTGTTACATGGGCAAGTAACCTAGTGTAAGGTATAAATAATAACATGCTTGTTACATCTCAAGCGTTTATTATGGTTAAGAGCATCTAATTGGCTCACATAATCTCACTTTCTCTCTTTCTAGGCTTTGCCCATCTCATAGTTATAAACGTTTAACAACGTCATCTCTCTCTTTTCTTTCTCATGTAATCCGTTTTGTAGTGTTTTTACATAATACAAGTCTCTCCTCCCTACAGATCAACCGCATCTCCTTTCTCTTAACAACGTGAGCTAAACAACATGTATTAGGATGCTTTAACGCATTACATATCTAAGCTTGTAAATCAATGTGACATATAGTGAATGTTTATAAATATTTTTTTTAGTTGTTCTACGTTCATTTCGTTAAATACAATAATATTGATACATACCTTGTTTGGTCATTGGTGTTTGTAAGCATTTGTTTAACTTCATTTTGCATTTAGTTATGTTCATTATGTCTTTTTTTCATTTTTCTTTAAAAATCATCAAAAAATATTTATTAGTAATTCAATAATAAGCCCAAAAGGCGCAACCATAGGACTTTTTGGCATTAAATTGAACTTTAAGTTGGATATCCTACATCACATAAGCCCAATCTTGTTAGCATCAAACTACATAAGCCACTTTTAAGCCCACTTGAAATTGTGGTAATATTATCAAAGAAACATTGTAAATTAATGTAGGAAGAAGTCAACCAACATTCAAGTCGTTTAAGTTTTTATCTCTCTCTTTTATTGATAAATTCTGCAAGGTCTTGTAATGCCCTTAAAACACTAATAAGCTCGTATCTTCAATGAATGAGGTCTACCTCTGGGGCAATATACTTGTGAATTGTCGGCCCGGAAATACTGTCACTAAATATTTCAAGAAGAATGTCCCTCTTATTTGGATTATTCTAGAAAAATTGTGTTTAAGAAAACCATCTTAAGATGTAGTTGGTAACATTTATATTATATCATTTAAGATGGGCCGCCCACCTTTTCTTTCGTAGCCCTATACAACTAATTTTCTTTAGTAGTCCAATAATATAAAAAAAAATACTACGCCCTACTTCACACACATATTTAATAAAACCTAATTCTCCTATACTTATCTCATAAGAGACATCTATTTCGTGGCGAGGAGCGCCGCATGCCGCCATTGATAACCCTAACTGTAAACTCTTGCTTGCCACTGTTAGAGGAAAATAATTGTCATCATATATGAGGGTAGGAATTATATATTTATATCCGTTACTTATATTTTATTCTTTCTTGTTTTGAGTTATTTCATTAGTGTGAATTCCGTTTTCATTTTATCATTATCTTCCAATTTTGTTATGAATTGGCATGCTTACTTTTAATCGGTTTCAATATGTAGGGAAATGGAGATTGGAATATCAGTCAACTATAACTTGTTGATTGTTCATAGAAGTATAACAAGCATGCGGTGAATTCACATGGTAATTTTAACCTTTATTATTATGAAGCGTATTTTTCGTTACTTGTTAGACATGTTGAATCATGTCACCACTTGGGATTAGTTGTTAGTCCGTCTATGCACAATTAGAGTTCTAATTATGATCCTAAGAAAAATATATAGAATATTAATGTGCTTTTCTTGCATCTAATGTTTCCGAAAAGATTATTGCATTTGAATAGATTTTCTGTTCCTACATCTGAGTGCATTAACGTTAATTTCTTATAATTTTAAGGTCATCACTTGCTATATGTCTAGCAATTAACCTAATATGATACAGAATTTCAAGCAAGTGCACATACTCCAATTATAGATGAAATAACCATTTTTCTATCACATTAAAAATTCTCACATTTTTAATTAAATAATACTTTTTATACATTTATATTTCATTTTTCTATTTTTATTCACTCACAGCCACTTTAAAAAAATATTAAAAATCGTAAATGATAACAATGTTTCTTCAAATTTAATCACAAACAATAAAATTTTCTCTACTTCACTCACAACCAATCCAGCCATACCCTAAAAGATGAAGAACACACACATAATATGAAGAACACATTGTGATGCTCTTATATATGTGTTGCTTCTTGTATACATGTGCGTATGATATATAGGTTGTTATGTTACAAAATGTTGCAACATTATCTTATATATCGTCATAACGTACTATTGCATAAAAATTGATGTGTACGACTACTAATCTACTGTACTATTTAAGTTAACAATGTGAGTCGGGTTTAATGAATGTGTTGTCTTCAAGGTGCTCGGATCTAAGAACACTTAGGTACGTTTAGTGACTCTGACAGTGTGAATTCACTAGCTAATCTCAGAGCAGAAGGTTTGAGAGAATTAAGAGGTAGTTACTGTAGGGAAATAACTGATGCAAGTCTTGCACACATCGTGACCCATCACTCGCTTCTTGAAAGCATCGAACTCGGCCCCGATTTTTGTGATGGGATTACTAGCGAGGCAATAGTCGCTATAGCCTTAGGCTGCCCTTGGCTGAAGAAACTTAGGCTCTCGGGCGTACAAAATGTGAATTCCACAGCCATTAGTTCTTTAGCCAATAATTGCCCGCAACTTCAAGACGTTGCGTTTGTCAATTGTCTAATAATCGACGGAGCGGCGTTAGGAAAATTGGTGTCACTTCGTTTTCTTTCGGTTGCTGGTACCGCAAATATAGACTGGAATTTGGCTGGCTATTCTTGGGGAAACCTACGAAATATAGAAGGTTTAGATGTTTCCAGAACCGACGCGGTTCTGGCTATTGTTAGGAGGTTGTTTAAGTCATTAAACAGTTTGAAACTTTTGTGTGCATTCAATAGTCCGCTAATAGATGTTGACGCCGATCTTCATGCCACGGCTAATCGACTTGGTATAATGATGCTCGGTTTCTTTAATGACACTTTTAAAGATCTGTCTCGTATGTTTCCCGGCACTTTCTCTGAATGGAGAAACCGGTTAGGGAAGAAAGACGGGAATTTGGATGAGTTTATGAGTTGGGTTGAATGGATTCTCTCACTTGCGCTTATACATATAGCCGGTTGGCTTAACACAGATGGGTTTGAGGAGTTTAGGATCAATCAAGGGGTTGGTCTCTTGCTTAATTTATTACAAAGTTCTCAAGAAGATGTCCAAGAATATGCAGCCATAGGGCTTGCAGCTTTCATGATGGTGGTTGATGATGTACCGATGGTTAATGCAATACTTGTTGACGCTGTCATGATAGGTGGCGGTGTTGAGCTTCTTGCAACATCTGTGCAAGAAGGGATCTAAAGAGAAGCCACAAAGGTTGAATCTTTTATGCTTTGTTGATTTATTTATCACAAAAGAGTACTTCTTGGGGCAGTTTAATAAAATACTTGTTTATTGTAGGCAATTGCAAATCTTTCTGTAGATCTAGCTTTTGCAAAAACTGTGGCGGGGCGTGGTGGGATCACCATTCTTGCAAGCTTAACGAAGTCTCTGAACCGATGGGTGGCTACAGAGGCCGTTGGAGGGCTTTGGAACCTTTCTGTCCTTGATGAGCATAAGGTTTTTGGTTTTATTATTTGTTAGTAAAATTTCAAAACTTTGGCTCTCGGTTAAAATTGTTACTAATTTGGTTAATCTTGATTAAGGGAGCTATTGGTGAAGCCGGTGCTATTAAATCTTTAGTTGACTTAACCGTTAAGTGGTCGTCTGATTGACTTCTGGCATGCCTCTTGATTTGTGTCACGTCTTACAAATGCGGAAATTGTATAATACAATATATTTTGCTTTTTAGGAACGGGTGGCGGGTGTATTTGGTAATTTGGCATTTGATGATAAGTGTAGCTTGGAAATGGCAGCAGTTGGTGGCATTAATGTTTTTATAACACTTGCATGCGCCTGCGAGTGCGAGGACGTGCAAAAAGAGGTAATAATATGATATTAATTAACGTGTAAAGTGAAATATCTAATTATCAAGATATCTCGGTAATGCGTCGCTAGAGAAACGTTTTGATCATTATCGAATGTAAATCTTGTAACTCCAATTTGTTAAAGGAATTCGTATACATAAAGCGGTTGTGATAAAAAAAATATATATAAAGTGATGATGCTTGCGATAATAAGAGGTAATAGTTGCGTAAATCGTTATTGAACAAAATTCAGGTCACAATATGAAACATAAAGTATTTATAAATGTGTGTCAAAATATTTGCAAAGCCATGGTCATTGAGTTTATGCAAAATGATGAAAGTTGTAATTTGTTATTAAATAAAACTTACATTCAACATTTAGAATGAAGCCTCGTATTTATAAAGTTATTAAGATATTTATCACCTTAGGTGACAATATTTAAAGCCTTGAAATCATACGTATAATCGTTTAATAATCCTTGAATACAAATCCTCATAATAAAATTTTGTTGTCATGACAATCTTAGATTTTTCAAATATGATTTATAAGATTTGCACATAATATGTAAATCGTTAATCTTGAAAGAGTTTATAATCTATAAATGATTATTTGAACACATGTGGTCGTTATAAATACACTAGTCGTATGTAGGTATACATATATAAATAAAAAAAATTTAAGGGTAAAACGAAGCTTGCGTGTGTATGGAGAGGTTTTAGGCTTCGAATGGTTAATGGTTTGGAAATTTGGTGAAGAGTGAGTATGTTTCGGTTGGTTTGTGTAGTTGGGTTTTCTTGAGTTGGATTTATGAGGTTTGTTGAGTTTAGGCCGTTTGAGTGGTTTAGGCTTAGATGATTTGTGTGAGTAATGGTTGGGCTATTCAGGTGAGGTTTTGCTTATTTGAGCAAGGGTTAAGTTGATGGGTTGGATAATTCGATCTTGATTAGTTTGGGTTGAGATTCGATTTAGTCATGTATTTTGTAAGGAGTGTTTGGGGTTGTTACTTATGATATCAAACCCTATGGTTGGATGAGAATGGTGTGGCGACATGGTTTGTGATTTGGCTTAGCATGGATCGAAGGATTGAGTCATAGTTGAGTAAGCTTTGATTTGTTTATGTCCAAGGCATTTGGTGAATGTGTTTGTCGTGTCTTTGAAGCATTTGGATGGTAAGTTTGATAGGTTTTCGTGGCGTAAAGGTGTCGGTATTTAAGGCTTTTTGTTGGGTTAATGTTGTACATCTTGGATTTTGCTTGGGGCTTGAGTTGGCGAGGGTATACTTTTGGGTGTTTAGGTTTCGTTCATATTGAGAAAAGATTTGAGTGCGTGGGAAAACTTTTGAGGTGAAGGATGGTTTGATTTAAGGTGGTAGTTTGAGATGAGATACGGGTGTTTGGGAACTTGTGGTTGCGTTTAGGAAAATTTTGACTAATAGTAGGTATTAGATTGAAAATATCATAATTTATAAGTAATGTTTGCAACGTCCATGAAAATTTTGATAATTAAAATTTCATGTAAATATATATATATATATATATATATATGTATATGAATATATATATATATTATATATATATATATATGTATATGAATATATATATATATATTATATAAATAGGAATTTTTTTTTAAGATCCGAGCGTGTGAACCACACAAAACTTTTTTTTATAAGCATTACAATAATTTTTTATTTATTTGCTTATGATGAAATTTAAAATACGTAAGTTGAATGTTAAAATTTGTTATGAGGTATCAATATTAAATGATATTAAATGATGAATGTCGTTTTTGGGAAAATACAAAGTTGCGTAATGAAAATCTTTTTACCAAGTTCATTATTTAATATCGTGTAACAAAAATATTATGGTAAGTTAGAATGACCGGCATTGTAAATCGAGAAATCACGAGTAAACGATTTTTGGTCTTTAAAGTAAAATTTATATGAAGTTTTACATGAGGATTTCAAGAAAGTTACAAACTATAAGTTTGTGACTTTTCTTGAAAAAATCAAAGCGAAACTACCATAAGAAATTTAAAACGAGTCGTATCATAAGATGCAAGTTTTATTGGTGAAAATTTATAATGAAGCAAAAATGCATAATGAAAGTTGTTGTAAAATAGATTTTAGGTAATGAGAATTCTACCATGGGTATTATGTAATATAATTAAAACGTCGTGAAAAGTTTTAAATAATTAATATTGTAAAAGGATCGTTCAAAATAAAAGAAATAGTTATAAAAAAATGAAATTTTATACAATTTTCATTTGTACAAGGATTTTAAAGAAAATTTAAAGTTTATATAATAAAAGATTTACTTGAAAATTCAAGGTAACATTTGTCATGAAATCTTTTTAATATGATGAAATTTATATAATGAGAATTTTGTTTATAAATAGTCTTAATGAAAATAGATGGCACATTAAAATCATAGTGAATGGATCGAAAATGTATATATATACATGTATTTATCGAAGAGGTCGCAATGGATGAAATTTATATATATAAAATCGTTGTGAAAATAAAATGAGAAAATTGGCGTAAAACTTTACTACATAAAATCGAGATATAAAAGAATTATTCACAATATAAAATTACCTTTATAAATGAAGACTTGTGATAAGGATTTATAAAATATAAAGGGAAAAATGGTTTAAATTTTGAAACATAATAATAATGTTTTAAGATTTAAAGGTGGGAAAAATCGCGCATGAACCACCATGACTTGATATTTCGACACTGAAAACCTTTTTACAAAACTACCATGATGGAGTCTAAATATGTGAACGTACCACCGCGTCTTCGTCATGTTTTCGACTCAAATAACGATTGTAGCAAATATAATAAATCGGAATACAACGTCGTGTCAAAACAACAGTCCACGAACCACCGCGGTCCTATTGTTTCAACACCGAAAATTAGGATGGCGAGCGGAACGCTCGCATTCGACAACTTAAAGTGGTCATCTCATATGAGACAATCTTTAAGTAGATTTGAAACAACGGGATCCAAGTTAAGCTCGTGATCCATAAAACACAATAAAAACTAATGTTTTTGCGTTTTAAGGTAAGGATACCTTGGAGTACTATGAAAGTGTATGTATATATTTATGATTTGATAAAATAAATAAGTATATAAATAAACAAGTGTATTGAACAATCAAGTAGGGTTAACACGTATAGGCAACACGTATAAGGACCCTAAAGTAAAGACTATACTAGGTCGTTACGTCTAACCACCTATCCTATAGTCTTGTGGCTTTGATACCAATCTGTCACACCCCGACCAAAGGCGGCGGAACATGCCGAGGTGCAACTGATTTCCAAAAAACACAAGACACTATTTAAAGTGACAATATGTATTCAACTCATTTTATTTTCAACGAATGTAAGGCCCCGTTCCCGGTAGCCCTACTTTAGCGTCGGATTTACTCATAAACACAGTTCTTACAAATCAGAGTTAATTAAAACTTTCGCAGAATATAAAACTTTAACCGTTAATTACAAAACGTTTTTCTTTTCTTTACAACCAACTTAAAACATCATATGTTAAACATTGTTTCTTCCATCTTCAGATGCCAGCCGTTCAATCCATGCCATGTGCCATCCTCGAGCTAGTTCTTTAATCTACACACCTGCGTGCATACTAAAAGTCAGCTACGCTGAGTGAGTTCTAGTTAATCACGTAACATACAATTCATTCTCATACATTCTTCCCGTATCCGAGGACACGTATTACTACCTTAACCTTGTATAAATATCCATAGGAGGATCATCACGTAATATCTATTAAAAGAACCATTACTATTACCATACTGTATATAATCTCCATAGAAGGAACACTCTGTATACTTTCCATAGAAGAAACACCCTATATACTTTCCATAGAAGGAACACTTTACTATCCATAGAAAGAACACTATACTATCCATAGAAGGAACATGATACTATCCATAGAAGGAACAATATACTATCCATAGAAGGAACATTATACTATCCATAGAAGGAACAATATACTATCCATAGAAGGAACATTATACTATCCATAGAAGGAACAACATACTATCCATAGAAGAAACATTATACTATCCATAGAAGGAACACTATACATTATCCATAGAAGGAACACTATACATTATCCATATAAGGACACTGTATATAAGCTATTATCTAATATCCATGTAAGAAACTAATCTCTTTCCTAGGCAATACGTGCAATATCCGAAGATCGTTCACGTACTGACAAGCATTTCATTCTCATTCACGTCATATATAGATAACATATAAATCATACATGGCATACACTTACCATTTAAGGTAAGTGTATTAACTATCACATCGAGTATGCACACAGCCCCGAAAAACATAACAAGGAATGGGGCTAGAAACTCACCTGGATCTTGTTTCTTTCTCCGTTTAACGTAATTCCCTTCTTTGACTGTGCCCTGCTAACTGTATACAGGGTATACACATTAATATTGGTTCTATGTCTGGAGTAATCTATGGTCGTTGTATTTCTTAGTTTATTTTATACAAATCCTAGTGTATACGGCTTTAATTACTTAATATTCATTTTCCTTTCTTTAATATTTTAGCTTACCCCTTAGATTATCCTTTTGACGTATAATGACGGGGGCACGCGTATGCGTACATTTACACACACAAATCTAACTCATGGGTAGTTATATGTAATTATAATGTATATGTGTCTTAATGTGATCGGGTTTCTATTATTGTTAATTACGTTATAAATAACCCAAGGCATTGTAAACGAGTTCGTCTATCTATTTTGCGATCGAGTTTATATGTTCTAAGTGTTATAGGATTCGAGTTTATATTCGGGCCAGGTTAGAACTCGGGTTTGTAATTGGGCTTGGCTAGTGTTTGGGCTGAATAATAATGAAAGACCCAACTCATACTTGTCTTAATCAAACCCAACCCACCCGTGTCCTAATCAAGCCATCAGGCAGTCTCCTTCTTCCTTTTCTTGTTCTAGCAGCCGCCCAAGTAATTGATCTGGTGCAAATGGTCTGCGGCATTGTAATTAAACTCATATGAGACTCGATTACAATGTAATCGATTTGATGTGTATTCCTCTATGTAACAGACTTGTTTTGGGTTCATCAATTGTATTCGGCCTACTCTGTATGCGACTGATCTTGTAAGCAAATTGGGGTTAATGCAATCGAGTTTTGGGTTTGTGATCGAGGTCTGATTGGGACAGGGTATGCGAGTTCAATTTGTAATTGAACCAGGCGAACTTGCTTAGCGAAGTTGAACAAAAGCGAAGTTATTAGTGGCGAGGTTACCCTTAGCGAACTTAGCTATTAACGAGCGAAGTTATGCGCCACACGAACTTATTCATGTTGAACCTCAGGCGAAGTTATTTGGGGAAGCTTGGCTGGCGGCGAACTTGTCCACAGGTGAAGTTGCCCAGCAGCGGCTACTGTTCGTGCTAATTCCCCCGTAATCACTATGAAACCCTTTGATATGATCTTAACCAACCCCGCGAATCATCCCGCGATCGATATCGGGTGAAAGCTCGGCCCGGAAAAGCATAAAGTTTGGACCTTTAAGCTAAAAACGTTTAATACTAGTTTTAAGGGTTCATTTAATCGAGCCGTTTCTGTTTCGGGTTCATTACACCCACATTTATTATCAAGTTACAACTTTAAGCTTCGTTTAGACCCGATCTATTATAGTTTCAAGTTTTATGGCTAACCGTCTATTAAAACATGAACTTTAAGATCGAAATCGTACCTTTATGTTTTCGTTTTGGTCTTGGTTAGATAGCTTATGAACTTGGATCTTGTATAAATCTTGAATCACGTTTGCTTGCTCAGATTTCGCCTCTCTCTTGCTCGGCCGTATATGGTGTGTGTGTGTGTTTGGAGTGTGTAGAGATTAGGATGATAAGAATGAGGATTTAGGATGGTTTAAAGGGTATATTTATACTCCTCAAAGCCCATGGACCTAAAGCCCATCCCATCATCTTGATCCATTTTTAATTACCCAAGTCCATAATTCTTTCTATATTTAATATTAATTAACTATTAACACTCGTTTATAATTTCATGGACTTTCATTTATCTATTATTTTATTATTTCTCTATTAATCCGAGTAACTATTGTTCCATAAATAAATTATATTATTTAAATATTATTCTTTGAAAATTCGGGATGTTACAACGAATCAGTAATCAACACATCTCGTTCACACAAACAAATTGAATACAAGTAACAATTATATTATTCGTTTTACTAATATCCTAATAGTCTTGGTAATGTTTTCGTCAAGTCCTCGAGTCAACAAAAGTCGAACCTGTAAAATTTCATAAAATAAAGTTTGTCAACACAAAGGTTGGTGAGCAATTCATAAGTTTGAGCATATAAGTATATAGTAATAAAAGCCACAAAACTTTTATACAAAACAATAAATAAAGGCAACAACTTGGATAAAATAGATATCGCTAATAGTTTTACGTTAGCGGCACCTAGCTATAAGTGGATGCCAAATAGTCTAGGATTTTATTGACAATTGCTAAACACATTAGCACCACCTAGCTACTAGGGGTTGTCAAGTAGTCTAGGATTTTATAGCTATCGTTAATTGCATTACGTTAACGACACCTTGCCATGAGGGGTTGCCAAATGGTATAGGATTTATAGTTCCACCATCTAAAAGCGATAAACACATAAGCATGTAAGCATAGAACACCAAATCGAGCAATATTTAAGTAAAGTATACAATCACGTTTGTGGGTTTAAGATTCAAGTAAATAAAGCATTTAGCTTGATAGGTATGAAATGTCACCCCAAAACGAAAGACGGAAAAAGGGGTATGAAAGTACTCACCTCGATTGATGAATTAAGAACTAATTAATGATGGACAAATAGAAAGCTTGTGACAAAACGAACGAATCCGACTTGAAACGATAAACACCTTAGCTAAAAATAAATAATGTAATATATTAATGAACTTGAAGCCACGATGAAACTATATTGGAAAACAATGAACGATGAGGTTCGGTTGTAAATCGGATCACTGGTTGATTTGTTAATGATTAGGGACTCATACTTAAATGATAATTAATATGAAAATAATATTATTTTATTGGGCTTTTAAATAACTAAACCAATATTAAATAGAAGTGAGACGAGTTTAAATCAAGAGTTCGGTTTTATAAGAATGAATTGATAATAAAATTTATAATAATATTATTAATGATAATGATAGCAACAATAATAATAATTCTAAAAAGATATGTTAGATATATATATATATATCTTCTTATATAATAAAGGAAGAACAATTTGGACATCTGTCCCACCACATTCATTAAGGACAGGTGTTACCACCAGGTTGTGTTTACACAATTTAAGAGGCCACGTCTCCTAGAAGCTTTTGGGGAATCTTCTTCCTCTGCAATCTGGTTTACTTAATTATCTTTTCAAAATTCAAAATTTGAAAAAACAATCTGTACCTCATTTTCTCCTAGATCTAATCGTCTCTTCATCGCAAAACCCCAACAAGTAAGCCATCTTTGCAACCATCAATCTCCTATTCTTCGCTTTCGTTGACCATATATTCTGTTGCAGAACCGAAAAAGGTTAATATCTGCCCCAAGTATGGCTGTCACCGGAAGCGAGACACAGCATTGGAGGCTGGAGGTCTTTCTTTCGCAAGTAAGTTATGACCATATTTTAATTAAATTTTTGTGTGTTTTAGGGTTTATTAGTGCAACATCGTTTATCTTTCAGTTGTAGGTTTTAATCTAGACAACATCCTTCCAATTGGAATCACCACATCAGGTATAGTTTTATTTGGTTATAACACATCTCTCAAACCCTTAACCAAAACTTCTTACTCTGGCGATTCACGGAGTTCATTCTCAAAGAAAATGGTGGACCAGGTTTCAAGATGGCAAAGACAACAATAGGTATGCTCTTACTTGCAATTTTATACATTTATGTTAAATAAATAAATGTTTGGACAGTTCATATTTTGAATATATGGCTTTGAGGATTTAATTTCTTTCTGAATCAATATTTAATTTAACATGTATGATTACTGTTTCTTTATGGAATTGAGAAAAAAATATCTCCCTGCAAATGTTTTTTAGGTTCATCTGTATTTTCAAAATAGGCTAGTGTAACAAGATGTTCAAGTTAGAGGTATTCACGGTCCAGTTTTACATAAACCGTTAGTAACATTTTTAGTTTTTTCAAACCAAAACCAAACGGTAATCGAAGGCAAGTTAGTGTAATTCATTTTTTGGTTGTTAATTGTTGAGTTCTTTATTGTTGATTATCAGAACTCAAGTGTCATATTGAAGGCAAAATATTAAAGAAAAAGTTTTCTTAACTTGCAATCAAAGTTTCAAATTGAGAATGCAATATTATAGTGACATTTTAGATATTTGCACTTGTAGCTATAAGCAGTAGTTTCATTTTTTTTTGTTGCACCTTCATCTGAAGCAAGTCTATGCAGTAATTCTATCTATGACTTTGGGGTAATTTGGATTAGCCGTGGCTCTCAAGTCTCAAGTCTCAACGCATTACACATCCACACTATCTTGGAAACCGTTTTAATGCTGACTTGCTTACATGTATCTTATGTTTTTAACGGGGCAGTAATTAATTGTGGTTATATATGTCCTACCGTAACTTCATTTTTGACTCTCAAATCACTTTCACTTTCTTTGATAAAATTGTTTTTCCTTGGTTAAATTTGTTGATATGGTATTGAAGACTGAAGTAAAAATGTATTGTAAATGTTGTTGTGGAGTTTAGTATGCATTTGAAAAAAAGATCTAACACATGTTTCATATTTCAATTTTGGTGATCTCTTTTGTTTGCAACTAATGAAATTTTATTTTTACCAGTTCGCTTTGAGGACGGTCTTTTAACTTCAGTAGAAGCTGCTCGCGCAGAGGTAAGCATCTTTCTGATCACCTTCTAGAATATAAAATACTTGGTACAGTTCTAATCAAGCTTTAATCATACCACTAGATAACACAAACTTATAAAATACTTTACTCTAGCCTCTTTTTTACACGACCCATTTTCCATTTAAAAGGGAAACGGGTCAAACGAAAAATATAGATTAAAAGAAACAGGTCAACTATCTACCTAATATTATTAAAAGTAGTTATTAAACATTATTTAATTTACAAGTTTTAGACTCTGTGTATGCATACAATTTGTCAACTAAATATGTATAATTTTTAGTTGCTAATAGTAATAATTTAAAGGAACCAAATAATGTGAAAAATGACAAAAGACAGAAAGTTTCAGTAGAACCCACAAGCATGTTTCGCTAAACCGTGCAGGTTCCGGTCAACCTGTCGGGTTCTAGAACCATTAAGTTAGGTCATAGGCAACTAGCCACCACATTACTCACTTTGACCCTTATCGAATAATGATTCACATAAGGCAACGGAAATTTAAAACCTTTTGGGGCTGTTTTAACTTTTTTAAACGCATCCATATGAAATAAATATGTTAATTTACAGATGTATTTACTCATTAATTTCAGTAATCTCATTACTTTGCATAACTAAAATGGATGGTAATACAAGTTTATTGTTGATGACTTGATGTTATCTTACTTTAGGTTTCTGAAAGCAATGAAGTTTGATATTGAAAAAGGCAACAAAAATGTGGGCTGATATGATTCATTGGAGAAAGGAATTTCGTGGTGACATGATTATGGAGGTGATTAATTTACATGCAACTTTATATGCGTTGATCTAATATGTTGATCTAGCATCAAAACTGATATCACTTATGATGGATCTTGTCAGTATTCCGATTCTCCCAATTTGAATGTAGTTTTGAAATTTTGGTCAATTTTGTCTGAAAAGTCAACAATGCCGAATTAACTGGTTTGTCCACATTTCGGTCAACCTGGTTAAAAATAGCAGCTCTTCCTGAGTCCATTAATTTTCCCATAAGTCAAAATAAATCAAAGATATGAACATATTAATTAATTCAAGTTATTAAAGTTTTGCCCAGTAAGTCAAAAAATCAAAGATTTAACTGACTTTGTTGATGGATTTTCGTTTATGAGCTTTGTTTTAAGAATGATATCACATTCAATACCATGTTGGCACGTTTTTATTTGTTTAGTCATATTATTGTCTAATAATAGTAAATCATTTAGGTAAGGATTAATCTATAATAATATGAGTATTAATATTTAATACGTAGTACTAATTACCAAGTATAATACATTACCTACGTTTGAAGTTTTATGTATAAATGGTGATAATAGATCATGGCCTTTCATTGTTTCACATACAAAATTAGAGTGTACGACTCATTTATCCATTTAATGAAACTGAAAATAGGCTATGTTATAAAATCCTTATATTCAAAATTTCATGTCATTTTTTATTTTTTTTAAAGTTGTTTTTTCAACCCGTGTGTCACACGGGTATATAACCTAGTATATATATATATTTATATGGGGTGAGATCCAGAGAGAACTTCTCTTAAAGAGAGAACTAGAGAATTATTAAAGAATTATTTTTAACTATTTAAAAAAAATTATTTTGTGATTTTTTTTCTTTCCTCCTAATAAGATGATATTGATACTAAAAAAAAAAAACTTGTCGGTGTAGTACTGTAGTGCATATGTGCACTAATGCCTATTGCATATATACAATAGTGTTTTATTGCATATAATACAACACAATTGCATTATCCAATACACACTATTGAATATATGCAAACACAACGCTAATAATTGTATGCAAAACATATTATCGCATATATGTAATACAACACTAATGTACATATGCACTATATCGATTTTTTTTTTAATTTTTGTATATAATATAACACTATTGCAAATAAACAATACAAACAACTATATATATTCTATTCAACACTATTTCAAATATCAAAATGCACATTATTGCACATATGCATTGTAACAAAAGTCGGTGTATTGCATATATGCATTACTCGTTAATTTTTTTAATTTTATATTTTTTTGTGGTGAAGAATGACAACAACAAGAAGGATGAAAAAAAAATTTTAAAAATATTTTTTTAATTAAATTAAAAATACTTCATTATTAATTCTCTAGTTCTCTCCATAAAATGAAGTTCTCTCATGATCCTCTCCCTTTATATATATATATATATATATATATATATATATAGATATGTATAAGATAAGGATAATAATAATAACAACAACAATTATTATTAATAATACTAATAAAGTATAGTATATATACCTATAATTATTATTAATAATATAAGTAATAATAGTTATAGAATAAAAGCCTTGGTATTAATTAAAGTGTTGTTGGTAAAAATAATAATAATAGTAAATAATATTGATAATAAATAATGATACCATACTCGATGTCGGTTCGAGTTCTAAACGAGTTCACAAAAATAAATACAATAATATTGTTGTTAATAATTAATGATAAAAATATGGTTTTAATAAATAATGATAATATGATTTTTATTAATAAAAATACCAACTTTAATATTTATAAGAATAACTAGGTTATAACCCGTGTACTACACGAGACTTGACACCAAGCATTTTAAAATAAAGAATAATGTATAATAAATAATAATATTCAATTTACAATTACATATTAATTTCACTTGAATAGACATACATATAGAGTGGTGTAACACGAAATTGTTTTAACACAAAAACAACATAAAAATATTATAACATTGTAAATTTCGATTCATACCACTAAAATTAAGAAATACATAGTAATAAATGGTATCAAAGATCCATATAACATTAAATTATATTTTACTTGGGTAATATAATTTACAACTAATGATTCTCTAAATAATTTTTTTTATCTAACATCTGTAGATTTACAACACGTTAGCAAGTTTGGCTCTTGCCAATGGTGCTGACGGTCAACCTTGCGTACCCCTAGACTTCTTATTGGTAATGGTGGCTACATGCCTTCTGTTTCTGAAGAGACAAAACACATATTAGTGTGGCATCTAATTTTAATAATTTAACAGTAAACATTTTATTGATAGTGGTTTTTGAATAATTCATTGAAAAACAACCATTTTGATTTGAACTCATTTTGCTCAAATCCGGTTTTGAACCAAAACAAATTAAAGTTTTTTAGAACCCGTTTTTACCCGAAACAAATTAATGCTTTTTAGAACTCGCTCCCATTTGACAAACTTATAGTTATATAATATTCTAGCCCATAATAAGTCCCCCATTTACAATCCAATAAAAACTCACTTCACTAAAGACTATATTTCACAAACCCAAGCATGTTGGATAAAATACAAATACAAAGAGGAAACATAGAAGCATTTCCTTTCATTTTTGGTTTCCATTCTCAGCTCAATTCTCTTTTAATATTTTTTTTAATTTTTTTTCAAATACTAAAGAATGATTATGTCAATCTTTATGGACAGTTTTTGTTCCAAATTATGCGTAGGTGTAAGGGTTTTGTTTGGATGGATGTTACTAACCCTTGATAATCGAATACAAATGTGCCTTTTAGTTACAGTAAAATACATTTTATATTACAATAATTAACTTAATATACCTGCTCATATAGTCATGTAAATGAGATATGGATTAAACATAGTGATATATGAATCTGAAACAACCCCTAATATGGATTAGTCTAGTGAGGTAACGATGAAATATTTGTTTTTTTACTCCCGCTTTAGAAGCATTTACCAAGGTCAAATTTTCAAATATTATTATGCAATTGTTGGTATTGATCTCGACTGCACAAATTTCGGTCAGTACCAACACAGATTTGGAAAATTGGATTTTCCCTTATAGTAAACTTTTGAAAGTTGTTTATGGGTGAAAAAAAATATAGTTGCCCGAAACAAAAATCAAACCAAACCATGTAACTTTTTAATGTGATACCCCACGTGAATAACAAAATTAAAGATAGCTTGGTAAATTAGGCATTTAAGAATACAGCAATGACGTTGATAATTTTACCCATTATCATTAATGCAACCAATACAAAGTTGGGATCGATCCCATGGCATGTTAAGATGGCTCCATTCGATCCAAGCTGTCCATTTTTTCCTCAGGACCTAATCTTGGGAACACATAGATATTAACAATCCTTTTTCCCTCAAAAATTTCTTTTAAAAACCATTCCATAAACGATAAAGTGCATAAATTGTTTCCAAATTTAAGCAATTAAGTTTGAGTTAGTGACCAACTTAAAATATCATAAAATCAAAAGTATTTAACCTCAGTTTAACTATATATACAAGTAATTTGCTGATGCGCAACTGATAAATATCATGCCATCACCAAATCATATACCACATACTCTAAAAATGAACACTTAGAAATAAAATAAGAAAAAGCATTTACTTATAAGATTATAAAAAGTTATCTTTCTATATTTAATTTAAAAATATATTGTATGTCACCACATTATATGCCACACAAATTATAATTGTAAAATTTAAAAATAAAAACGATAACAGAGATAAAAAGTTACCTACCCACCTAAACATAATTTGCACCTACCCAATTCACAAAATTACCTATTTTGGTGTCTCACTAACACAAAGTATAGAAGATCCTTTGAATATTGTTGTGAACTTGAAGATGAGCAAAATGATGTATCTGTTGTATCCACAAGAAGTGACACTGCAGAAGGATGAAATTGGTTTGTGTGAAGGAGCCGCGAAGATGAATTTTGAAAAAGAGGAAAGGAAAAAATAGATAATTAAGATAAAATTGCCAGTTTGAACGAAGACTGCAATTTTGATAATCACATCTGGCAATTTGAAGCAATTTATGAATATTCCATTGGTTTATTATATAAATATAAGTAGATGGGTTAAAAAGGTAAGGAGTGATGAGAGGATGACACGTGACAATATATAGTAGTCTTTTATTAGAGTAGTAAGATGATAATAATAATAATAGTATTAATAATAAATAAATATAATAGTAAGTTATATGTAATAATACTAATAATAATTTTTACGTAGTGATATTAATATTAGTAGTAACAATAAATTTGTTAAGTATAAAAATAACACCAAAACCAGTTTAGGTATAGACTCGAACCCGTGACCTCTAGTTTAATAACTAACGTACCAACCAACGAACCAAGGTAATTAAACCCATAAGGAAATTATATCCATTACCCGGCTGTACGTCTTTTACCCAAAATCAAACCAACTCCATACTCATCTAACTCGTTACAAAGAATATAACCATAACTAATCCGATTACTAACAATTCAAATTTGATAATCGATATAAGAAAACTAATAACACCAAAGCCCAAATTTATTTACCGAGGGATGACGAACGGCGCTAGCGAGCGACACGAGATCCGACAAGAAAAATCTGACAATGACAGCGGTTCACAGCGGTGGCTACACGGCTGTGAGCGGTGGCGAAACAGTAGCAAAAACGGCACAACAGCAGCAAATTTGGCGGTGGTGGCGCTTAAACGGCAGCAGCTGCAGCGCTGCTGCGATGGCAACGGCGGAGAGAATAACGAATGAACAAGAAGGAATTCAACAATCCTTTCATAAAATTAACTTTTCAATAAAACTTGTGTTTGATTGGACAAAGAAGGAATTCAACAATCCTTTCATAAAATAACGAATGACCAAGTTTAAAAATGAGTGAACAAAATAATCGATGAAAAAGTGTACACTAAATGAAAGTAAATAATCTATATATATATATAGATATCTATATCTATATCTATATTATATATAAAGGAAGAGTGATGGGTACCAATATAATTTCATAACAAGGACAAAATAGTCATTACATAATTGAGCAAGAAAAGTAATTTATCAATATCTCCATCCATTCTTAAAGCGTTTCGTACAACTTGATGAAGCTTCATGGTTTATGAAATTATTTTTTTATCCTTTTACTACTCTAATTTATGACTCCACTAAACTAGAAATGAATGCACTAATGTGACAACTGAATTCAAGTAAATCAATGGTTTTTGAATTGAATGTACATTCTATACTTATATACATATTATGCTATTATTATTATACTTATATACATAATGTACATTCTATACATTCTATACTTATATACATATTATACTATTATTATTATATAAAACCTACAGAATATTTATTAATTAAGTGTAGATACTTACATACATACGGGATGGGCATGTTAACACCCTTAAACTTTATATTATAGTGCAAACCTTATCATTGAACACTAATTAAGACGATAATGATTATGGTTAAATTACCCAAGACCGTTCCTATCCCTCGCACTTCATCAATTCCACTAGCAGTTGAAGTAATAATCCATCCTAAATGAATGTTATTGGCCTACCCTTTCATTTGGAAGCAACCCTATACAATATAAATCAAGAATTTCATTCACATGCATCTTCCCAACTAGATGTTGCCGTCTCTTTAGTTCGATTTTCTTCTTAGAGGGAGCAAACGATCTTTGTCTTTGGGTAATTTTTTGAATTAGGAATTTAATTTTATGATGGATTCTCTTTTAAATTTCTTGTTTTTTGGTTGCTATGGTCGTTCGTCGTCGGAGTCTCGCAACCATTGTCATTGTCTTGCGTCAAATGGGTCGGTTCTTAACTGCATTATGTAATTATTTTACAGATTTTGATAGTTTTGTGTTTGGACCTAACAACTTTACTCTGGTGATTATTGGTGGTGATCTACTGGTTGGCAACATGATCTCTACATTCAATTTCAATCAATTGCATCTCTTCCTCTCTGTCATACCCGCTTAAATGGTCGCACAGAGATTGGCAACTTCAACGCTCAAACCTTCATAAACACCATGGTACTCTCTTCTTCAATCTCATATTATACAATTATGTGCAACATTTTTACTAATTTCATCATTTTGATGTTATTCTACAGTTCTCGATTACGGTCTTCAATGATACATACTTGAAAGGACATTATATTTGATATATTCATCATTCGTGCGTATGAAAACCCTACGTGTATGAATTATATGTGTTTATGTCATAGGTTTTAGGGTTTATGTTGCTAAATGGTCTACTTTGCTCATGTTTTTATAAGAATTGATTGATTACTTATGATAGAGTGAAGGTTTGTTATACTGATATGTGTAGTTTATTAGTAATCATTGATTTCTCGGGATTTGGTTTGGGTGGGTAGGCTTGTAAATATTGATGTTATATCTTAATTCCGATTATTATATTTGCTTTGTTAAAAGATACAGTTACTTTATGGTTGTCATTCATAATTAGAAGGAACATTTGTATCAATTTTTTTAGCATTTCTTTTGTTAGAACTTTCAATCCTAATGATTTAATTGGAAAGAAATGGTTTTTGGATTATTTTTGTTGTAAGCACGTGTAATGCTTAATTAGACATGGTTGTGCTACCCCACAAATTTTCATGCATGTAAAGTATTATAAACCGATCTTAAAATACAGGCTTATCTTTTTAAATAGATTCAAGCCAACTGTTGTTTTTGCAAAATTGCAAAAAAAAAAAATCCTTCTTTTGAAGAACCCATGAGAACTGCGGAAATATAAGTGCATAAAAATGTTAACTTGACAGGTATTGGGCGTTTTTGGAATAAGAATTAGATGTTGAATTCTATTTAAAGGTGGAGGTCTTAGTTCGATTCAGTTTAGTTGGGAACCAAGGCTCAAAATTTGCATTGGAATTGTGAAAGCGCTTGCGTATTTTCATGAGGAAGTGAAGTTGCATATAATTCATAGGGATATTATAGCAAGTAATATTCTTCTTGATAAATATTTAATGCCAAAGATTTCGGATTTTGGGCTTGCTAAATTAATGCCCGTTAATATGGCACATGACCACATGTCAGCACGCGAGTAGCTGGAACAATGTAAGTTATGAGATTTTATCTATTTGTGTTTTAAAAATTAACTTTTGTTAAAAATCACCAATATATATATATATATTTTTGTTGTATTAGTGGTTGTCTGGCTCAAGAATACTTGATTAGAGGCCATTTAACAAGTAAAGCGGATGTTTATTGTTTTGGTGTTCTTCTCATAGAAATTGTGAGTGGGGGATGCAACACAAACTCAATATTGCCTTTTGAAGAAAAATTCATTTTTGAGAGGGTAAGTAGTTTTCATTAGTTATTTTTGTGCATTTTTATCTTGTTTTATTCTAGCGATTTCAAACGGGTTTTTTTAAGCTTTTTTCGAATGAGTTAGAAGCTGTCATATGGGTACGTTAAGGGTCCTAAACACGTCCTGGTATAGTCATAGAATGAATAACGAGGGATATTAGTTTTTGATGGACTAGCCCATCGACAAGGTTTTATTTTGTTTAACTATCGCATAATGTTACTAGCGGGTTTATCATTTTAATTTTATCGGTTTTGTCGTATGGTTGGTTGAAGCGTTTTAATAGGCGTTTTCAGTTGGATTAAATGGGAGCGGAGTTATGAAGCTGAACTATGCAATAGGATTCAGCTGGTTAACCAAAAAAAGGCAATGCTTACCAAAAGTCAACGGGAACTCAAAGGTCAAAGCCGAATGAATGATAAGACTAATATTAGAGCTTTAAGTACTTTCACAGCTACTTGGCTGGGAATGTTAGTAATGGGTTTAGCAAGAACCGATCTAGAGACAACCTAGCCCGTTTGTTTCTAATCATGTTCCAATGTTTTTAATACTAAAATGTTTTTAATGTTTATGTAAATATATTATGTAGAATTTTAATAAGACACTAATTTGTTATACTATTTTTTTTTTCTGTGTTATCCTGTTTGTTGATGATTTGCATGGGGAAAACCAACATTCTAGCTTTAGTTAATTGAGTCTTCTTGCAAAAGAGGATTTAAATTCATCTCATGCTCTGGTTTTGTTTGTAAAATATTTAAGTAAACATAATTTAGTTATATACATCAGTTTGTTAACTTATAACCTATACAAATATCAAAAAATGTAATCACGTTTAATTTTTTCCCCCTCAGATAAGGTTGCTATGAAAATTCTTATTTTTCATATCTTTAACTATATGGAACATAAATTTTGCTATAGCAAAATACGCTACCATAATAAGCCGAACCGGTACCCACTTGATCCCCTAATCATCCCAAACACAATGCACGGAGTCTTTCGTTCTATTATACAATGCAAAACATGTTTTCATGATAAAATTTTATTGCAATCATATACATCTGTCTTTGCAGTTAGGCATGATTAGTGTCTTATTAAAATTACATTTTCGGACATTCAAAGATTTTGGATTTTTTGATACGCACAATTCATGTACATATACAATGAACCATCAACTTGACGTAGGGCAAAATAATGGATGGAATTATGTACTAAATATACACTCATACACATCATACACACTACTACGACTCTTTTTTTATAGGTGGAATAAAATGTTTAAAACCAGTATTGGGTTTACTAGCAATACACAACAAAACACAATGTCTAGGGTTAATGTCTTAGTGGGTTAACATATTACATATATAATTATTTCAAAATTTTATAATAATTACATAGTTAATGAGTTAAACGAACGAACATAAGTGTTATTCTAAAACACTCAAATAACAAGGAAAATCAACTTTGAATTTTTAAATAAAAATATTAAAATAAGTGAGGATTTTCTAATATATTCTGTTTATTATTTATTGATTAAAGTGAAGATTGATCAGTACGGTAACTTAAAGCTATTGTGATCGTTGCGGCTTATAATTTCAGTTTAATGAGCGTGCACATAACATCTGACAAATTTCTTATTCTTTTTATCGTAAACTATACCAACTACAACCATAACGAAACAAACTCCCTACCTACCGAACCCCCGTTGCGTCCCCACCGCAATAAGTGGGATTTTGTGAAACATAATGGTTTCCATAGTGATTTTAGAATTTATAGCATGTCCGTTTGGATATTAAAAAAAAAAAATTTGGATATCAAATATTATACTTTCAACATTTACAATTATTTAATAAAAATGCTTTTTTAGTCTAGGAAAGTAAGTCTTGATCTGCGTGTAAAGAAATTTTTTGTATTTTTGGTATGGTATGCATGTGTACTCAAAGGTACACATGTTGGAAAAGAGGTCCTTTAACTAACACGGTATAACTAACTATGTTTAATATAATAGTTGCTAAGTTGTAACAAGAATAATCGACTGATAATATTCAAGTTTTGGTATTGACGGGACAAACTTTTGTTGAAGTTGTTAAAAAGGACCTCAAACCTTGTAAAATTATGTGAACAACCTTTCGAGTCCACTAACATCTTCATGAAGATTGCAATTTCCATATGATATTGTTTATGATGCTTTTGCTACTTTGCTCATCAACCCTATGAAAGTTGTAAAGTTGAAAACATGCCAAGAATTACCAAATCTTCTAGGACTGCTATACTTTACCACTTTGAGTACTGGTAATGTGCAATATCATTATTCTTTTGTATTTTTAAATCAAATTTCTTAATTTAAGTAGGGAAAATCATTGCTGATGGTGGGCTTTGTGAATTCTAATCAATATAAAGGATTGAATGCGTGTTAATTGGTGAGTAGTTAAAGTTGAAGTTTATCTAGGTGATGAAAAAAAACTCAAATTAAAGTGAGTAGGGTGTTGGTTAACGAATGGTAAAAAGGGTAATGGGGCCGGGTGGGAATACGTGAGTTGGTTGTACACTGGCGTATGCATATATTACTGGATCGATGATGTTATAAAGTAATTGGTACTTAAATTGCAGAATCAAAAGTTTTTGTCTGGTGCCTTACTAACTGACAAGCAAGAATATTAACAAATATTTCACAAACACACAATGTATCCAATATATATGCATCCATTAATATTTTAGCATGCACCCCCTCCCTAAAAAATAAAAAAGAAAACAAAAAACAACACCCAACAAACCAAATGCACATGCGGAAACGCGCTCACACAGATCACCCATTACACACCACACCAAACATTACAAACCAATACGAGAAGATAACTTGCATGAACCCGCAGTAACGCGCGGACACTTTTGCTAGTAAATATATAATAGATGATCTCTTTTTTGTAAGGCTATGTTATATTTAACGGCTCTTAACTTTATGTATGTACCACACTATATACTTAACCTCATTTCACTCTACATCACCTTAAGAAAACTGTTTAACCCCCTTAACTTCTTTTAGTTTAATGTACAATTAATTCTTAAATTATTGTGTGTAAAGGATTTTAAAGTTTGTTAACATTTTAACGCATCTTATCTTTATTGCCCCTTAACCCATGAAGGGAATGGTACGCCACTCGTTAACCATTGTCAAATCAGTTTTAATGCCTTGAACGTTAAGGTATACCCCAGGGCCTAATGAACTGACAATGAATAAAGATTAAAACACATGGACGGTTAAATTGGTTGATTTTCAAAAACAAACTACTGGTGAATGATTAAAACCTTAAATTGGGCATAACACTGAAGAACGATGAAAATGGTCAAATGAAATTTATAAGAAACTATAATCAATTTATAAGAAACCATAATCAATAATTGATCGAACTGAATCAGAGACTAAAATAAAAACATGCACTATACCTATAACTGAAGACATGGACCAAGAAGAACCATAATTAAATGGGTAGACCGATAACAACCATAGATCAAATTGAGTTTTGAAGATATTGAAGCACTAAAAAAGATGAGGAAGAACCCTAGCCGGTGCCTCGGCGGTTGCAGGTTTTGCAAGGAGAGCGTTTATTAGGGATACTTAATAATTTACATTCTAATTCCATGTTAAAAAAAGTGTCAACCAAGCATACTGCACTTTTTTCATTTTATTTAATTCAATTTCCAATTCTTATCTAAAAAATTGACGAACCAAACACCTCCTTAGGGTTTTCCTACACATACTTCATTGTAGCCGCAGCACAACAATCCTAAGCATTAACTTCAATTCAAGATTTCTCTACTAGAGTGTTGTATTGCAACACCGCAAAACCACTTAAGCATTAATTTTAATTTCGGTTATCAATTTGTTAAGTTCAATTTTAAATTCTGGTTTCTATGTGTTTTGTATATTACGTTTGTTATAACCGGAGAAACTATAACATTATATGTTTTATTTTTGTTTTTATTACAATGTTTTAAAACTCGAGTGGCGCGCACACACACACAATATATATATATATATATATATATATATATATATATATAACACAAAAATCAAAAAAAGTAAAAAAACCAAAATTCTTATTTTATCATCCCGGTTCATAAAAAAAACTCGATTTAGCTAAATTATATACACATATGTATAATATATACATATATATACATTTATATGTTTTTTTACATATATGTATAATTTAAGATAAATGATACTGTACATATGTGTATATTACGTAACTAAAGATTAAATAAAATTATATATATGTGTATAATACGGCGTTTTTTTTATTATTTTTTTAATGAAACCGGAATGAAATATAAGAATTTTGGTTTTTTTTACTTTTTAAAAATTTTATTATTTTTTGTTTTATGATTTTTTTAAATATTTTTTAAAAGGTGTTTTTAGTGGTCCAAAATTGTTCTCAAAGTTCTTAATTTGCAAAGGGTTCTCTTAGGATCCTTACCATATATATATATATATATATATATATATATATATATATATATATATATATATATATATGGGATGGATCTTGCGAGAAGTGATATTACAGTGAGAAGTGAGGTATAACTCCATTAATCCCTAATTTCACTCCCTTTCATATGATGTTACATACATATATGTAGGTTGTTGTATTTATGTCTTAATTACACATTCAAACCTACCTACAAACATATAAATGTACCGAGCCACAATCAAACTTATGTACCTACACACATACAAACATACTTACACATATACAAGCATACGTACACATATACAAACATTAGTACCTACACACATACATATGCACCTACACAACACACCTACACATAAGAAAGAGAGTGAAATTAGGGATTAATGGAGTTATACCTTCACTTCTCGCACTTCTCGCTGTAAAAAAAACTTCTGAAATGATCCAACACCTATATATATATATATAGTGCCGTCTCCGAGAATTTAAAAAAATATTAGGGCATGGGATATGAAAAAAAAGGCCCTAAAATACAAACTCAAGCTCTTATATAATTTAAACAAATATGATAATAAATTAATAATAAACAAAAACAAAAGTTTTAATCTTTTGTAATTCTTCACTACCCGCTCTTTGTTGCAGTGGTGAAACTAATTAATAAATTTTAACTGAAGGGTCTAAACAAAACTTTATTTTTGGACTCAAAAGTGTATGTTGTTAACTTTTTTGACGAAAGGTTTATTATACGTGAGAATACTTGCCGTCTTTGTATAATATTACTTTAGTTGGTGTTCATAGGATATGATAAATAATATTTTAGTTTTTTTTAATTATATTTAAAAGTTAAATGAGGGATAAATTATAAATGCGTATAAAATGTTAGTTTATTTTAATGGTATATAAAAAGCTAATAAGATGTAAAAGAAAGTTACCAAAATTTATTAACAAAAAAGGAAAAATAAATAAACAAATATTAAAGTTTGTCTCCTGGTAATTAATATAACAAAAAAATTAATATAATAAAATGATCTTCTTAATTCCCACCTTTTTAAAGATAAAACCAAATAAAATATTAAAATAGAGGCTCTCCTTTAATTTTAGGTCGTCCTCTTCATTTTTCCATGAACGATACCACCGCTGCCGCCTCTACAGTCCGTTCTCGCCGGAAAATGTTTCAGAAACTTAAAACTCGTTCTCTCTAATCTTACTAATCAATAAGCGAACTAAATTAGCCAAAAATACATATATACAGAAAAAATTTAAAGAAAACCATGGGGCCTTTTTGAGGGATGGCCTGGGCTATATATATATATATATAGGGGTATGTTAAAATAAAAATAGATAGTTTTCTAGGAATAGTAAAAATAGATCTAGGTCATTGGATATATGATCTAGTGGTTAGGATTGTTAGTTTTCAAAATACAAAATATTTTCATAGGATCTAGGATTTAGACTACATAGTTTTCTAACTTTAAATTTATGCTCTTTTTATCATTCTTAGAAAACTATCTATTTTTATTTTAACCATTTTCTATATATATATATATTTATATAATATCTTTTTTCCTGTTTTCATAGGCTATTATTAATATGATATATTAAAATTTAGGGTTTGTTCTAATTAAGCCATCAAGCCGAGCCAAGACCAGCCATCGAGCTGAGCCAACTAGGCTCGAGCTGGGATCCTTTACATTCTAGCTTTTTCGAGCCGAGTCTTTTAAGCTTTTTTTTAGCGAGCCGCGAGCCATGAACTTTTGGAACAATCCTACCAGATGTGCCATATTGCATACGCCAGATCATGTTTGCATCAAACTAAGTAATCCTATGATAAGTTATTAGGCCCAAATGTGATTGTAACATTGGATTTCTTTGCTCAAGCTTCATTGTAAACTACTAAATTCAATTTCAAGTCTTTTAGTGTTTCTCTACTCGCAACATAACCACGCCATAAGCATTAATATTGGTTTAGGATTTCTCTACTCAAGGGTCATTGTAGCGCAATGATATAATGCTAAATGTTTATGTTTCCCGTGTATATTTTATTCAATATTTTAATTGTTTTGCTCGTTTTAAGTCAAGATTTGTATACTAATAACATTTTTATGTTTTGTAGGTTCCGGTATTTGATCGTGAGTAAAAAGGGCGAAAAACGAGCCGAAACGGAGATCCGGAACGCGTTAGGAAGGAGTCAGACAGAGAACCGGTCAGACCGGGGTGCCCAAGGCCCGTTGCGCGGCGCCTAGGGAGAGCTGGGCATGATTTATTTCGTTTTTGCGTCTAGTTGGCCTTGTTTTGGGTATTTAAAAACCTTTAACTTAAACCTGACGTAACATAAAAGCCACCGGCCGAATTAGAGAGTTCTTGGAGCATATTTTCGAGCTTTGTGGTGATTTTGAAGGCAAGAGGACAGCTGGTGAAGAGCTACACGTTTACGTTTGAAGTTTTACGGGTTTTATCATCCTTGATTCTTCGTTCTTTAGATTTTCACCATGTTTTCTTATATACTTGTTTTGTTTGATTTAGACTTTATTATGCTAGGCTAAATTCCATAAATACCTAGGTCATGATGAACCTTAGTTCGGTTTGATATTTGTTTGGATTTCGTTTCGTTATGGATTTTATGTTCTAAGTAAACGGTTGAGTTTGATTTAATTAATGTGTATGATTGCTTGGTTTTGTTTATTTGAATTTATTGTTTCACATTGCCCTTATTGATTGTTTCATAGGATAGGGTTTTGTTAGGTCATTTACTGTGTGTTATTGGCTAGTTTGTGATTAATATGCATTAAAATTATAGAAACAATAAAATCAAGTAAATAGATAAAAGTGAACTGCCAGCATAGAAAGCTGTATGGTGATAGGCTTTTAATAGATCTTTGTTGGTCAGGATTGCTAGATTTAGTTCTTCGTATGGAGTCCGGTCTAGGTTTGATTGTCAGCTTAGTCTACTAAGTTAATTGAGTCTGCTTTGCTATCTTTGAATTCCGCGCTGTAAGGTAGGTTTTCGTCATAAAAGATACTTAGACATAAGTGATTAAATAACCGTAAGAAAGTTTAATATAAAACTGGTGAGTCTTAAAACTTGTTAGAAATCCATAGGCGTCTTCTTGAAGTTCAAGGGTCCTGTTCGGGTTTTCTGTCAAGGATCTATTATATGATCCCAGTTCCATAACGTGACTTTTCCATTTGATTAATAACCGTAACTTTGGGGATTCTGGCCCGGGTAGTTATCTTTGTCATCTGAATTAATCTAAGTGTTTACTTGTTTATTAGTTTAAAAGTAATTAGGTTTAAGTTTTATTATTATTTAATTAATTAGTTTTAAGGTTATGATTATTTTTTATTATTATTATATTAATTAGGGTTAAGTTTTATTAGTTTATTATTAGTTTAATTAAAGTAATCATTAGTTAATTATTAGTTAAGTAAAGTAATTATTAGTTAATTATTAGTTTAAATTCCCCCTCAAATATTATTAATAAATAGTTGTGTCTTGTAGTTGAGTCTAATTTGATTGTTTCGTAATTTAAAAGATCTCGTGGGTTCGATATCCGGACTTACTTAGCTGTAGTACTAGAGTCGATCGGTTCACTTGCCGGTTAGTAGTTTAAGGGTCAAGAGTATTACTTAGTGTCTAGATTAGTATAATTTTAGTTATTTATTATTTGACTACTTTTAACACATCACGCAACACCATAAAACCACTTAACTAAATTTAACTTTGGGTTTCTATAACTAATGAAGATATCTCACACCTCTTCTTAAACAACGTAGTTTCATTTCCATCATTTGTAAGTGTACGTAATTATGGAAAATACTCAAATGCAGTTCAATTCATAACCAAGGTTAGTAAAATAACATGACATTTAATGAATGTTAATAAATTAATTTATTAGTTGTTCTACATTCATATAACTAAATTAAAGAATATTGATACATAACTCATATCTCGTATGGTCATTAATGTTTGTGAACATTTGTTTACGTTGACCATTAACATTTAGTTATGTTCATTTGTTTTTTTATTTTATTTAAATAATCATCCAAAGTTATTGTACTAAACCCATGCTAATTAAGCCCCCAAAGCCCAACAATATGACTAGTGGGCGCCATGGACATCAAATTGAATTTCAAGTTCCATATACAAGATCACGCAAGCTTAGTCATGTTAGCATCAAACTACATAAGCCCTATAAGCCGGTGAGGCTCATTTACGAATGTCTTAGGCATATTATACCGAGTTCCAACTTCCATTACTTGATAACAAACCGATTCTTCAGTGACATGACTCGTTAGTATTCTTCACTAAAATCAACCATTTCGAATATTGTCCCATTCAACATAAACAATCCTCCAAATACGCATAGCGAACATAGTCAGGTTTCAATTATAAATTATCCACTTTAGACAAAAGTAACCAACAGGCACTTGTAGCCCACATAATTATGTCCAATTTTAAACGACCCAAAATTTATGCTAGAAATTTACAATAGTTTAATCTTGAACCGGTCAAACATTGCTTAGTAATAATGTATTACAACCTGAAATTGTAGTAATTTTATCAAAGAAATATTGTAAATATAACAAACCATAAAATAAAAATAAAGGAACAAAAGAAGGAAATTTCCATCCCACATTGGTGGAGGAAAGAAAAGGAGAGGATCCCACCATGGTATAAATAGGAATGTAAGTACTTGTCCCACATCGCTAGATTATAAAACTAGTGATCTCTTTATAAGGAAGAAACTTCATATGTTAATGTTCTTATAAGACATATCACTCCCAGTGGTACTAGCGTAGTTCGCACCCGAACGCGCACGCGCACGCGCGAAGTGCGATGGGCGCAATGTGGCGCTTTGATGGCGCACTTTGCATTTTTAATAATCCTTCCATCGCGATACTCGACGGGTTTAGATTAGCCTCATCGCATAGCGCGATGACGTGTAACGTTATCCAGAAATATTGCGGCGTAGCGATACGTGATGACCTGTCAAGATAACCCATCGCGTATCGCGACGTGGAGGTTACACTGACGAGACATGTTGCATGCCACGTGGCGTGCCACGTAGCATGCCTAGGGCTGACTCGGCCAAGCTACAAGATTCTTCGCGATACGCAACGCCCGTTGTTTATGGACATCGCGTATCGCGCGGGATCCAGAATCAGCTTATAAATAGTTTGGCCTCTAGACATTTTTCCTTGCTCAAAATCTTCATTCTCTCTTAATTCTCACACACATATACATACATAGATATTAAGATAACGGTATAACCCGAGTACCTAACGATATCCTATCCGATCGAAAGAAACTTAAACGTGAATCCAATAACTCTAGCTGTTAAGGTATGACATTGTGCCATCGTGTAAAGTTTCTACTCTTGTGATTATCGTTATGATTATTGGTTTTATACTAATCAAGGTATACTACATTGTGTTTATCCTAGGTGCTTAATACCAAGAGGCGTTCTTTATTTATAAACTTGCAAGGTGAGACATTCGAGTTTTTGTAGACTTACGGGATGGTTACTACTGGTATTGCGGGGTTTTGTATACAAGACTTGCTTACTGGGCTATTACACGTTACTTATTGGACAAGTGTTAGCCAATAAGTAATATGACCACAGTCATAGATACGGTCGAGTGACAAGTATCTTTCGGTAATTTGTAAGCAGGCAGATGTAAGAACATCTTAATGCTGTAACTGTAAAATGTGTCATTTTCAAATAAATGTACTCAAATATTTTAAACATGTTTGACGTAAGTGTAAAATATTTGATGTAAAAACATCAAATATTTTAAACATGTTTCGGGTGACTTGTTAGAGACAAAGGAATGATGCCGGCGGGCTTCCAGCTTAAATAAGTGTCTTGTCACAAGAATAAAGAAACATGTTTTGTAAATTAGGGTTTAACCCTATAAAAATTATGTTTGTATCAAAAATGGATTAAATTCCCGATTTAATAATAATCATGGTGTTTTTATAACTCTTATCATTTTTTCTAACTACGGTTCTGATGAAATTTTCCGCTGCAAAATAAATTAATAAACACCGATACCACAACTCAATGTTCACAGCTTCCCTCCAGGGTATAAGGGTCGGGGGCTGTGACAGTAAATGTAGGAAGAAATTAATCAACCAACATTCAAGTCGTTTTAGTTTTTATCTCCCTCTTTTATTGATAAATTGTGCAAGGTCTTGTAATGCCCTCAAAACACTAATAATGAGCTTGTCTTTCCAATTAACGGTGTCTACCCCTGGGGCAATATACTCGTGAATTGTGGGCCCGAAAATATAGTCACCAAATACTTCAAGAAGAATGTCCCTCTTATTTGGACTATTCTAGAAAAAATTGTGTTTAAGAAAACCATATAAAGATGTAGTTGGTAACATTTATAGTATATCATTTAAGATGGGCCGCCCACCTCTTCTTTCGTAGGCCCAATATATCTAATTTTCTTTAGTGGTCCAATAATATAAATAAAAAAATTATTACACCCTACTTCACACACATATTAATAAAAATAATTCTCTTATAGTTATCTCATAAGTAACATCTATTCAGTGGCGAGGAGCGCCGCATGCCGCCATTGATAACCCTAACTGTAAACTCTTGCCCGCCACTGTTGGAGGAAAACAATCGTCATCATATATGAGGGCAGCAATTATATATGTATATCCGTTACTTATATTTTATTCTTTCTTGTTTTGAGTTATTTCGTTAGTGCGAATTCCAATTCCATTTTATCAGTAACTTCCATTTTTGTTATGAACGGGCATTCTTATATCTATTTGGTTTCAACATGTAGGGAAATGGAGATCGGATATATCAGTCAATTATAACATGTTGATTGTTCATAGCAGTATAACAAGCATGCGGTGAATTCACAAGGTAATATCAACCTTTACTATTATGAAGCATATTTTTCGTAACCTGTTAGACATGTTGAATTACATCACCACTTGGGATTAGTTGTTAGTCCGTCTATGCGCAATTAGAGCTCTAATTATGATCCTAAGAAAAATATACGGAATATTAATGTGCTTTTCTTGCACCTAATGTTTCTGAAAAGATTATTGCATATGAATAGATTTCTGAGTGCATTAACACCGTATTAATATTGGTTGTAGGCTGTTCAGCATGGCGCGGACCAGGTTGATGATGCACAGTCTCCTCACTCTCAATAATAATAAGACTACGCCGTATTAATCTCAAACCCACTTTCTCCACAGTCTCCTCAATCTCAACGCTTAAAACTAGGGTTTCAAATTACTCATCCGATCAATTAAAATCTCAAGGTACAGTTGCAATTCCAGTTCATATCAATTAAATCTGCATGCAAATGTATAATTTTTTGGGTATATTGCAAACTTGATGCTCATTCGCTTGTTTACGTGTCTAATTTTACATGTAATTTGTAAATTGATGCACAGATTCAAGATCTGTATAACAACATCAAATTCACATCCGATCATCTGAATTCTCCAGGTACAGTTCATATCGATGGCATGCAAATGTTTAACTATTTCTGTATAATTTGCAAATTTGACGATCATTAATCGTTTGTTTACATCGTGTGATTTGTAAATTGATGCACAGATCAACGATCTGTAGAACGGTGGTTGCTCGAAGCTCGATAGATCGTAAATTTTTAGGTGAGTGCGGATAATGTCTATGGGAAACTTTGATTTCCAATTTGATGATTATTCGTGTGTTTAATTTTTCGTGAAATTTGCAAATTGACGCACAGGTGAACGATCTATATAAGGAAGGAATCTCGAAGCTCGGTAGATCGTAATTTCCTGCTAGGTGAGTGCGAATTTCAGCTACTGTAATTGATTATGTTATTAGTAAATGATGAGAAAAATAATTAGTTTGGTATGAATATGTTTAATCTGTTTTATGATTCGTTTTTAGTCTAAGAGTGTTTGTTTATAATCGCTCGATGTTTAATGTGACTGTGTGTTGAGATCTAGGCTATGTAGCTATTGTCATATTCTGTAGGTTTTTAATGTTATTCATAAATGATGAGTTGAGGTTTTTAATGTTTGTTTATAATCGCTTGGGATGAGATGATTTGACATGATTTGATAGACCTAAACCTCTCCGAGGACATAGTTGTGGATAGGAATTCGTGGAGAAGTAGAATTAAAGTTAAGGATTTTTAGAGAGAATTGAATATCTTAGGGCTTAGACTTAACTTATTTAGGTCGCATACCATAATGGTATTTCCCTTACATATATTATTATTATTATTATAATTATTATTAGCTTTTATATAGCTGTTAAACTGTGATCTTATTATTAATATTATTATAATTAGTAGTAGTTTGTATATAACTGTTAAACTTTGATTTCCTTTATTTTGCTTCATACACATGTACTTAGAGCCGAGGGTCTCTCTGGAAGCCACCTCTTCATTCCTTTGGATGGAGGTACGGTGTGCCTACATCCCACCCTCCCCAGACCCTACTTATAGCTTTGCTGTCGGTGGGAGACCCTACTTATAGCTTTGCTGTCGGTGGGATTTTACTGGGCATGATTGATTGATTGATTGATTGATAAATGATGAGAAAAATAAGTTCAAGAATATATAAGTTAACATAGAACAATATAACTAATGTAAACAGGTAATCTTGAATTTATTATGTTTACCCATATGTTGAATTTGTATTAACAACTGATACTGCTAATTGCAGTGTTAAATTCAAATTTCAATCTATATAATTAACAAAATCAGTTATAGTTTACACCATATATGCAGCTTATAGATATCTAGAAGCTGATAATCATAAATGTGTAAAATCAATCTTGCTCGAATCTTACAACGCCACACGTTAAGTTCTATATGTATTATTTTTTGTATGTACGTAGGGAATCTGTGTATTCTCGTTATAGGAGGTAAAGCTCTTAGCGATTATATTTATGATTTATGATTATACGCTAGATAAATTGATTGTTTCTCAAATATAGCTGTTAACGTTTGCTTCGACATTTTATTTATGGATATTGGTACTCAAATTTGAAATCTTTTGCTAATGAGTTTATGCATTTATATGCAGATAAAAGTGCTCGATTGTAACTGCTGAAAATGGTGAATAACCCAAGTGAGAAACGGGCCCAAAGAGCCCTTTCACTAGCGACTGTACACCCGCCACCTGGTTTTGCACCACTAACCATAAACGCTCCTCATGATGATCTGATTAATGACCCAACTCAAGACATGGTTGGATAGGTTGTAACTGGGTTGTTCAGGCAACTTTTGATGCGGGTTACTCTCTCGCCGTTAGGATTGGGAACTCAGACACAACACTTGTTAGATTTAATCCCTCCAAGTTAGAGTCTAGGGTTATTTATGTAAATATGTCATATATAGTATGTTTTAGTTAGATTTAATATTTATGTATTGTAGAAGGGTTGAAGTTGTAATTAGTATTAAGATCAATAGACATGTACGTCTATATAAACCTTCAAATCAATAAAGAATTCATATCTTTTGCAAATTGTTATCTTCTTATTTTCTTGATTGATCATATCTTTTTTTTATCTTGGGCAATAATTGGTATCAGAGCCATCTTAATTGCTCTCAATTGAAATCAATCGCCGACTGTTATTACTTTGATTCGATTTGGGTTCTACAAATTGTTTGTGGAATTGTTTGAGACGTATCGAAATCAAATCCAATCAAATCGTGATTCACATTCATTGTGATCTTTTCTAAATTGTTTAGAAAATTTTAACGATTGAAACATCGGCTGTTACAAGAATCTTTGTGATTCTTATTTGCTGTTACCAGATTGTTTTGCGGCCTTGCTGTTCTCTTATTGAAATTGCAATTACCATTGAAATCAAATTGATCCAAATCGCGGTTCACATCTGTGTTTTTTTCTGAGTTGTCCAGAAAATTTTTAGCGATTAAAGGGTTCTTCAAAGTTTGTTGTTTATTTCTGGTAGTCGAAACTTCTTAAATCCATCAGATTTGGTTTTTGGTTTAAGATAATTTGTTTATTATTATAAAAATACCAAGTGGATTGTTATTTTCTTTGTTGAAAACAATCATCTTAATGATTGTGTTGTGCGACAGGAGGAAAAAAGAAAAGGGCATCAATTATTGGTTGAATTGTACAACAGGAAACAAAAAGAAAAGGCATCAATTTCTTGGTTGTGTTGTACGACGAGAAACAAAAAAAGAATTGGCACACATATTTTTTGTTTTTTTTTTGCACAAGTTGCTTAAAAAAATTTGACTCACAAATCATATATTAGATTTGTGTATTGCTTTTTTTTTTTTGTGTTGGTGGGGTAAGTCAAGCATAACTTTGTGTTGTGAAGATAGAACAAAAAATAGAAACACGTCTGTTGTGATTTTATTTATTTGTTCCGACCAAGAATATTCCTAATTTAAAGATTTGTAATTTTTTGATAAATTAAAACCAAGATCAGATCGTTGGAATCTGTTAGTGTAGTGGTTTAGTTATATACTTATACGGATTCGTTATTTTTGTTTCAGAACCGAGTTTTGATGTGAACTTTTGAAGACAGTTCTTATAAGTTTAAAAGGTTAACCTTAATTATCTAAAACCTTGTTTATACTTTGTGTATAATTTATACTTTGTGTATAATAAGTATTATTATCTTTAAAGGAAATCATGTCGGAAAGTCCAAAGGATAATAATGCTATTGTAACGCATAAAGAACCGGGATCATCTTTTTCGAATTTCCAATGCCCTATGTTAAAATCAACTAACTATACAACATGAGCAATTCGAGTGAAGACCATGCTAGATGCAAATAGCCTCTGGGAGATGATAGAACCCGATGAAGAAACAATAATAGATGTCAATAAAGACAAATATACTATTGCCTACTTGTTTCAAACGTTACCCGAAGATTTACTCCTACAAGTTGCAGACTGTAAAACTGCAAGAGAGGTGTGGGATTCATTAAAAACCAGACATATTGGTGCAACACAAGTGCAAGAAGCACGGTTGCAAAGCATTAAGTCTGAGTTTGATAAATTACAAATAAAAGATGATGAGACTATTGATTCTTTCACATTAAGACTAACAAATGTTAGTAAAGCAACTAGTTGTGGTGAAAAGATTGATCAAACCACGCTAGTAAGAAAAATCTTAACCTAAATGCCCGATAGGTTTTTGCATATAATTGCTTCGATTGAGCAATTTACTGATCTAAAGCAAGTAACCGTGGATGATATTATCAGGAGGCTTATAACCTATGAGGAAAGGATTAAATCCAAAAGAGGAGTTGTGACCGACACTCATGATAAACTCTTGTTCACACGCCATGACAAGAATGAGGGTCATGGGAAAAATTTTGGAAATCATGGACCGAAGAGGTTCAATGCATCATGAAAGAATTCGCGTGATGGCAAGGGAAAACAAGTTGATAAGGATGAAAAATCATCTCAACATTCCCATTACAATAAACCTAAGAAAACTCAAAGAGATTTGGGTAAGGTTAAGTGCTATAAATGCAAGCAGCGTGGGCATTATGCCAACACGTGTCCTCAAAGGGATCAAACACATGATCAATCTAACTTAGTGGAAGAGGACGAAGAACCCACGTTGTTGATGGAAGTTTTTAGTGAACATACGGCCACAAATGAAAGTCTATGGTACTTAGATAATGGTGCAAGTAACCATATGACTGGTAATAGAAATCATTTCAAAGAACTAGACGAAAAGATCTCCGGACGAGTTCGTTTTGGTGATGGTTCGTTTGTAGATATTAAAGGGCGAGGCTCAATTCTGTTGGAATGTAAAAATAAGGAACAGAGAATTATATCTCATGTTTACAACATTCCAAGTTTGAAAAGCAATATTCTGAGCTTCAGACAATTAACAGAAAACAGCTATAAAGTTCTATTGGAACGTGAATCTTTATTTCTATATGATCATAATCAAGCATTGCTTATGAAAGTTACACGCTCAAAAAGTAGACTTTACAATGTCAATCTGGCAATTGGTGAAACCGTTTGTTTATTGTCTAAATTAGATGATGAGGCATGGTTGTGGCATACTCGGTTGGGTCATCTGAACTTTGACACAATAAAGTCAATGACTCATAAAAACTTGGTTCATGGGATTCCTTGTATTAATCATGCAAGTCAAGTCTGTGATGCATGTCTCTTGGGAAAGCACGTTAGAGCCCCATTCCCGAACCAAGCCATGATTAAATCTGTTAAACCATTAGACTTGGTTTATGGAGACCTTTGTGCTATATCACCACCTACTTATTCTGGAAAGAAATATATTTTCTTACTTGTAGACGATTGTACTCGTTACATGTGGGTATATTTCTTAACTTCTAAAGATCAAGCTTTTGAAGTCTTTAGAGAATTTAAATGGATGGTGGAAAACGAGGTTGGAACAAAATTAAAAATGTTAAGAACTGATAGAGGAGGAGAGTTCACATCGAGTGAATTCCATCAGTTCTGCAAAGATAATGGTATAGCCAGGCAAATATAGCACCCTATTCACCACAACAGAATGGTGTGGTTGAACGTAGAAACAACACTATGTTATCTACTACGCGTAGCATAATGAAGGCTATGTCAATGCCTCAAAACTTTTGGGGTGAAGCTGTAAGGCATACCATATACGTTTTAAACTGAATCCCAACTAAAGCACTAACGAATGCTACACCTTTTGAAGCGTTAAAAGGTAGAAAACCAAACCTAAAATATTTAAGGGTTTTCGGGTGTGTAGCATATGCTAAGGTACCATCAAATCATCTTGCTAAATTAGATGATATAAGTGTTAAGATGGTATATTTGGGAATTGAGGAAAGATCAAAAGCATATAGACTTTATGATCCCAATACTAAACGAATTTGCATCAGTCGAGATGTAAAATTCTTGGAAAAGGATTCATGGAATTGGAAAGAGTACATGAATGAAGTTGGCAGTGAGGAACCTGAATGGGTAGACTTCATTGTTGAAGATAACTTTAATGAAGTTCCTCAAGAAAACATTGAAACAATCCCGGTGACTCGAGAGGATGAATATACAAAAGATAATGACCAAGAATATGAACCATTATCTCCTAACTATCCTAGCAATCCTGTCACACCTCCAACGTACGTTTATGAGCCAAATTCAGCCGAGGTTGCTGAATATAGACCAATTACTGATAGCTCATTAGATTCTTTCGATCATACACCATTGAGAGGTTTTAAACCTTTGGGAGATGTGTATAAAAGGTCCAAAAAGGTTAACACTGATGTTAACGAACTTTTTCTGGCTAAAGAAGAACCTCATAATTACAAGGAGGCATCAAAGGACAAGAAATGGATTGAGGCTAGCTATGCAAGCTAAGATAGACTCAATCAATAAGAATAATACTTGGAAATTGACCAAATTACCCAATGATCATAAGGCAATCGGCTTAAAATGGGTATTCAAGACCAAAAGAGATACGAGCGGAGAAATAATAAAGCATAAGGCTCGTTTGGTAGCCAAAGGCCATGTACAACAGCATGGTATAGACTTTGATGAAGTCTTTGCTCCTGTAGCCCGCATAGAGACGGTTCGTCTCATCTTAGCTCTTGCAGCTTATAATGGATGGGAAGTACATCACCTTGATGTAAAATCCGCATTCCTACATGGCGAACTGAAGGAAGAAGTCTATGTTTCACAACCCGAAGGATTTGTGAAAACACAAGATGCAGGAAAGGTCTACAAACTTTCCAAAGCATTATATGGACTTAGACAAGCGCCCCGTGTATGGAATGTGAAACTTGATCACACTTTAAAATCAGTTGATTTTAAGAAATGCACGTTGGAACATGCAGTCTTACGAAGAAAAGCAAAACCTCTACTTTGCTTGTTGGAGTCTATGTTGATGATCTAATAATAACTGGATCTTCAAAGAAAGAAATAGACTCGTTCAAATCTCAAATGGAAGAAAAATTTGAGATGAGTGACCTTGGGTTATTGGCTTACTATCTTGGTATAGAAGTTACCCAATCAGGGGGTGAAATATCTATCAAGCAAAGCAAGCTGGTTACATTACAAAGATTCTAAATAATGCTGGAATGTTGGATAGTAATGAAACCAAAATCCCTATGAACCCTGGTACACTCTTGACTAAAACCAAAGGTGGAAAATTGGTTGATCCCACTGAATATAGAAGTCTAATTGGATGCTTAAGGTATCTACTTCATACTAGACCAGATTTGTCATATTCAGTTGGTTTACTCAGTAGGTTTATGCAAGAAGCTAAAGAACACCATTTCAAAGCCATTCATCAAGTTCTACGTTATATCAAAGGCACTAAAGACTTCGGTATAACTTATAAGAGGAATGGAGGATGCAAAATAATTGGTTATAGTGATAGCAGTTATGGTGTTAATACTGAAGAAGGAAAAGGCACTACTGGGATAGTGTTCTATTTTGGGAATTCTCCCTTAACTTGGTGCACACAAAAGCAACAAACTGTGGCACTCTCTTCATGTGAATCTGAATTCATGGCTGCAACGGCTTCAGCATGTCAAGCAATATGGCTAAAGAGACTACTAAGTGAACTCACCGGATGGAAAGAAGAAAATATTACTCTATATGTCGACAATATATCCGCTATCGCACTGATGAAGAACCCGGTGTTTCATGGAAGAAGTAAACACATTGACACCCGTTATCATTTCATAAGGGAATGGGTCGAAGACAGTCACATCACTGTTGAACATATAAGTGGAGAACTTCAAAGAGCGGACATCTTAACCAAATCATTGGCAAGGATAAAGTTTGCTACAATGAGGAAACTGCTCGGTGTTGAAGACTTCCTTGTTCGTGATTAAGGGGGTGAATGTTAGATTTAATCCCTCCAAGTTAGAGTCTAGGGTTAGTTATGTAAATATGTCATAGTATGTTTTAGTTAGTTTTATTATTTATGTATTGTAGAAGGGTTGAAGTTGTAATTAGTATTAAGATCAATAGACATGTACGTCTATATAAACCTTCAAATCAATAAAGAATTCATACCTTTTGCAAATTGTTATCTTCTTATTTTCTTGATCGATCATATCTTTCTTTTATCTTGGGCAACAACACTGACGGGTGCAGTTTTCAAACCGGGCCACGCTGCACCTATCACACCTAAAAACGACGTGGCACCACATTCTGATATGATTAAATGGGCAGAAATCCCGTTTCCAGCAGACATCCAATCGAAACGTAAGCGGAAACAAATTTCAATAGAGAAAAATATGCAACTTGTTACTTATATCGGGAACGGGCCTGACCCGATGGATACAACCCACCCACCACCCGACACCAGCTCAGATATTGGTGATATGAGTGAGCCGCTTTTTGTTGAACCGTTGCAAACCCGACACCCAGTTCAACATTTCCAACCGCCACCTGTGTTTGGAGGCGTGATGCATGGGACCAGGAGAATGACAGGTCTTCTGAATGTATGAATCTTTATTACTACTTACTGATTTACTTTCTTTTATATATTTATTATTAACAAGTTAGTTACTTTTAATGTTGAAAACATTGGTTGTAGGCTGTTCAGCGTGGCGTGGACCAGGTTGCCCAATACGAGCGAGCGTTACAAAGAAAGTCATCTGGCGGATGTAAGTTAGTGACGGTGAATGGTGCGTGATCAAAGTTTTTGGGTCTGGTCGTGCGGTCCCCACATATGGAAACCGTTAAATTTCTTTTATTTATGTTTCTTCCGTATTGTTACATTATTTTATAGAAAAAAAAGCTCTCTTGTTTATGTTTCGTAAACAGGAAAGATGGTACATATGCAATACAAGATGATTCTATTGGGTCTTGTTTTATGTTATTTCATGTTCATGTTAATTTTTACAAAAAGAAACCTATATTCATTTGTTAATTGCTTGTACATTAGATTGTGTGTGGTGAATTAATTAAACATGTTTAATATAATTAAAACACAAATTAAAAATAGTTTAATGGGGTTTTCAAAAGGTTTAACTATTTTAATCAATTTTATTGATTAAAACATTCATTAGTTTTTATTAGTTTAATAACATGAAAAAATGATGATGATGACGACGACGACAACAACAACCACAACAACAACAACAACAATAATAATAATAATAAACGTAGTAGTAACATTAGCAACAACAACAGTAGTAGAAATAGTTGTTCAATAATAATTCAAGTTAACTGCATGAGACATGTACATGAATATTTGATCTTGATTATGAATGTTTTAAATGAATATGCAATACTACGAAGATGGCGAAAAGTATAATTTCATAGAAATAAAGGAAAGTTAGCTTGATTACCATTACCCAGCAGCCTTTGATTTCAGTCAATTCCATCAGCCGTGAGCAATGCTTGTGAACCAACAAGCTTAGATGAATCACCCCATAAACTTTTTCCTTTGAATCATTAAACTTCTTACCCAAGCCTTTGTCTTGATTACGTGGTCCAGTATATTCTTTCTTTGGCTTGTCACATTCTTTGGCGAAATGACCAAATCCTTGCAGTTATAGCATCTCACCTTACCGGCAGATCCTAAAGAACTGGAAATGCATTTCTTCGATTTCAATTTCCTTTGCTGCATACATTTCGCAAAACCTAGGTTGCCTCATAACTTAGGGAGATAATCTTTCTTTTTAGCAATGAGGTGAGGAAAAATTGGCGCCAATACGAACAAAGGACACCATTTTGTGGAGTTTCCAAAAGCGCAATGAAAAGAAGAGCAAATAGATACGAACGATGCTTAGGATGCGGAGACTGGTCCCACGAATGAAGATGTAGAAAAAGTCAAGCTCAGTCTCAACATGAATATACCGAACTAATAAGGGTGGGGCTATTAGGCTCAAAGCCGAACGATCCATTAGAGTTGGGAGTTATGTTCAGAACAGGATTGAGAAAGAACTGGTTCACATCCTTGACAAACTGATCTTGACGATCTGACCTTAAAAGAGTCACTATGTTTTTTTTAAAAAAAATTCAGCAATCGAGAGAAAATAGCCAACCATTGAAGACATTTTGAGACTCCCGACAATCAGCAGAAGTTGTATATACCATCCTCACCATCATTAACCTATACCACCACAAAATACCAAATCACTACTCAACCAAAACCAACCCATATTACCTTCTGATCTATGCAACCCTTCACAAAGGTGGAGATTTGAACTTGTTACATGCTTATTTATCACATGTCGCATTTTGGCTAAGAGTGTTCACATACATACATCACAAGTATGATCAGATTTTAAACCGAGTGTGACTGAACATTGTGAGAACGTGACTTTTTCATAAACAGAAGCTCATAAAAACAAATCGCCTTTTTATACCACTACATATATTCTTATGATTTAAGGTTGGTTATTTTGTTCCCATTTTCTTAGTACTCTGTTGGGGATGTTTAAGCTATGGTCCTACTTGCTATTTTTAGATAATATTTGTAAGTAGCTTACTTAAGGACAAACAAGGTTCAAGTGTGGGGATGCTTGATATATAAATATATACATCTTTATAGCATCAAATAATATCTAAAAACTGATACTTCTATCAAATAATATAGTTCAAATAGCTACTTATCATGTAAAAATGTAATTTCTTGTAAACCCAAGCCTCAAATGAAGAAACGAACGAAAAGACAAAGAAAAATCAAAGAAAACCAAGAAAACAGTGAAACACGCCCCCATGGTCTCATGGAACACGGCTCATGTATTCATGTGCAATTAAAGACAAAAATCTGCAAGAAAAGACAAAATACTGGACATCTGGATACGGGGTCGTGCCTCAGGTTACACGGGGCTGCGGTTAGCTTTCAAAAAAGACAAAAGAAATATAACAAGACACCAAAAAAAGACAAAAGAAATATAACAAGACACCAAAAACACGGGGTCGTGCCCCATGAAGCACGTTCCCATGGTGAGTCATCATGTACGATCTAACAGAGCATTAAATGCGAGAGGACAGATGGACACGGGGCGTGCTTCCCTTTACGCAGGGTTGTGCCTATCCTCCAGACTGCCTATAAATAGTGGAGCATGTTGTATTCAACAAGTGTGCTTGAAAAAAACTTCTATACGGGTTTCTCTTATATAAATACCCACTTTACACTCATATTAAAGGTCTTGTGGAGAGTTTGAAGGCTTGGAGGTTATCATCATCATCCATCACCATTGAAGAAGGAAGATTCATCCACATTTGGTTAGATTATTCTAGTTTGATCATGTGTTTGTTATCTTCATCTCTTTTAATATTCATAACCATGCTCATTTTGAGCTAAACCCCATTTACCATCTAATTTCTATGAAGAAGATTTATTTTACTTGATTATTATCTTACATAAGTGATTTAGTTTTGCAATTATCTTTTGATGAAAAATGTTTTATCACTTTAACTCAACAAATCAAGGTTGATGATTAGCAATCATTCATGATTCACTCATGTTCTTAGAGATTAGAAATGGTAAAAAGAATACCATGATAACTTATTCAAGATAAAACTTGGATCCTTATATTGTACTTAGAAATGATGAGATATAAGCTATGATCTATTTCTCTAGTTTTGATAATTCGGAAAAACATTGTTAACACGATTGCTTTGGTTATCATGCTAGCTAAACAAATCATATGTTAATGGAATGTGCAATTATAACCTAATTAAATCAACCAAGGGGAGGTTGTGTGACATAACTATAATCACCCGAAGTTGTTAGAATTGGTATTTGAGAAATCGAAGTCAATCATAATCTTTCTGCTTTACTAAACTACTTGCCTACTTAAATTTGTATTCTTGTGGTAGTATGAGATTAAGCAAGGATGGACTTGAAAATACGCATGCTACTTTCTTTTATGTCATATAATATGTTCACTTAAATGAAGGACTATTATAACATATATTATTAGGGCAAGTCTATCATATGTTTATTTAATTATCATCAAAGAAGAATAGAGTGAATTCTTGATCTTAAAGGGTAACCTCCATATAATTGATTTACTCATTTAGAATTTCTCTTTTTGTCACCTATATATTATATATAAGTATTTCTGTTTAAAGTTTACAAATCAACACCAAACATGATTAAACTCTCCGATTAAAGTAAAACGAAGATTTATTATTAGAAACATTTGTGTCCACGGATCGATATTTGGGTCTTACCAATTCTATTTTACATATACGATAGGTACACTTGCCTATTTTGTGTGTGTTTAGTTTTAGTACAAATCACTTTTATAACTTTAAAAACACGATCTTGTACGAAAGCTAAATCCCACATACTATCTTTAACCACTCAACACACAACACACCAACAGACCTTTTAGGTAAAAATTGATACGGGTTGTGTTTCGGAATGATGAGAGGATGGTGTGGAATGATTTAATTGAGTTTTGGTGTATTTATAGTGATTCAAGTCCACAAGTCTGTGTCTATAGTTAATGAAATTGGTTCAAGTTTGTTAAGGGTGTGGCTGTTAAATTATAAAGTTTCCATATAAAATAGTAACGTAACGATGACGACACTAACTAATTCGTCCAATTCCTTATTAATCGACTTGAATGGTGCTAAGAAAATTGAAAAGGGTGGGGTGTGCTGGTTCACGAAGGTGGGAAGAAAGAAGGTGGGGGTGTCCATGGGGTTTGACCATTAAATCAATTTGGGAGGAAACATGTAGGGGATGATTTTGCACATTCTTGATAGGTTAAATAATCGTTTGTCGAACGAAACTGAGTGTCACTTATCGAAATAACAATAAATGAACAATAAATTAAATAATAAATCATTATTATATAACGAAAGCCGAATAATAAAACAAAATTTTAAACTGGCTGTGGGTTTTCGGGTCCGAAATTGAAGAATGTGGCAACACCTCTCCTAAAATGACGTAGTTTCATTTTCATCCTTTGTAAGTGTACGTAATTATGGAAATACTCAAATGGAGTTTAATAAATATAACTCAGTGTTAGTAACCAAGGTTTGTAAAATAACGTGACATTTAATGAGTGTAAATAAAATAATTTAATTTATTAGTTATTCTACATTCATATGACTAAATTAAAGAGTATTAATACACACCTCGTATGGCCATTGATGTTTGTGAACATTTGTAATTTACGTTTACCATTTACACTTTGTTATGTTCATTTGTTTTTTTATATTATTTAAATAATCATCCAAAGTTAATTATTGTACAAAACCCATGTTAAGCCCCCATGGGCACCATGTACATCAAATTGAACTTAAGTTCCATATACCAGATCACATAAGCTTACTCGTGTTAGCATCGAACTACATAAGCCCAATAAGCTGGTGAGGCTCATTTTCGAATGTCTTGGGCATATTATACCGAGTTCCAACCTCCATTAATTGATAACAAACTGATTCTTCAGTTCGATGACATGACTCGTTAGTATTCTTCATTAAAATCAACCATTTTGAATATTGTCCCATTCAACATAAACAATCCTCCAAATACGCATAGCGAACATAGTTAGGTTTCAATTATCAATTATCCACATAATTATGTTCCAATTTCAAACGACGCAAAATTTATGCTAGAAATTTACAATAGCTTAATCTTGAACTGCTCAAACATAGCTTTGTAGTAACGTATTACCGCCCGAAATTGTGGTAATTTTATCAAAGAAACATTGTAAATGTTGGAAGAAATCAACCAACATTCAAGTTGTTTAAGTTTTTATCTCCCTCTTTTATTGATAAATTCGGCAAGGTCTTGTAATGTCCTCCAAACACTAATAAGCTAGTCTCTTCAATTAACGGTGGCGTCACCCTGGGCAATGTACTTGTGAATTGTCGGCCCGAAAATATTGTCACCAAAACTTTCAAGAAAAATGTCCCTCTTATTTAGACTATTCTAGAAAAATAGGTTTAAGAAAACCATTTAAAGATGTAGTTGGTAACCGCTATTGTATATATTTAAGACGGGCCGTCCACCTTTTCTTTCGTAGGCCCAGTTAATCTAACTTTCTTTATTGGTCCAATAATATAAATAAAAAAAATACTACGTCCTACTTCACACACATATTTATAAAACCTAATTCTCCTATAGTTATCTCATAAGAGACATTTATTCAGTGGCTAGTAGCGCCGCATGCCGCATTGATAACCCTAACTGTAAGCTCTTGCTTGCCATTGTTAGAGGAAAACAATCGTCTTCATACATGAGGGTATGAATTATACATGTATATCCATTACTTATATTTATTCTTTCTTCTTTTGAGTTATTTCATTAGTGCGAATTTCGTTTTCATTTTTTCGTTATCTTCCAATCTTGTTATGAATGAGCATGCTTACTTTTAATCGGTTTCAACATGCAGGGAAATGGAGATTGGAATATCAGTTAATTATAACATGTTGATTGTTCATAGCATTATAACAAGCTTGCGGTGAATTCACATGTAATAAGGACCTATGTGAAAATTTAACCTTGAAATTTAGCCAGAATTAGAAACCACAAATTCTATATATTCATCGTATGTAATAAGAAAAATAATAAAAAGACTACACCGTATTTATCTCAAAACCACCTTCTTCACAGTCTCCTCACTCTCAACGCTAAAACCTAGGGTTTCAAATCACAACGTCCATTTCTCATCCGATCATCTGAATTCTCCAGGTACAGTTTATATCGATTAAATCGGCATGCAAATGTTTAACTATTTCTGTATAATTTGCAAATTTGATAATCATTAATCTGTTTGTTTACGCCGTGTAATTTATAAATTGATGCACAGATCAACGATCTGTAGAACGGAGGTTGATCGAAGCTTGATAGATCGTAAATTTCCATTAGGTGAGTGTGTATAAACGTATAATGTCTATGGGAAACTTTGATTTCGAATTTTAATGATTATTCGTGTGTTTAATTTTTCGTGTAATTTGCAAATTGACGCACAGGTGAGCGATCTATAGAAGGAAGGAATCTCGAAGCTCGGTAGATCGTAATTTCCTGCTAGGTGAGTGCGAATTTCAGCTACTGTCAATGATTATGTTATTAGTAAATGATGAGAAAGATAATTAGTTTTGTGTGAATATGTTTAATCTGTTTTATGATTCGTTTTTCGTCTAAAACTGTGTTTGTTTATAATCGCTCGATGTTTAATGTGACTGTGTGTTAAGATCTAGGTTATGTAGCTACTGTCATATTCTGTAGTTTTTAATGTTATTAATAAATGATGAGAAAAATAAGTTCAAGAATATATAAGTTAACATAGAACAATATAACTGATGTAAACTGGTAATCTTGAATTTATTATGTTTACCCATATGTTGAATTTATATTAACAACTGATACTGCTAATTGCAGTGTTAAATTCAAATTTCAATCTATATAATTAACAAAATCAGTTATAGTTTACTCCATATACGCAGCTTATAGACATCTAGAAACTGATAACAATAAATCTTGCTCGAATCTTACAACGTCACACGCTAAGTTCTATATATTATTTTTGTATGCACATATGGAATCTGTGTATTCTCGTTATAGGTGGTAAAGCCCTTAGCGATTATATTTATGATTTATGATTGTATGCTAGATAAATTGTTTCTCAAATATCGCTATCAACGTTTGCTTCGACATTTTTGAAATCTTTTGCTTATGAGTTTATTTATAAATATGCAGATAAAAGTGCCCGATTTTTAACGTCATAACTGCTGAAAATGGTGAATAACCCAAGTGAGAAACGGGCCCAAAGAGCCCTTTCACTAGCGACTGTACACCCGCCACCTGGTTTTGCACCACTAACCAGCAACACTCCTCATGTTGACCCGATCAATGACCCAACTCAATACATGGTTGGACAGGTTGGTTAACTGGGGTTGTTCAGGCAACTTTTGGTGCGGGTTACTTGCTCGCTGTTAGGATTGGGAACTCAGACACAACACTGACGGGTGCAGTTTTCAAACCGGGCCACGCTGCACCTATCACACCTGACAAAGACATGGCACCTTATGCTGAAATGATTAAACGGGCAGAAGTCCTGTTTCCAGCAGACATCCAACCGAAACGTAAGCGGAACAAAATTTCAAAAGAGAAAAATATGCAACTTGTTACTTATGTTGAGAATGGGTCTGACCCTATGGATACAACCCCACCACCATCTGAAACCAGCTCAGATATTGGTGATACGAGTGAGCCGGTTTTTGTTGAACCGTTGCAAACCCGATACCCGGTCCAACATTTCCAACCGCCACCTGTGCTTGGAGGCGTGATGCATGGTGAGACTGGGAGAATGACGGATCTTCTGAATGTATGAATCTTTATTACTACTTAGTGATTTTCTTTCTTTTATATATTTATTATTAACAAGTTAGTTACTTTCTGAATGTATGAATCTTTATTACTACTTAGTGATTTTCTTTCTTTTATATATTTATTATTAACAAGTTAGTTACTTTTGAATGTTGAAAATATTGGTTGTAGGCTGTTCAGCGTGGTGCCGACCAGGTCGCCCGATACGACCGAGCGTTACAAAGAAAGTTCTCTGGCAGGAAAGATGTAAGTTAGTGACGGTGAATGGTGTATGATCAAAGTTTTTGGGTCTGGCCGTGCGGTTCCCACATATGGAAACCGCTGAATTTCTTTTATTTATGTGTCTTCCATAGTGTTACATTATTTTATAGGAAAAAGGTCTTTTGTTTATGTTTCTTAAATAGGAAAAATGATAGTTGTTTTAATGTATGCAATGGAAGAAGATAAGTAATTTGACCGTTTGAAACTTTTATAAAGTATAAAATTATATTTGTTGCATTTTTTTTGAGATTTTTTCTCTGCTCAAGGGTCATTGTAGCGCAACAACACAAAATCATAAGCATTAACGTTGGTTTAAAATTCTCGACGCAATGGTCATTTTTGTCACACCCCAACCTACGACGTAATGCCGAGATGCGAACCGTGGTTCACAGCTCACAAGAAGTAGGTCCCAAAACTACCACCAAACGGTTTTGCTCTCGATAAACGTGTCGAGACGGGTGCGGTGAATTCAAACGACCGAACATAAATAATATAACTATAAGATATAAACGAACGATCTTGATGTCGGTTAAAAGATTTTGATGCAGCGGTGAAACGATAACGAAGATCTATTCACATTGATTCTAAGAAATACCCGTGAAGAACTTCCCAAAACTCTCAAATCCCACCCAACGGTTAAGGAAAAGGAAGAGAAAAAAACTTTATTATCCAAATTCAAGTCTGCCCATCCAAATTACACGAACATAATATAAATAGAGTTTCAAATACAAAGTGGGCCCTAAAAAGGCCATGAGCCAAACACAAACCCAAAAAGAAAATTGTAAAACTGACAAAAAAACCATAAAAAGGCCCATAACTTTATTTAAGAGGCGTTTTTGGGCTTCGGACAGGGGGCAAACTGCCATAGACTGTTGGCTACAATGTGCTCCTCGTCTCAAGCTTCGATTTGACTGGTAATGGGCCTAAAACAGAGCTTCGTGTACCAAGTTATGCTCGTTTTCGCGAGCCACCTTTGGAAGCACGATCATGGGCCTCCAAATATAACAAGACCTGTTCTTCAATACTTGGGCCTCCATCAGATTTATATTGATAACAAAGAACCGACCTCATCAAAGGTGAGCTCCCTTGGGTGGGTGAAAACACCATACAAACACAACATAAAAGTAAACATAAAGTCATATTTAAAGCTAAAACTAAACATTCTAAAAGATCTCCTCACCGTTGAAGCTAAACTCGTACACCGAAGCTCTCGTCTCGTATCCGGATTGCGCGCCACTTCAATTATTAACTTGACTATAATATATTTAACCGGTTTCGTAATTTGATATCGAAAGTCACTAAAATTGGCCTTACACAAGGTACTATCATGCAATGTAAATATGAAAATATCTAATTAATTATTTATTAAATCCAAAATTTCATACAACTACACAATTTCAAAGCATATTACAATTTAATCACAAATCAACACAAGTAGTCCTGTTTTTATTTTATCCTAAGGCATCTCTGAATGTTCTTTCACCTTAGTTTCAAACCAAAGTATAATTTGCAATTTTCGTAAAAATATATTTTTTGTCGACAATATGTTGAGTGATAAAATCACCAGTTTTCGACACAAAATACAATATAAGATAAAAAAACTGCAAACCAATATTGTGAGTATTAGAAATTAAATGAAAGCAAGTAATTAGAGTCATTTGGCCATTGCCTAGCTAATCGGGCTTTGGCTACTAAGGCAACATTCTAGAATCAATGATGGACCTCTCCAGATGCTAGAATTAAATAGATAAGCAAGTAATCAATTAACAAATAAAAATTTAATTGATCAACAACACAATAATCATGATTTGCTAGTATGGATAATATGCAGGATGAAAAATAAGAATAGATACGCATAAAGTCCCCAAAAGTATTTGAAAATTGTAAAATAGGGGAGTGATTGCTCACTTTGACGATTAAGTGAGTAAACCGATAGATAAAATAAACGAGCAAGGTTATCGCGACAAGTATTCTTTTCCAAACAGACCTGAGACTTATACAAAATAAAATAGAGTAAAAACAGACCTGAGACTTATCCCTCGGTTATTATGATATTTTTAATAAATAAATGAGCTGGTACTGACCAAATTCCGAAAAGAGAGTCGGGAGTCAGGTTTTGTTCAGTACACTAAAAATCTCAAAATAAACATAAAAGTCTTCCCGCCCAAAAGCTAATTCCGACAAGAAGTGATAGAAAGATAGAAATCGATTAGTCAACTTTCTTGACTAATTTACCCTAGAACAAGTCGGATTCCAATTGACCTGATAAATCCCCTCAATCTCAGAAACTGATTGAGGGTTATTGATTATTGAATAAAAGTGAAAAAAATTGCATAAGACAACTTACCCAAACACGTATTAGAACTAGGAGAAACACGTGGTCAAAGAGTTCTTGAACTTAAAACCCAACTTAGCAAGACGGACTTGATTAATTCTCAAAGACGATGATCAAAGGTGAGAAGGATTTTATGGGTTTACTGATATGGTTGGCTGAGGTAAAGTGTACTAGGGTTTATGGTTGTGTCTTGGTTAAGCATGCATAAATTATAACTAATTGTTGTAGAAATTACTCGATTAAGGTAACCAAATAATGTAATTAACACAAAATCTATTCATAAAACACAGATATTGATTCTTGTAGACGGGGAAAATGAATTTTAACATATACCATGACTAAAGGGGTTTTCTTGGAGCTTAAAAGCGAGATTTGGGTCGAAAATAAGCGATTTCGCATTAGTACCTGTAATTACAAAAAAAATCCGATTTGCAGCACCCTGGCATGCTCCCCGCGCGGCGTGGTGTGGGGGCGGTTGCACTTTCTGTTTTGGTTAGTTTTGGTCCCCCGATGTTCCTAAAATGCATTTTTTTAACCATTTTAAGCAATTTTAAAGATTTCTAAGCATTATTTGACAATTTTAAGTGTTATTTAAATATAAAATTAGTTAAACCAAGTTAAATACTAATTAATACAAGTTTTTATTAATACTAAATATTTGAAAAAATACTCCCGAGTCAGGTAAACGAATACGATTCAAATACTTGAAAATCCGACACTCTCCCCTACTTTTGAGAATTTCGTTCCAAAATTAAAGAAAACTAAAACAAGACAATGTAAAAATAATTAAATGTTAAGGAAAAACATTTAGATAAATTTTATCATTACATGGAACTTCGAGTGGCTGAAACAACGCTTCAAATGAAAATTCGATAAGGACACTTATATATAGGATGTACTAGCGGCGTATCCACCATGTCCTTATCATATTTACATTTGTACCGTTATCGCAACTAATTTTGATTCTATATTATGACACACAATTTCACGTATTATGATTCCCATGTTGTGGACCCATAATTACTTAGATCGTTAGATGATCCACATAATTCGTCTCATTGTGTGGGTTACAATGTCACACCACGAAAATCTTAATTAAGGCATCAGAAGAATTTAACATAAGTCGTTCGGGTAGTGACTGATGCCGATAACCAATAATTATTTTTTTCGAACGGTGACTTTCGCAGTTAAGATATATCACACTCATCGGTCCAACAGCAGGAGGAGCCCCACCACCCCACTCGGGCCAGACTATGTTGACATAATCGGGATCCACGCTGGCATTCGAGTTTGGCTTGGCCGTTCCCGGTAAAACCCAGTTGGCTCACCCTGCCCGAAGGCACGACATGTTTTTTTGCTATGGAAAAATCCGGTCAGAATCAGGACTCGAACACGGGGCATCTAGGTCATCCATCATGTTCCTGGCCATTGGGCAAGTCCCGCTGGTTCGATAGCAAATAATTATAGAACATGAATATTTAATAATAAAAAAATTATTTAATAAAATATACATTACATTATCAGAGTGGTACACGTGCAACCGCACGGTTTATTAAAATCCTGGTTTTCTACAGTATTCAAACACAAAACCCGTTCTCTTTTCCTTGTCTCCTTGACGCCATCACTTACCTGGAAAACATATTAAAAATAAACGTCAACACGAATGTTGGTGAGTTCTCTTTATTTAAAATAACACACACACACAGATATATATATATATATATATATATATGTATATATATATATATATATATATAAATTATAATGAATGTAAGGCAATCGATATTTCAATGTAACTCATTATGAAAATCATAATAAAAAACATTATACTAATTTATCGAGAAACACAATAACGTAAACGAATTCATATCAATTCTTTCCATACCATGGTTCAACGACCATTCTTTATTTATAATCCATTACCATAAGTAATGTTGGTGGCCTTTTCTACCATTCTTTTAACATGGTAATTATATCTTTCAAAAATTCTCAATAATCGAACTTACTATAAAAATGAAGCATTTTATCTTTTAAACAAATCGTACTGTTGTAGACTAGCAAGGAATACAATAAGTGTATGACTATCAAAATTTATAACTCAAAATATATAACTCGATACCTACCATACTCTAAATATTCCCATTTTAACCAACGCGATTGGAAATGGGGTCGTTACCCCGATAGATCTACCAATATTTATGTTCCCTTACTAATTCGGTTAACAACTGTTTAACCAATTGTTGACTCATCCCACTTTTTACACGGTTTGTAAAATAAAATTATTTATAAAAAATTAAATAAAAATCGATAAAAAATATGCTTTTTCCCCAAACACAATAAAAACATTAAAAAACGAGGGGTCGATAGAGAAACTCACGGTTGAAGCTTTTCGTTCCAAAAATCTCGTGTCCTATATTAGTATACGTTTTGTTAATAAAAACTGGGTTTTAGCTTATATAAAAAAAATCTTTAAGTTATTAATCCCAATTTAATGTCCACACAAGCACAAAAGCAAGTAAGTTCCTATTAAGTTAACGAATACATATAATTCGGTTTTCGTTAACTATTGTTTTAATAACTAAATAAATTAATAAAAAAATAAATTATCTAAATATAATAAAATATTAAAGTTTTAGTTGCTGGAAAGTTTTAAGAAAATATTAATTTATTATTTTTCATGAATCTTGTCGGTTTTGCGTTAAAAAACGCACCGTTCGATCTTTTGAATAAAATACCACTTTTAATTATTGAAAAATACTTGTTACATATATATTAGTCAATTTTTAGAAGTTACTTTACAAAAATATGTTATTTCATTTTTGTTAATATTTTCTTAAAATAACAACTTTTTAACGTTTTCGTGTCGGTTTTCGCGACACGAATCGTTTAGGACTAAGTTTTGTTGTCTTGTCATTTCTTAATATATTAACTTATGTTTTATATGAGTATTTTATAATTTTAGGGGCTGTTCTAATATAGTATAGTCACGGTTGACAAGCAATCTGATTGTCGTGTCGGTTTACGTTTAAAAGCCTATTTTTCGACAGTTAAAGTTACCGACAAGTCAAATAAGTCTACACTAATTATCCTATGAACTAAATACACATATTATAACACATAATTCATCCTTTTATTATGATTTCCACAACAAGCCAAAGTAACACTTTACAACTATATTCTTTATTCCTATTTGAAAAGTTCTAACATGTGTGCTAAGTCTTTTTTCAAGAATCAAATAATTCAACTTTTGTGTTTATTTATATTATTATCTAATCATCAATTCATCAAATCATAAGTCATCCAAATCATCATCAAATCATTCAAACAAGTCATTCAAATCAATAGCTTATGTATTCTTATGAATTTCCAAGTGTTTAATCAAAGTTTCTTATTATAGTAACTTTTAATTTTTGATAATTCTATTTAATTCAATCTTTCAATTATTGATTAAGTATGAATTAATTATGTCTCATTCAACTAGTTTGATATAGTTTCATACATCCTAATGTTCTATTCAAGATATGATTTTTAATTAACTAAGCAACAAAGTTTCCATTTCTAGTAAGTATACAATAATTTAACCAATATGCGTAACCAACCTATACATCAACCATGCATCCTATCTTAATTCATTCATGCAATTCATCAAATATCAAACACATTCATGCAAAGTATTCATATCAAAATCAAGAATTTAACTTTTTATTCAACAAAGTTTCCTTAATTGGCAATCTGAACGATCTTCGGATATTGAATGTGCTAACAAGGGAGGTATGTTTATGATAGATGAACGTGTATGATAGATATATGTACAATATATGAATATGTATGAAAGATTAAAGAAAGTATGTATGTTATGGGTATGTAAAGACAATATGTATGAAGATGAATAAAGAGGGACCAGACCCTAATAATATCTGACATAGAAGGGACCAGACCCAAATAATATATGAGATAGAGAAGTAAAAAGGGACCAGACCCTAATAATATATGAGATAGAGAAGTAAAAAGGGACCAGACCCTAATAATATCTAAGATAGAGAAAGGAAAGAGGGATCAGACCCTAATAATATCTGAGATAGAAAATGACGGTAATTTATATAGTATGAAAGTAATAAAGTACGAATGTATGTATGAACTTATGAAATGAAAACAAATTAGTAAAGTAATTATTATGTATCTTCGGATGCATAATGGAAGGTAAGTATATGTATTGTATTATGTGTGATTAACTAGAACTCACTCAGCGTAGCTGACTTTTAGTATGCACGCAGGTGAGTATGATGGGGTAGTTCGCTTGATGAGGACATATGACATCGAATTGAAGAAACTGGCGTCTCAAGGAAGTGTTATGTTGTTTTAAAGACTATGTTTTGTTTTTAAATGACTATGAATGTTTGATAAGACAAGATTTGAAAGTTATGTAATGTTTTATGGTTGAAGTTTTATATTCCGCGTAAAGTTTTAATTAACTCTGATATTTAGAACTGTATTTATGAGTAAATCCAACACCAAAGTAGGGCTACCGGTAAACGGGCCTTACACCCGTATTACAGGGAATAAAAGTTAATTATATATATGATAGCTAATAAAATAACATACTATTTCTAGCTTTCCAAAATAAACCGAAAGAATAAATTTAAATGGTTAGTGTGTCGATAAACAAATTTATAAAAATGCAGTCAATGTATATAATGAAAATTTTTATGGAAGAAAGTATTTTAGTTGACTTTTATTTTATATACCTGAAAATCCTAAAAAAAAATATAATAAAGCAATATCTGACCACTTCAATCCCATTTGACATGTTCTTTTTCTATATCTAAATTGTTTCATTTTATTACTTAAGAATAAACATGACGTTAAAATATATAAAAAAAGAAGACATAAATAACCATTAAAACATTTACTTTATATATACATAAGAATAAAGCTATTTTGGGTTAATAACAAAATGGGTTTAAAAAATATAAGGATGACTAAGAGAGTGACAAGTGGCACAAAGTAGTAGTATTTTATTAGAGTAGTAGATAGGAAAGATGGTAGTTGTTTTAATGTATGCAATGGAAGATGATTCCATTGGGCCTTGTTTTATTTTATTTCATGTTCAAACATAGCAAATTTTCACAAAAAGAAACGTGCATTTATTTGTTGGTTGCTTGTGCATTAGACTATGTGTTGAATTAATAAAAAAACATAATAAATTACATTTAGAGATGATAAAATTATATTTGTTGCAATTTTTGAAGAAGGCTTTTCTACTCAAGGGTCATTGTTGCGCGCCACCACAAAACCATAAGCATTAATATTGTTTTAGATTTCTCTAGCTCAAGGGCCATTTTAGCGTAACACCACAAAAACACTTAAGCTAAATTTAACTTTGGGGTCTACGTGTCAAGTTCAAATTATTGATGATCAAGATAACTAATATATAACTAATGAAGGTAACCCACACCTCTCCTTAAACGACGTTGTTTCATTTCCATCCTTTTTAAGTGTAATTATGGAAATACCTAAAGGGAGTTCAATTAATATCATAATGTTAGTAACCGAGGCTTGTAAAGTAACGCGACAGTTAATGAATGTTTATAAATTAATTTATTAGTTGTTCCACACTCATATAACTAAATGAAAGAAAGTTGATACATACCTCGTATGGTCATTAATGTTCGTGAACATTTGTTTACGTTTATTCATTTACATTTAGTTACGTTCATGTAGGTCCCTAAACCAGATTCGACAAACGAATGGATTTTGTTATTGATAAGCGATCGTGACAGGTGCGTGAAATCATACGATTGACGAATAATATATAGCACAAACGATCTCGTAATCCGTAAAAGATTCATATAATAAATGAATATTGATCCCACCCAATGTGAGCTCTCCTTGGGTGGGTGATTTACACCATAGAAACACACACACAAATAAAACCAACAAAGTTCTATTTATAGTAGAAACAATAATATTCTAGAAGCTCCTCCCCGTTGAAGCTAAACGTGTGCACCGAAGCTCTCTTCTCGGATCCAGATTTCTCGCCCACATTAATTATTTTCTTGGCCATATTATACTTAAGGGGTTTCGTTCTTTTGATATCGCAAGTCACATTTTTGTCTTATAATCACCCCTTGACTTGTGATATCAAAACTTTGTTAAACCATGTCTCGCATCTTCACAAATCACCCGACAAACCGAAGCTCTTCGTTTCAATTCACCCCCTCAAGGTATGACACACTAATTTAATTCATGAAGGAGTTCTTAGTTCTTTACACATTCTCGGATCTTAAGTAATATGGGTTGAGATGAGCTCGAATATCCACACAATGTTCTTGAAATACCGGCTTAAACGGTCGGAGGACATAGCTTATTTATTCGTTTGAAGTTCACCTTTCGGATTCAACTTTTCGAACGCCTTGAGAATAATATAGAAATAACTAGCTTTGAACACGGTCAAACAATGACGAAAACCCGATTCATTTTTGTTGGGAAAAACGATCACCTAGCCACAAACGGTAAACAAAATTGCGGAATTAATTTTCGTTTGCCTAAACTTTTTCCTGAACCGAATGAACCAATGAGGATGCAAACAAATAGGGTAAATAAAAGTAAATAGGACACAAAAATTATAGCGGGAAAACCTCTCAAGGCGAGAGTAAAAACCACGAGACTACTAGAGCCTCTTCAAATCCACTATCACCAATAATAGCAATACAAAGTTCTTCTCTAGGTAAAACTAGAGGCATACACAAATCATCATATACTTGGTACAAGCTAACATAAAGTATATGGAACCAAATACAAAAGAGTAAACGAGTAAGAGGGATCACCAATGAGTAAATAACCAATCTCGGGAACGTCTCTTATCTTCACAAAACACCAATGAATGAGCACAACAAAACTTCTCTTCTTCTTTGTTTTGTCTTCGACGGCAACAAAAATAACACAGAAGAAAATTATTCTCTATACTATAATATATATATGTTTCTTGTATGTCGGCAGAATAATAGCTCTCCCAAGACAAACCCCTCTTTTTATTTGTTGTTAAGACTTGGAGCCCACGATCGGCATGTGGTCACAAAAGCCCATCCAAAACACAATTGATTTGTGCATTTATACTATGATGAATGATGAGAAGGAAAAATATTATTCCTTTTCTTTTTCTATTTTTTTTTCTTTTCTCTTATTACTTAAATAATAATAATAGTTAAACACATGTAATATATATAATTTGTTGGGTTTTATCATGGGCAAAAAATACCCCAACAAATCTCCCCCTTCTTGTCTATGAGAAAGAACTCACCACCTCGGAGAGTAAGCAACAAATTTTCAGTTTCTCTCTTGCCAAAGCTTTGGTCAACATATCAGAACAATTATCATAGGTGTGAACTTTATCAAGTTTAAACAACTTGTCTTCAATACCATCTCTAATCCAATGATACCTCACATCAATATGTTTTGTTCTCTTATGATACATAGAGTTTTTAGCAAGGTGAATAGCATTTTGATTATCACAGAGAACGACGTAGTGCTGTTTCATAAAGCCTAGCTCTTGCATAAATCTTTTCAACCAAGTAATTCTTTACATGCTTCTGTTACCGCCATATACTCAGCCTCAACAGTAGACAAAGCAACACACTTTAGACAAAGCAACACACTTTTGCAGTCTTGACTGCCATGACACGGCTCCCCCTGCAAATAACATCAAATATCCAGAAGTGGATTTCATGTTGTCTTTATTTCCTGCCATACCAGAATCCGTGTAACCAACAAGCATCGGCTCCAAGTTTCCAAATGTTATATCCAATTTGGAAGTACCTCGTAAATATCTAAGTATCCACCTTAACTGCTTCCCAATGCTTCTTAACCGGATTTGACAAGAACCAACTAAGAACACCTACTGCATGGGCAAAATCTGGTCGTGTACATATCATTGCATACATCAAGCTTCCAACCGCTGATGCATATGGAACACCATCCATCTCTTTAATCTCTTTCTCAGAAGTAGGGCAATCTTTTTTAGTTAACCTAAAATTGGGAATAAGAGGTGTACTAACCACATTAACTTTAGACATCTTGAACCTGTTAAGCACCTTTTCAATGTATTTCTCCTGTGACATGTGCAACTTCTTTGAAGCTCTATCTATAGTAATCTGAATGACAAGAATATTCTTAGCTGCCCACCAGAGTCTTTCATAGAATACGACTTGCTTGACTCTTTCTTTAGCTGGACAATTCTTTCCGTATTCTTGCCAATAATCAACATATCATCAACATAAAGCAATAAAATGATGAAATCATCATCACTAAACCTCTTAAAGAAAACACAATAGTCAGACGCAGTCTTTCGGTAGCCTTGCTTCCCCATAACTGACTCAAATTTCTTGTACGACTGTCTCGGTGCTTGCTTCAACCCATAAAGACTTTTATGAAGTTTACAAACATAATCTTCTTTACCTTTAACCTGAAAATCTTCAAGTTGCTCCATATAGATCTCCTTATCGAGATCACCGTGAAGGAATGGTGTCTTGACATCCATTTGCTCAACCTCAAGATCAAGACTAGCAGCTAAACCAAGGATCACCCTGATGGAACTCGTCTTCATAATTGAGAAAAAATCTCATCAAAATCAATACCTTCTCTTTGACAACCAATCTTGCCTTGTACCTAGGCCGTGAGGTATGTTCTTCAGTCTTCAGTTTGTAGACCCACTTGTTCTTCAAAGCTCTTTTGCCCTTAGGCAACTTCACCAACTCATAGGGTATTGTTCTCACAAAATGAATCTCATCTTGGATGGCCTTAACCCACTCTCTTTTATTCTTATGTTCCATGGCCTCTCTATAATACTCGGGCCCTCCCCATCTGTGAGTAAGACATACTCACCAGCCGAATAATGAGTAGAAGGCTGACGGTCTCTCGAAGACCACCTGAGTGGGACAAATGCAGGCATATCTACTGGTAACTCAGGATGAATATCCTAATCCAACTCTACCTACTCTTGATTATCAACATTATCGGTACCATGTTGTTCATCATTTTGAATACCATCTTCGTGATGCGGCTCAGATTGCTGAGTAGGAATAGGAACTACCTGTGTCTTCTCAATATCTTTCAAGCTCAGATCTTCCACAAACACAACATCACGATTCTAACAAGCTTCTTTGAAACCGGATCATATAGCCTGTATCCAAACTCATCTTGCCCATAACCAAGGAATATACACTGTCTGGACTTCACATCAAGCTTTAACCTTTCATCTTTGGGTATATGAACAAATGCTTTGCATCCAAAGACCCGCAAATGACGATATGAAACTTCTTTGCCACTCCAAACCCTGTCTGTAACATAATTACGCAAAGGAATACAAGGAGTAAGATTAATATCATGTACCACTGTATTTAAAGTTTCTCCCCAAAAATTATTAGGCAACCCAACATGTGAGAGCAAACACTTAAACCTTTCAACCAAAGTTCTGTTCATCCGTTCTGCTAAACCATTCAAATGTGGTGTCTTAGGAGGTGGCCTTTGGTATCGAATACCATTCTCTCTACAATAAGCATTAAAAGGACCAATGTATTCACCTCCATTATCTGTACGAACATACTTGAACTTCTTCCCAGTTTGTCTCTCAACTAGGGCTTGAAACTTCTTAAACACATCAAAAACTTGATCAATAGACTTTAAAGTATAAACCCATACCTTCCTCGAATAATCATCTATAAATGTGACAAAATATAAGCAGCCCCAAAGTGTTCTAGTGTTCATAGGACCACATACGTCTGAATGCACCAAGTCAAGTATACTTTCTCTTATATGAGGCGGATGACTATGAAAAGAAACTCTCTTTTGCTTACCATTCATACAATGAGAACACTTCTTCAAATGAACATCTTTCACAATGGACAAGGCATCTTTCTTTAATAAAAAAGACATCCCATTTTCACTCATGTGAGCGAGTCTCTTATGCCACATATCAGTCACATCAGAATTCGTCAATGAATTAACCGAGTCTCTGGAAATATTTGGATGTGCCATGTACAACTTTGAAGTTCTTTCACCTCTTGCCATGATCAACGAACCATGAGTGAGCTTCCAAATTCCACCACCAAAGGTACTATAAAAACCATCATCATCTAATGTGCATGCGGAGATCAAATTAAGTCTAATATCCGAAACATGTTTCACATTGTGTAAAACCAAATCCATCCCAGTATCAAACTTCAAGAAAACATCCCCAACACCGACGATCTTTGATAGCCCATTATTACCCATCTTGACATTCCCAAAATCACCAGGAGTATAAGACGAATAAAAATCCCTTTGTGATGTAACATGACAAGTAGCACCACTGTCAACAACCCAACTCGAATCATCACGTGCAATGTTTACCCTATCTTAATCACAACAAATATGAAACTTTTTGGTGGCAGTGTTAGTTTCAGAAGTACCTTCATCACCGTCATCTTTCTTGTAGTTGTTCTTTTTATGGTTGTAATTAGCCTTCTTGTTCTCCCTTTTCATTTGTTTGCAATATTTTAATGTATGCCCTTTTTCTGCCACAATGATGACACTCAAATTCTTCAAACTTCCCTCTAGACTTACTGCGGTGCTTTGCTTTATTACTCGGACCTCTGCTATGGCTTCTCCCCTACTTTCGGTAACCAAAGCATCTGACTATGAAGAGGAACCTTGTGCTTTATTGCTTGGACATCTACTATCAGCTGTTTAATCAAGAACAAGTTATTGTTCCCGGTTTTCCGAGCATACAACTCTTCAAGCTTAGTCCACAAAGTACGAGCATGACAAAACATTATCATCAACCCATTGCCGAATATACCCGCAAACCTTCCGATGCAAAATATTCCATTCTTCAACGGATTTATCTTCAGGTTTATCATCGATACTAAAAACAGGCAAATAATAATCCTTCACATAAAGAAGGTCTTCCATCTTGCCTTTCCAGACATGATAATTAGAATCATTCAAACTCACCATCCTACATGTATTAGCTTCCATCTTTCAAACAAGCATTAACCCAACAACAAGAGCCAAAGCTCTGATACCACCCTGTTGGGAAAAACGACCACCTAGCCATAAACGGTAAACAAAAATTGCGGAATTAACCTTCGTTTGGCTAAACATTTTCCCGACCCGAATGAACCAATGAGGATGCAAACAAATAGGGTAAATAAAAGTAAATAGGACACAAAAATTTTAGCGTGGAAAACCTCTCAAGGCGAGAGTAAAAACCACGAGACTACTAGAGCCCCTTCAAATCCACTATCACCAATAATAGCAATACAAAGTTCTTCTCTAGGTAAAACTAGAGGCATACATAAATCATCATATACTTGGTACAATCTAACATCAAGTATATGGAACCATATCAAAAGAGTAAACGAGTAAGAGGGATCACCAACGAAAAAATAAACAATCTCGGAAACGTCTCTTATTTTAACAAAACACCAAAGAATGAGCACAACAAAACTTCTCTTCTTCTTTGTTTTGTCTTCGACAACAACCAAAATAACACAGAAGAAAATTATTCTCTATACTATAATATATATTTGTTTCTTGTATGTCGGCCAAATAATAGCTCTCCCAAAACAAACCCTCTTTTAATTGTTGTTCAGACAGTTGGAGCCCACGATGGGCATGTGGTCACAAAAGCCCATCCAAAACACAATTGATTTGCGCATTTATACTATGATGAATGACGAGAAGGAAAAGTATTATTCCTTTTCTTTTTCTTTTCTCTTATTACTTAAATAATAATAATAGTAATACCCATGTAATATATATAACTTGTTAGGTTTTCTCATGGGCAAAAAATACCCCAACCATTTTGACTTTCCTTGGTTAATTTACAAACATTAAGTCAGGTATTTATCCAATAAATACTATACAACTAACCAATTTATTTCTCAATATTCGACTTAATTTTTTCGTAAATTACTCTCTTTCGTTAACTTTAAGAAAAGCTTAATGACAGCTATATTTAGTTTTTTAACCTTTTTTCTCTTGACATTTCAACATATATTTTTATTGAAAACGAACTTGTATTCAAATGATTTTTTTTGTGTGTTAGAAGTTACATGGTTGTCCACATTCGGTAACGAAACAAATTGATAACGACAGAACTCCCTTCGCATCGTGTGGGAAATATTACTAGTTCAATTAAATTAAGAAACATTAATCATCAGATCGTATTGCGTGAAAGATTCCCGAGTAAACGGAGCCATATTTGATGTGAAAATCGACAGAGAGACCAATTAGACACATGGTTGTTAGTAGCAACGTATCATTTCTCGATTTTTTTAGCAGCAGACGATAGGTGGTAGTAAAGACTGAATTTTGTTGTGAGTTGATGAATGGTATTAAAATCAAAATTTTGATTTTAGAAAATGCATGAGCTGAGAATTTGGATGAATTTAGAAACTTTTCCTAAGTATATAAAATTTGAGTGAATTTTGGTGATTGACTTTTTATTTAAAACTAGCAGTAAATACTATTTAATAAATAAAACTTTTTAAATATCACATATCATCACTATGTTCATCACTATGTTGATCCTTACAAAATTTTTCCTCTTCTCTCTCATATTAAATATTTCTCTTTTTAATATTTCATTTTCAATTTTGTTAATTCCATCCTAATTTAAAGGAATTATTACCATCATAAATATGTTATTTTGTTTAATATAAAATATATTGCATTAGTTATTAATATTATATTTTTATGAGTAACCAATACGGCTTTAACCGGTTAAAGTATCATACATTGTTCATGTCAAAACAGTTTAAGATTAGAATGAGTTTTGGTCCAAGGGTTGGTTTATTAAAATAGCCATTTACAACTAAGTTTTGATATAGAAAATAACAAAGAAATAATTTATGATTTATAAATTTTCTAACAACTTTTTATTTCAAAATTGCGTAATGTGTAATTGTTTTACTGTATAATATATCTTTATATATGTGATACATTTTTTTTCATTTCACATTCTGTTATTATTTAAAAAAAAGTACTTATTTTAACCCGTGTGCAACACGGGTAACTAACCTAGTGTAATGTATAAATAATAACATGCTTGTTACATCTCAAGCGTCTATTATAGTTAAGAGCATCTAATTGGCTCACATAATCTCACTTTATCTCTTTCTAGGCTTTGCCCATCTCATAGTTAAAAATGTTTAACAACGTCATCTCTCTCTTTTCTTTCTCATGTAATCCGTTTTGTAGTGTTTTTACATAATACAAGTCTCTCCTCCCTACACATCAACCGCATCTCCTTTCTCTTAACAACGTGAGCTTAAAAACATGTATTAGGATGCTTTAACGCATTGCATAATCTAAGCTTGTAAATCAATGTGACATATAGTGAATGCTTATAAATAATTTTTTAGTTGTTCTACATTCATTTAGTTAAATACAATAATATTGATACATACCTTGTTTGGTCATTGGTGTTTGTAAGCATTTGTTTAACTTCATTAATTTACATTTAGTTATGTTCATTATGTCTTTTTTTTCATTTTTTTTTTAAAATCATCAAAAAAATATTTATTAGTAAACCAATAATAAGCCCAAAAGGCGCAACTATAAGACTTTTAGGTATTAAATTGAACTTTAAGTTGGATATCCTACATCACATAAGCCCAATCTTGTTAGTATCAAACTACATAAGTCACTTTTAAGCCCACCTAAAGTTGTAGTAATTTTATCAAAGAAACATTGTAAATTAATGTAGGAAGAAATCAACCAACATTCAAGTCATTTAAGTTTTTATCTCTCTCATTTAATGATAAATTCTGCATGGTCTTGTAATGCCCTCAAAACACTAATAAGCTCGTATCTTCAATGAATGGTGTCTAGGGCAATACACTCGTGAATTGTTGCCCAGAAATATTGTCACTAAATATTTCAAGAAGAATGTCCCTCTTATTTGGACTATTCTAGAAAAATTGTGTTTAAGAAAACCATCTAAAGATGTAGTTGGCAACATTTATAGTATATCATTTAAGATGGGCCGCCCACCTTTTCTTTCGTAGCCCAATACAACTAATTTTCTTTAGCGGTCCAATATTATAAAAAAAATACTACGCCCTACTTCACACACATATTAATTAAACCTAATTCTCCTATACTTGTCTCACAAGAGACATCTATTCTGGGGCGAGGAGCGCCGCATGCCGCCATTGATAACCCTAACTGTAAACTCTTGCTTGCCACTGTTAGAGGAAAACAATATATTTATATTAGAGGAAAACAATCGTCATCATATATGAGGGTAGGAATTATATATTTATATCCATTACTTATATTTTATTCTTTTATGTTTTGATTAGTGTGAATTCCGTTTACATTTTATCATTATCTTCCAATTTTGTTATGAATTGGCATGCTTACTTTTAATCGGTTTCAATATGTAGGGAAATGGAGATTGGAATATTAGTCATTCATAACATGTTGATTGTTCATAGCAGTATAACAAGAATGCGGTGAATTCACATGGTAATTTTAACCTTTATTATTATGAAGCGTATTTTCCGTTACTTGTTAGACATGTCGAATCATGTCACCACTTGGGATTAGTTGTTAGTCCGTCTATTCATAATTAGAGTTCTAATTATGATCCTATGAAAAAATATACATAATATTAATGTGCTTTTCTTGCATCTAATGTTTCCGAAAAGATTATTGTATATGAAAGGATTTTCTGTTCCTGTATCTGAGTGCATTAATGTTAATTTCTTATAATTTTAAGGTCATCACTTGCTATATGTCTAGCAATTAACCTAATATGATACATAATTTCAAGCAAGTGCACATACTCCAATTATAGAGGAAATAACCATTTTTCTATCACACTAAAAATCACTACTTTTTTCTCTCATTTTTAATTAAATATTACTTTTTATACATTTATATTTCATTTTCTATATTTATTCACTACTCGCAGCTACTTTCAAAAAATATTAAAAATCATAAATGATGAACAATGTTTCTTCAAATTTAATCACAAACAATAAAATTTCTCTCTATTTCACTCACAAACAAATCAAGCCATACCCTAAAAGATGAAGAACACACACATAATATGAAGAACACATTGTGATGCTCTTATAGATGTGTTGCTTTTGAATTAACATGTATCCAGTTCATAGAATGTGGTAACTAAAGAAATATTGAGATATGTAAGTAACAGTTATGTTTTCGAACATATAATAAAACTATTTCTGGTAAGTTGTGAAGTCTACGTACACCATGAACCCAAATAATTAACAATCTTGCGTACATGTGCGTGTGATATATCGGGTTGTTATGTTACAAGATGTTGCAACATTATCTTATATATCGTCGTAACATACTATTGCATAAAAATTGATGTGTACGACTACTAATCTACTATTTAAGTATTAACAATGTGAGTCGGGTTTAATGAATGTGTTGTCTTCAAGGTGCTCGGATCTAAGAACACTTAGGTTTAGTGGATCTGACAGTGTGGATTCACTAGCTAATCTCAGAGCAGAAGGTTTGAGAGAATTAAGAGGTAGTTACTGTAGGGAAATAACTGATGCAAGACTTGCACACATCGTGACCCATCACTCGCTTCTTGAAAGCATCGAACTTGTTGTAAATTGCAGCCGGGTTTGAGGAGTTTTGGATAAATCAAGGGGTCGGTCTCTTGCTTAATTTATTACAAAGTTCTCAAGAAGATGTCCAAGAATATGCAGCCATAGGGCTTGCGGCTTTCATGATGGTGGTTGATGATGTACTGATGGTTAATGCGATACTTGTTGACGCCTTCATGATAGGTGGCGGTGTTGAGCTTCTTGCAACATCTGTGCAAGAAGGGATCCAAAGAGAAGCCACAAAGGTTGAATCTTTTATGCTTTCTTGATTTATTTATCACAAAAGAGTACTTCTTGGGGCGGTTTAATAAAATACTTGTTTATTGTAGGCAATTGCAAATCTTTCTGTAGATCCAGCTTTTGCAAAAACTGTGGCGGAGCGTGGTGGGATCACCATTCTTGCAAGCTTAACGAAGTCTCGGAACCTATGGGTGGCTACAGAGGCCGTTGGAGGGCTTTGGAACCTTTCTGTCCTTGATGAGCATAAGGTTTTTGGTTTAAATTATTTGTTTGTAAAATTTCAAAACTTTGGCTCTCGGTTAAAATTGTTACTAATTTGGTTAATCTTGATTAAGGGAGCTATTGGTGAAGCCGATGCTATTAAATCTTTAGTTTACTTAACCGTTAAGTGGCCGTCTGATGGACTTCTGGTATGCCTCTTGATTTGAGTCACTCTTACAAATGCAGAAATTGTATAATACAAGATATTTTGCTTTTTAGGAACTGGTGGCGGGTGTACTTGGCAATTTGGCATTTAATGATAAGTGTAGCTTGGAAATGGCAGCAGTTGGTGGCATTAATGTTTTAATAGCACTTGCCTGCGCCTGCGAGTGCGAGGACGTGCAGAAAGAGGTAATAATATGATATTAATTAACGTGTAAAGTGAAATATCTAATTATCAAGAAACGTGATATCTTATTATGGAATAGGCGGTCCGAGCATTGGGTAATTTAGCACTTGATGTTAGAAAGCGAGATTATGTTGCATTAGCTGGTGGTATGCAAATTCCTACACTTCATTTTTTATAAATTTAGAAGAAGTAGTTGTATAATTGTTATTATTATTAACAGTATTGTTATTACCATGTGTATAATTTATTGTTTCTTACAGGTTGCTCTTGCAGAAGCGTGCATTACCGCCTCTCCAAGTCTCCAGGCGAGAGTGGCTGTTACTCTATGGTCCTTGTCGGCTTCAGAACTCAATAGGTACATGCAAATATTAACCATTTACTAAGTAACCTTTTGTATCCAAAGAAGATTAAAAAACATGTAACTTTCTATATGATGTTTAGATTTTGTAAAGAATCTTAATAGTTATTAAAATCGATTAAATCATTATCTGTTCCATTTCCACTAGACTTACAATTGGACGAGAGGGAGGTGTCGGCGCTCTTATAAGTCTGGCTACAACATGCATACAAGTAAAGGTTTATTTATTTATTTCTTTTTTTAAGAAATTCACTTCTTGTTTGTTAACTTTGATATAAAGAATATATTGTCATTTTAGCTATACATAAAATTATTAAAATGTTGCTATAAAATATTAGGATGTCCAATCAATGGCTGCTGGTGCTCTTTGGTGTTTAGCATCCAGCCCAGAAAACGCTCTGTGAATAGTCGAAGATGGGGGGATTTCGGTAATCTTGAATTTATATATATAGAACTATATAAACAGGTAATCTTGAATTTATTATGTTTACCCATATGCTAAATTTATATTAACAACTGATACTGCTAATTGCAGTGTTAAATTCAAATTTCAATCTATATAATTAACAAAATCAGTTATAGTTTACACCATATATGCAGCTTATAGACATCTAGAAGCTGATAATCGATCATAAACGTGTAAAATCGATCTTGCTCGAATCTTACAATGCCACACGTTAAGTTCTATATATATTATTTTTGTATGTACGTAGGGAATCTGTGCATTCTCGTTATAGGAGGTAAAGCCCTTAGCGATTATATTTTTGATTTATGATTGTATGCTAGATAAATTGTTTCTCAAATCTCGCTATTAACGTTTGCTTCGACATTTTATTTATGGATATTGGATACTCAAATTTGGAAATCTTTTGCTAATGAGTTTATTTATTTATATGCAAATAAAGTGCCCGATTTTAACGTCATAACTGCTGAAAATGGTGAATAACCCAAGTGAAAAACGGGCCCAAAGAGCCCTTTCACTAGCGACTGTACACCCGCCACCTGGTTTTGCACCACTAACCAGCAACACTCCTCATGATGATCCGATTAATGACCCAACTCAAGACATGGTTGGACAGGTTCTAACTGGGGTTGTTCAGGCACCTTTTGATGCGGGTTACTTGCTCGCTGTTAGGATTGGGAACTCAGACACAACACTTACGGGTGCAGTTTTCAAACCTGGCCACGCTGCACCTATATATCACACCTGACAACGACGTGGCACCTCATGCTGATATGATTAAACGGGCAGAAATCCCGTTTCCAGTGGACATCCAACCAAAACGTAAGCGGAAACAAATTTCAAAAGAAAAAACTATGCAACTTGTTACTTATGTTGAGAATTGGTATGACCGTATGGATACAACCCCGCCACCATCTGAAACCAGCTTAGATATTGGTGATATGAGTGAGCCGCTTTTTGTTGAACCGTTGCAAACCCGACACCCGGTTCAACATTTCCAACCGCCGCCTGTGCTTGGAGGCGTGATGCATGGTGAGACTGGGAGAATGACGGCTCTTCTGAATGTATGAATCTTTATTACTACTTGGTGATTTACTTTCTTTTGTATATATATTAATAACAAGTTAGTTACTTTTGAATGTTGAAAATATTGGTTGTAGGCTGTTCAGCGTGGTGCGGACCAGCTGGTTGCCCGATACGAGCGAGCGTTACAAAGAAAGACGTCTGGCAGGAAAGATGTAAGTTAGTGACGGTGAATGGTGCGTGATCAAAGTTTTTGGGTCTGGCTGTGCGGTCCCCACATATGGAAACCGTTGAATTTCTTTTATTTATGTTTCTTCCATGGTGTTACATTATTTTATAGAAAAAAAGCTCTCTTGTTTATGTTTCTTAAATAGGAAAGATGGTAGTTGTTTTAATGTATGCAATAGAAGATGATTCCATTGGGTCTTGTTTTATGTTATTTCATGTTCAAACATGGCAAATTTTTACAAAAAGAAACCTATATTCATTTGTTGGTTGCTTGTACATTAGACTATGTGTGGTGAATTAATTAAATCATGTTTAATATAATTAAAACATAAATTAAAAATAGTTTAATGGGGTTTTCAAAAGGTTTAACTATTTTAATCAATTTTATTGAATTAAAATATTCATTAGTTTTTATTAGTTTAGTAACATATGATAAAATGATGATGATGATAATAATAATAATAAACGTAGTAGTAGCAGTAGCAGTAGCAGTAGCAGCAGTAGTAACAACTGCAGTAGCAGTAGTAATTCAACAATAATTCAAGTTAACTGCATGAGACATGTACATGAATATTTGATCTTGATTATAAATGTTTTAAATGAGTATGCAATACTACATAGATGGCGAAAAGTATAATTTCATAGAAATAAAGGAAGGTTACCAGTACCAGAAAACGAAGCATTTGGCCCTCCAAAATTGTTGTTTGACCAAGAAGCCATAAAACAAACATTTGGCGTTTATTCATTAAATGAAGATGACATGTCTTGAGAAGTTTGAGATAGGAAAACATTGATTGGAACTGTGGTGATGCTTAATGGTACAGATACACCATACAATGTTGGATCTTGATTATCTTTTGATGATTTTTGGCACCTCATGTCATACTCCCTCTCTTCTATCATTTGCATAGATTCCAAAGCCGTCAACTATTCAGATTTAAAGAATGAATTCTCTTTCAAGACAAGGAGGAAAGTAGAATAAGAATTCGGCAATGCCTTTTTAACAGTGTTAATTTGATCTCATTGAGATGGTTCCATCTTTTGCTTATTCATTTCAACAATCAAGTGACTGAACCTAGTCAACATCTCGATCTTCAACCATTTCACCCTTCAACAAACAATAGTTTTTGAATTGAAACTTTAACATGACCTTTTTGCTCTCAAGCATATTACCCATACTTCACATTCGAATGTGTTGCAAGAAAGAAGCACATATCTTAATACTTCCCACTTGTTGGAAATATTATATGTTAAGGCCGTAGTTAAGGTTGAGTATGCTTTGGTCTCAATTTCTAAAGCCTTTTTCTCCTCTAGAGAATAAGAAGAATAAGGCTTAGCTTCATAACTTGCCCTAGCATCACCAATCATCGGTGGGTTATAAACATCATCAAGACATCTAGAAAAATCTGGATGCACGGATCCCATATGTGCTCTAAATTTTGATTCCCATTTAGCAAAGTCACTAAAATTCATTAGGCCAGGATACCAATTTATGCGTCTAAGTGAAGCATTTGTTGCATCATCATATTTTGAGATGCTAACACCTAAAAGTAGCCATTTCAAAAATATGTGTTTAAATGATCAACAATTCAAAGTTTAGGTTATAAATTGTCCAAGTTTTAAACTTATGGGTGAAAAGTGTAAATTCTTTTAATGAATGATGAACAGTTTGACGAATGTTATAAGGTTATGTTAACGAATGTGGATGTTTATGGTAACGGATGGTATCGAATGGTTGTAATGGAATGATACTACAATTATAACGAATAGCTATCGCGAATGTCTAGTTTCTGAGTAACGAATAACTTGATAATCAAACGAATCAGCAGCCGAATGGTCACACTAATAGCTTAACGAATAGGCTTGATGAATAGGTATTTTGTAATGAATGAGTCTGTTGCGAATGGTGTTTACGTAACAAATGAACTACAGTGACCGAATGATATGTTATAAAAAACTGACACGTGTCACAAAACGGTTATACTCCTATAATGAATGGTTAGTTACAGTATAACGAATGAGTCGTTAACCATAATGAATGGCTCCTTCAAACCTTCAACAAGATTTCCAGATCTTCAATCATTCAGATCCAAACTCAAATCCAAAAAAAGATTAAACATGGATATCTCGTCCATTTCAACACAAAATTTAACAACTAACCACTTAATCAACTCGTCCACTTAATCCAAACAAACTCTGTCTAACACGAACAACCAATTCTCGTCCAAACTCGTCCGAAATCAACCAAACCCAACATATCAATACGATGTTCCGCAATTACCTTTCAAAACTTCAATTCCAACGAACTGAAATACTATTAACCAACTAAACTAACACGAAGTTTACAGATATGATTACGAACTAAATGATAACCAAATTGACCTCTATTATTCATTACACAATGATAACTGATTCAATATTTAGCATATCAGTTTCAGATCCTAAACTCAAACAACTAACTTATGAATTCTCATCAGTTCGAATCAATTAACATCAAATCACCTAAATAATTGAACGTCTAGGCTTTGGTACCACTTAAGAAACCTATTACATACGTAACGATTTCAATTCATACTTAAACGAATCTAGTTCTCTGATATATTAGAAGGTGATTGAACCAATGAATTATACTTTTGGTGAAGTGTGTGTTGAGAGAGTAATTGGACAGAACGGCTTTAAATATTATAATTCACACACTTGTTAATTTAAGCCTCATGTACATGACTATATAGAGAAGACGATACCCATTAGTTATGCATCCCATAATGATTGGGATCCATTCGTCTTCATTCGCTAATGCTAACTTAAAGTATAACGAATGACTCATTCGTTATACCTCATTCGTTAAACATCTTTAACGAATGGTACACGTATAGGCTCATTCGTTATACATTACATAACGAATGGCCAATAAACATAACGGATAGGCTCATTCGTTAAACACACTTAACGAATGGCCATATAACTTAACGAATGGACACACCAAAATGTCCTTTACATTAATAATAATAAGTTACATAGATAAACAAAGACTAAGACGGCAAAACAATGAGCTAACACTTCCCATATCTCGAAATGCGAATGTATCCCGATATAATAAATTTAGGAGTGAAACGGGGGGTTAATGAATTTGGGTTTAATTGCAAGTGAAATGACACCAAAGCTAGGGACGAAAATCACAAATTTGAAACTATTTGACTAAAACTGATTTAGACAAATCACATGGACGAAAACTGTAGTTTAGTCTAAATTTTGCCAGTTACTCACTAGATGATTCGTTGGTTGTTCAAAAAATGGGCTGCAAATGATGTTTACTATTTTACATTCGATTATATTTATATTATTTTTTGTTAATTAACAATCATTCGAAATAATTTACTATTAAGATAATGTTAAGCCCTCATGCGACTTTGTGGGAATTTAATTTTTGTTTTGAAGTATGTCATAGACTCACAGACATCAAATTGAATCAAGCCCAGTTGCGATTTTAACATTGGAGTTTCCAGTTGTGATATTAACACCAGAGTTTCTATACTCATTCTTCATTAGAAACTACTAAATTATATTTTCAGATTTTTATGTCCCATATAATTCGTGGAATTCAGTTGAATTATAATTTAAATTAATTCTTCAATAAAACTTGTGTTTGACAAGACAAAGAAGGAATTCAACAATCCATTCATAAAATAACGAATGAGCAGGTTTAACAACGAATGAACGATGGAAAAATGTACACTAAATGAAAGTAAAAAATAAATGGGACATAAAAATCCTATTTTTGAGCAGTTTCTGATTCAAGTGTTGATCTTTGAGTTATTGAGCAATGGTAAATCCTATTTCTAACATTGGTTCGTCTGTTTAATTTTTCTTGTAATTTGCAAATTGACACACAGGTGAATGATCTATAGACAGAAGGAATCTCGAAGCTCGGTAGATCGTAATTTCCTGCTAGGTGAGTGTGAATTTCAGCTACTGTCAATGATTATGTTATTAGTAAATGATGAGAAAAATAATTAGTTTTGTGTGAATATGTTTAATCTGTTTTATGATTCGTTTTTCGTCTAAAACTGTGTTTTGGTCGGTAAACTCACGGTTTTGGTCAGTACACTCAAAATCTCAAAATAAACATAAACGTCTTCATGCCACAAAAGCTAATTCTGACAAGAAGTGATAGAAATCGTTTGTTGACTAATTTGACCTAGAAACGGTTCGGATTCTAATTAACCCGATAATCCCCTCAATCTCAGAAATTGATTGAGGGTTATTGATTATTGAATAAAAGTGAACAAAATTGCATAAGACAACTTACCCAAACACGGATTAGAACTAGGAAGAGTTCTTTAACTTGAAACCCAACTTAGCAAGACGGACTTGATTAATTCTCAAAGACGATGATGAAATATGATAAGGATTTCATGGGTTTACTGATATGGTTGGCTGAGGCAAAGTGTTTTAGGGTTTATGATTGTGTCTTGGTTAAGCATGCAGAAATTATAACTAACTGTTTTAGAAATTACTCGATTAAGGTAACCGAATAATGTAATTAAGACAATCGGTCATAAAACATAGATATTGATTCTTGTAGAAGGGGAAAATGAATTTGAACATATACCATGACTAAAGGGGTTTTCTTGGAGCTTAAAAGCGAGATTTGGGTCGAAAATAAGCGACTTTGCATTAGAACCTGTAATTACCAAAAAAATCTGATTCGCAGCACCCTGTCCATGCTACGCGGCATCATCGCTGCGCGGAGTGGCATGGGGCGGTCTGCACTTTCTGTTTTGGTCAGTTTTGGTCCCCGATGTCCCTAAAATGCAGTTTTTAACCATTTTTAGCAATTTTAAGGATTTTCTAAGCATTGTTTGACAAGTTTAAATGTTATTAAAATATAAAATTAATTAAATCAAGTTAAATACTAATGAATACAAGTTTTTATTAATACGAAATATTGGAAAAAAAATACTCTCGAGTCGGGTAAACGAATACGATTCAAATACTAGAAAATCCGAGATGTTAGTCTCCCCTACTTTTGAGAATTTTGTCCCGAAATTAAAGAAAACTAAAACAAGACAATGTAAAAATAATTAAATGTTAAGGAAAGCATTTAGATAAAATTTATCATAACATGGAACTTTCCGTGGCTGGCTGAAACAATGCTTCAAATGAAAATCCTTTAAAGGACACTTATATATAGGATGTATCAGCGGTGTATCCACCATGTCCTTATAATATTTACATTTGTACCGTTATCCAGCTACTTTCAATTCTATTTCTATATTATGACACACAATTATAAGTATTATGATTTCCATGCTGTCGACCCATAATTACTTAGATCGTCGATGGTCCACATAATTCGTCCCATTGTGTGGATTACAATGTCACACCCCGAAAATCTTAATTAAGACAGCGAAAGACTTTAACTTAACTCATTTGGGTAGTGACAGATGCCGATAGCCAATAATTATAGAACATGAATATTTAATAATAAAAATTTAACTTTTACTTAATAAAACTATATACATTACATTATCGGAGTGGTATACGTGCTACCGCACGGTTTATTAAAATCCCGATTTCCTACATTATTCAAACACACAACCCGCTCTCTTTTCCTTGTCTCCTCGAAGCCATCACTTGCCTGAAACGCATATTAAAAATAAACGTCAACACGAATGTAGGTGAGTTCTCTTTATTGAAAATATAACACACACACACACACACACACACATATATACAGGGGATGGTTCAAGAGAGAAGTCATTTTAATGCAAGAAATGTGAGAAGTGAATCTAAACCCTTGATTTAGATTGATCCATGAACTACATTCTTTATGGCATATTTGTAATTATTTGGCCAATGATTTAAATGCAATTTTGTCAAACATACCATATTTTAATTAAAGAGGGTAGTGAGGTCTTTTTATTGTGTAGCCTATTGATTTTAAATATATATTACAATATATGTTTCCATTTCTACGGCTTTATTTTTCTCAAAAAAGTAACTATCAAATATTTCTTTCATTAATTATGATTTCTGTTTCTTTCTAATCGCTGACATCATTATTGTAATTCTAAAGTTTATAATTTGTGAAAAAACGTCGCATTGTGCTGGAGTATTCTAAGACAATATTTCTTTTGATTTTGTTTGTTATTTTTTATTGTATAGTTGTGATTTCAATGGTAGGATTTAATTATGTCTTTCAATCACCTCTACACAAACATCTGTTTCAATAGCTACTTTTAGAATAAAATCGATTTATGTGTAGGTACCATCGCTTCTACACATGTCTTAACTTTACTGATTTAGGGTTAAAATTTATTTTTGTTGTAGATATCTTGTGTTAAAAATATTGTTTGTGTAGGATGTGTATGGTACTGTGTAGGAAATTTGGTAGGATGTGTACATGTACGAGCTTGATGATATGTGGTAGTTTTATATGATGTAGGTTTTATTGAAAGGATATGTAGGTTAATATAATTAATTTGTGTAGGCTATTATATTTAGTGTAGGTTATATTGCGATATATGTAATGTGTAATGGTGTTTCTAAAATGTACGTTATTAGTATAGTTTGTGTAGGTTAATATGAATATATGTGTATGTTATTAGTACGATATGTGTAGGTTATTAAATGTAAATTAATACAAAGAAATAATAATGACTTTGTTCTAGAATTTAAAAAGAAATGATTCAATAAGAGTATTTTGCTCGATCTGAATGTTTATACGAATTAATAAATGAATATGAATATTGGATAACGAGAAACAAAGAATCTTTATATTTTTTTCATTTAGTTAAAAAAATTAAGATAAAAAAAGAGCACAGTTATATGAGAATTTATATACAAATCAACGAAAAGATGATAATGTTTTTAACATTTAATTAACATTAAATAAATAAATTAAAGAATAAAGTTGAAACTTTCAAACTTTTAATACTTACCAAATATATTAATTTATATCTTTACCATTGTACCCTTGGATTTAATTAAAAGAAAAAATAAAAGGAAAATTTTTGATTGGTTGAGATGATTTCTTACACTTCTTGCAATAATATCATTTTTTCTTGAACTTAAACATATATATATATATATATATATAAATTATAATGAATGTGAGGCAATCAAAATTTCAATATAACTCATTATGAAAATCATTATAAACAACATTATGCTAATTTATCGAGAAACACAATAACGTAAACGAATTCATATAAGTTCTTTCCATACCATGGTTCAACGACCAATCTTTATTCATAATCCATTACCATAAGCAATGGTGGTGGCCTTTTCTACCATTGTTTTAACATGGTAATTATATCTTTCAAAATTCTCAATAATCGAACTTACCATAAATCGAAGCATTTTATCTTTTAAACAAATCGTAATTTTATAGACTAGCTACGAATACAACAAGTGTATGACTATCAAAATTGATAACTCGGTACCTACCATACCCAAAATATTCTCATTTTTGACCCAACGCGTTTGGAAAGGGGCCGTCACCCCGATAGATCTGCCGATAACTTTGTGCCCTTATTAATTTGGTTAACAGTTATTTAACAAATTGTTGACTCATCCCACTTTTTACACGGTTTGTAAAATAATATCCTTCGTAGAAACTTCAATAAAAATCGATAAATAATATGCTTTTTTCCCCAAAACACAATAAAAACATTTAAAAAACGAGGGGTCAATAGAGAAACTCACGGTTAAAGCTTTTCGTTCCAAAAATCATGTGTCCTATATTAGTACACGTTTTGTTAATAAAAGCTTGGTTTTAATTTATATAAAAAAAATCTTTAAGTTATTAATCCTAATCTAATATCCACACAAGCACATAAACAAGTAAGTTCCTATTAAGTTAACGAATACATATGTTTCGGTTTTCGTTAACTATTGTTTTAATAACTAAATAAATTAATAAACAAATAAATTATATAAATATAATAAAATATTAAAGTTTCAGCAGCTGGAAAGTTTTAAGAAATATTAATTTATTATTTTTCATGAATCTTGTCGGTTTTGCATTTAAAAACTAACCGTTCGACTTTTTGAATAAAATACCACTTTTAATTCTTGAAAAATACTTGTTACATATATATTAGTAAATTTTTAGAAGTTACTTTACAAAAGTATGTTATTTCATTTTTGTTAATATTTTCTTAAAATAACAACTTTTTAACGTTTCTGTGTCGGTTTTCGTGACACGAATCGTTTATGACAAAGTATTGTTTTCTTCTCCTTTCCTTATATATTAACTTATGTTTTATATGATTATTGTATAATTTTAGGCGCTGTTCTAAAATAGTCCCTGATTGTCATGTCGGTTTACGTGTAAAAGCCTATTTTTCGACCGTTAAAGTTACCGACAAGTCAAATAAGTCAAATAAGTCTACACCAAATATCCTATGAACTAAATCCACATATTATAACACATAATTTATTCTTTTATTATGATTTCCACATCAAGCGAAAGTAACACTTTCAACTATATTCTTTATTCCTATTTGGAAGGTTCTAATATGTGTGTAATCATGCAAGTCTTTTCCAAGAATCGAATAATTCAACTTTTGTGTTTATTCCTATTATTATCTAATCATCAAGTCATAAATCATCCAAATCATCATCAAATCATTCAAACAAGTCATTCAAATCATTAGCTTATGTATTCTTATAAATTTCCTAAGTGTTTAATCAAAGTTTCTTATTATAGTAACTTTAAATTTTTGATAATTCTATTCAATTAAATATTTCAATTCTTGATTAAGTATGAATCTAAGTTTATCTCATTCAACTAGTTTGATATAGTTTCATGCATCCTAATGTTCTATTCAAGTTTTGATCTTTTAATTAACTATGCAACAAAGTTTCCATTTCTAGTAAGTATATAATAATTTAACAAATATTCTTACCCAACCTATACATAAACCATGCATCCTACCTTAATTCAAGTATGAATTTCATCACATATCAAACACATTCATGCCAAGTATTCATATCAAAATCAAGAATTTAACTTTTCATTCAACAAAGTTTCCTTAATTCGCAATCTAACAGTTTTAACAATCTTCAAGCATCAGCTAATTGTTTTATGAGTTTACTAGCATACATACTATTAAATATTCAATAATATTAATCCATATCACTTTCATGATTCATTAATCCATCCAAAATCATCCATTAATCCAAGAATCCACAAAAAAATCCCCAAATTTTTAACTATGAACAGGTTCTTGTCAAATTCATCTTTAACATCAACAATTCAATGATTCAAGTCCATATCACCATATATAATGTTCAAAAACTAACCAAAATCCATTCTATCATCAAACCCTAACATCAATATCATCCCAGATTATACTCAAATATCAAGTATTCCAAAAATACTTCTAATCAAACTTAGGAATCAATGTATGAACTTCAAGATGAATGTATGCATGTACAATTGGATTTAATCCCTTCTCTTACACACACATACATACATACGGTTCATACGCACACACACCAATATCCATAATTTCAAACTTTCAAGCTCAAATCCGACTCAAGAACACCTATTCTAACATAGTTAACCCTAAAAATCAACTCATAAACAAAACTTTCTTATGTTCTTGAAGAACTAAAGATAAAAATGAGAATGAGATGAGTGAATGTGATGACCTCCTTCCTAATATTCCTCCTCCTAGTTGATCATCTTCATGGTTCTTGATCAAGATTTGTTTATAAGTGTGTGTTGATGATTAAAGATTTGAACTTGAGTGTGTGTGAATGTGTGTGTGTGCCGTGTATTTTTTAGAGACAAAGAGAAAGGTGCGTTGAGTGTTAATGTGGGTTATCTCTTATCCATCCAACACATCAGAAGAATTAATGATTGGCTAGGGTGATTTGGTGGAAGCTTATTGGAGAAAGGAGAGGCAAGGAGGTGATGTGGAGGGTGGGCCGGCCTAGGGGTATGGAGGTGAAAGGTTGGCTAATTACAATATAATATTGGTTAATCGATTTAACGTATTGTGAGTTTTAGATAATCAATCGGATCCCGTTTTTTAATAATTTTTGTTAGACTTTGCATGATATCAAAAATCTGACAGTATGAACTATAAAAACTATTTTTGTGAAAATAGTTTGTGTCGGGTCCTTTCGGGGTCCTGTATTGGCTTTTGCTTATTTATTTCTCAGTTTTTGCGTTTCGAGCCTTCCTAATTTATGTTTATACATTGTCTCCTATGTTTTAACATATGATTTAAATTTTTAGGGCCATTTAATCATATTAATGATTATTTACTTTCTGGCTCGATGCCCCCGGTAATTACACGTCATGCTCGTTACGTGTTGAAATTTGGACTTTTTGTTGACCTTGCAAGATATAGAATCTTAATATTAATAAAATGAGATTATATTGATAATCGTGATTACATTAATGAAATATTTTGCCGACTATCACATACCAAACCCTTGAAAACATAATTTTGTGAGAAAGCAAAAGTTTTTAGAAATTTTTAATGAAATTTCAAAAATTGAAAATGAAGTTAAATGAAACAATGAAATTTCTAAATGACCCTTTGATGTAAATGTATAAATCTTGAAAATCGAAAAGAATAAATCACTTGAAGTTGAGATTAAAATGGGTTGTGATGAATGGGAATAAGAAAAATATGATATGAGTATTCTATCATAAACAATTAACTTAAATAAAATAAAATTTATTCATGAGATAAGAACACACAAAGAATAATTAATTCAAATTGAATTTATTTAATTCCATAATGAAGTAAGGATTCGCTACAATACATAACTTGAAAAAGCAAAATAAATTTAGATAAAAATAAACCAAGCAACCAGAGTCAGAGTCTTTGAGAGGCTTAGTTACGGTTGACTTGATTCACATTACTTGGAGCACCTTGATGGGTTGGATCCATAAGAACTTGAGTAGTTGAGGACGGTTGATTTGGGATAGCTTGAATGGGTTGATCTTGAACGGGTTGCACGAGTGAGATTTGGTTAGAGTAAGTTTGGTAAAATTGAGCTTGCGGGTATGGAATTTGATAGGTTTGGCTTACATAAGGATGATCTTGATTGATGGGAGGAGTTGCAGGATGTGGGGTTGATAGGTTTGAACTTGGTGAGCATGGGTAGTGTAGTAGGGAGTAGATATGGCTTGGTGAGCATGGACAAGTTGTACACCTATTGCGGAGATGATTTGGGTCTCCACAATTGTAACAATCACATACAATAGTCGTTTTTGGTTAAGTAGACGACATCGACTGTTATGGGACGGCTTGCGCACTAGGTGGCACACGACAAGTATTAGAAACGTGGTTGTAATAGTCATATTGGGTACAAAGGCGATATGGGTAGTTAGTTGAATGATGTGGTTAAAAATAGAGCATAACGGGTAAAGACCGGAGTAATGTTTCTTGTTTGAGATGGTTGGATCAGGTTGTGTTTTGTTGATAGCATAGTTTTGATGATTGGGTTCATGTTTCTTATTGTTAGGGAAGTGTTCTTGTTGTTGTTGTTGCGGGAATATGTATTGTTGTTTTGAGCGGGTTTGGGTTCATATATAGCATCAGTTGAGGATTCGGTTTTGGAATTGTTATGGGTAAGTTTGGAATCCTTCCTAGACAATGTTTCATCCCTAACATAAACATCGGTAAAGGAAGCAACAAGGTCCATTGCCAGAAAGTGTCACAACCAACCACGGCATCACGGAAGACTGTTGGAAAACTGCAAATACGTTTCCGAATATCACGAGACACGAGTGTTACGAGGTGGGGTACTATCCGGCTGAGTTCCCGAAAACGGTCAGAGTAGGTAAGGTTATCACCACCGATTTGCTTGAGTTCCCAAAACTCAGTCTCAAGCCATTTCAAGTCATTTTTTCAGAAAAATTCTTTCTTCATGGCTTCCTTGAGTTTGTCCATTGCCACGGCCAACTCGGTTCCTTGGTTAGCTTTGAAAGTGTTCCACCTAGTGAGACCTTGAACTTCGAGACGCTCGTGGCAAACATAGTCCGTTTAGCATCCGGACATTCGTAATGGATGAATACATTCTCCATTTTCTCGAACCATTGGAGGAGTTTAGTGGCAATCTCCTCACGAAGTTCTTGAAGTGAATTTTGTTTGGAGCAGCAGCTGTAGCAGAGCCATTCGAGTTGAGGCTCTGGATCTGGTTATGATAGTAGGCATAGCATAAGCAAATTCTTTGGTAGCCCTAGCAGCACGGTCATGAGAACCAGATGAAGGACCTTGGTTACAACGATGGTTTCTTAGATAAAACATTTTGCACTCACGAAGTTCTTGAAGTGAATGTTGTTTGGAGCAGCAGCTATAGCAGAGACATTCGAGTTGAGGCTCTGGATCTGGTTATGATAGTAGGCATAGCATAAGCAAATTCTTTGGTAGCCCTAGCAGCCAGACGATGACGGTCATGAGAACTAGATGAAGGACCTTGGTTACAACGATGGTTTCTTAGATAAAACATTTTGCAAGGACAAAAATGAAATTGCATAAGATGGATGGTAAGTTGTATAAATTAATTAAATTTGTTGAGTTGAGTTCCTTATGATCTTTCCATGGCAAGTTAAGAACCCAAATTAAATATTGAAAAGTGCTTCATGGGTTGGGCCTATCATGCGTTTTCCATTGCAGTTTAAGTGACATAACTAAATAATGTGACATAAAACTTGTGAATTGGCCTCCCATGTGCATTCCATGGCATTTTAAATGGCCCAAAAATTAATGAATTATCCAAACAGAGCGTTACATGACATTTTTAATTGTCCCAACTAAATAACGAATTAACAAAATAAAAGTATAGGTAGTTGGAGCATCTCGTTAACCACCAGGGATGATAATACTCCAACAAAACATAAAAATAGAAAACAGGTTAAGAAATGAATTAAAAATAAAAATCCAAACGGCTTAAGAAAATTAATTGTTGGAGTGTCCATAGATTTACATGGGTTTTACACCAAACTAAACATTTTAAAAAAATATTATACAAACATTTGGAATATTTTCCGAATTTAGCCATGAAACACCGTGAATGTGAATTTGGTTTTTATATTAGGAATGTAACCGTTTAACTGGTTACGTTGACTGCTTAAAGTTTTGGTTATATGAGAATTGTTCCGCTTTGGCCTATAAGCTTGAGTAATGTGGCCGAGTTATCCTCCAAGTAAGGAATAACATCTTACCTTTGAGTCTCGAAATCGTTTTGCCAAGGCCCAACTCACAGTACTCTCCCCCTTCCAGTTACTAGTTGTTACAGGAACTTGTCATACACCCATGCTTTAAGGTGCGCGAGTAAAACAAAATAAGGGGGTCCGAAGCATGTTACTAGAGCACCTCAGAACAACATTCGGCTTTGGGTGCGAAACGTTGTTCACAGCTACAATGTACTATCATGCAATTTAAATATGACACTATCTAATTAACAATTTATTAAATCCAAAGTTTCATACAAGTATACAAGTTCAAAAAATATTACAATTTTCACAATCAACACAAATATTCTTGTTTTTATTTTATCTTAAAACATCTCTAAATGTTTCTTCACCTTAGCTTCAAACCAGAGTACAACCAGCATGCGTAAAAATAGATATATTTTGTCAAAAATATGTTAAGTGAGAAAATCGCTAATTTTCGACACTAAATACAATATAAGATAAAAACTGCAACCTATATTGTGAGTATCAACAATTAAACGAAAGCAAGTAATTGGTGCCGTTTGGCCATTACCTAGCGAACATAGTCAGGTTTCAATTATAAATTATTCACTTTAGACAAAAGTAACCAACAGACACTCGTAGCTCACATAATTATGTTCCAATTTCAAACGACCGAAAATTTATGCTAAAAATTTACAACAGTTTAATCTTGAAGCGGTCAAACATAACTTTGTAATAATGTATTACCCGCTGAAATGGTAGTAATTTTATCAAATAAACATTGTAAGTGTAGGAATAAATCAACCGACATTCAAGTCGTTTAAGTTTTTATCTATCTCTTTTATTGATAAATTCTACAAGGTATTGTAATCCCCTCAAAACACTAATAAGCTCGTATCTTAAATGAATGGTGTCTACCCCTGGGCAATATACTCATGAATTGTCGGCCCGGAAATATTGTCACCAAATATTTCAAGAAGAATGTCCCTCTTATTTGGACTATTCTAGAAAAATTGTGTTTAAGAAAACCATCTAAGGATGTAGTTGGTAACATTTATAGTATATCATTTAAGATGGCTGCCCACCTTTTCTTTCGTAGGCCCAATACATCTAATTTTCTTTAGTGGTCCAATAATATAAATAAAAAAATACTACAACCTACTTCACACACATGATAATAAAACCTAATTCTCCTACAGTTATCTCATAAGAGACATCTATTCAGTTGCGAGGAGCGCCGCATGCCGCCATTGATAACCTAACTGTAAACCCTTGCTTGCTAATCGTCATCATATATAAGGGTAGGAACTATATATGTAAATCCGTTACTTATATTTTATTCTTTCTTGTTTTAAGTTATTTCATTAGTGTGAATTTCCTTTACATTTTATCATTATCTTCCAATTTTGTTATGAATTGGCATGCTTACTTTTAATCGGTTTCAATATGTAGGGAAATGGAGATTGGAATATTAGTCATTCATAACATGTTGATTGTTCATAGCAGTATAACAAGAATGCGGTGAATTCACATGGTAATTTTAACCTTTATTATTATGAAGCGTATTTTCCGTTACTTGTTAGACATGTCGAATCATGTCACCACTTGGGATTAGTTGTTAGTCCGTCTATTCACAATTAGAGTTCTAATTATGATCGTATGAAAAAATATACATAATATTAACGTGCTTTTCTTGCATCTAATGTTTCCGAAAAGATTATTGCATATGAAAGGATTTTCTGTTCCTATATCTGAGTGCATTAACGTTAATTTACTGATGCAAGTCTTGCACACATCGTGACCCATCACTCGCTTCTTGAAAGCATCGAACTTGGCCCCGATTTCTATGAAGGGATTACTAGCGAGGCAATAGTCGCTATAGCCTTAGACTGCACTAGGCTGAAGAAACTTAGGCTCTCGGGCGTACAAAATGTGAATTCCGCAGCCATTAGTTCTTTAGCCAATAATTGCCCGTATCTTCAAGACGTTGCGTTTGTCAATTGTCTAATAATCGACGGAGCGGCATTAGGAAAATTGGTGTCAATTGCTGGTACCGCAAATATAGACTGGAATTTGGCTGGCGATTATGTAGGAACCGTTCGGTATAAAATAAATAAAACACCTATAATACGATTACAATACAAAGAATGAACAAAAAACACCTATCTAGAAAGCATTAAATTACAGTACAATTACAACTGAAATAAATCAAAGTACAAAGAATCGGGTAGAAGTAGAAGTTGGTGACCGAGGATCGTGTTGAACACGGCCCTAAAACAAATTCTGAGTCTCTCCTCGTTGTTTTTCCCAGGGCACAACGGCCGGCGCAGTATGTACTGCCGGAGTTGACTATGCACCCGAATTGGATCGGTTCGTACCTTCTTGGTTGTGTTGGAAAAGATGAAGAAATGTTGGAGAATTTGCAAGCTCTTCAAGTTGCAAAATGGCGTGTCTCAAACCCAAGCCTTGCCTTGGTATTTATAGTGGAGCTAGGATCAAAGACTCAAAAACTAAAAAATAAATTGCATTAAACGTCTTTAATGCTTTTTATTCTAATTTTGAATTCAATCCATAACTCCCGTCGAAAACTAAATTGCATTAAACGTCTTTAATGCTTTTTATTCTTATTTTGATTTTCCAACCACTCATCTTTGAGCTTCGATATCTCATTCATCTTAGCTCGGTTTTGGACATGATTTGACTCGTTGTGATCCTCTCACATAAAGGATAGCAAACCTATAAATAATTATTTATAATAAGCAAATATAAATATAATTATTAATGTCCAAAAATTAGCAAACTCATTTTTTGCTAACATTTTTCCAACAGATTCTTGAGGCAACCTACGAAATGTAGAAGGTTTAGATGTTTCCAGAACCGACGCGGTTCCAGCTGTTGTTAGGAGGTTGTTTAAGTCATTAAACAGTTTGAAACTTTTGTGTGCATTTAATAGTCCGTTAATAGATGTTGACACGATCTTCATGCCATGGCTAATCGGCTTGGTATAATAATGCTCGGTTTCTTTAATGACACTTTCAAAGAACTATCTCGTATGTTTCCCAGCACTTTCTCTGAATGGAGAAACCGGTTAGGGAAGAAAGATGCGAATTTGGATGAGTTTATGAGTTGGGTTGAATGGATTCTCTCACTTGCGCTTATACATATAGCCGGTTGGCTTAACGCAGCTGGGTTTGAGGAGTTTTGGATCAATCAAGGGGCCGTCGATCTCTAGCTTAATTTATTACAAAGTTCTCAAGAAGATGTCCAAGAATATGCAGCCATAGGGCTTGCAGCTTTCATGATGGTGGTTGATGATGTACCGATGGTTAATGCGACACTTGTTGACGCCGTCATGATAGGTGGCGGTGTTGAGCTTCTTGCAACATCTGTGCAAGAAGGGATCCAAAGAGAAGCCACAAAGGTTGAATCTTTTATGCTTTCTTGATTTATTTATCACAAAAGAGTACTTCGTGGGGCAGTTTAATAAATACTTGTTTATTGTAGGCAATTGCAAATCTTTCTGTAGATCTAGCTTTTGTAAAAACTGTGGCAGGGCGTGGTGGGATCACCATTATTGCAAGCTTAACGAAGTCTCTGAACCGATGGGTGGCTACAGATGCCGTTGGAGGGCTTTGGAACCTTTCTGTCCTTGATGAGCATAAGGTTTTTGGTTTTATTATTTCTTAGTAACATTTCCAAAGAAGATTAAAAAACATGTAACTTTCTATATGATGTTTAGATTTTGTATACGATCTTAATAGTTATTAAAATCGATTAAATCATAATTTGTTCCATTTCCACTAAACTTACAATTGGACGAGAGGGAGGTGTCGGCGCTCTTATAAGTCTGGCTACAACAAACGTACAAGTAAAGGCTTATTTATTTATTTATTTTAAGAAATTCACTTCTTGTTTGTTAAGTTTGATATAAAGAATATATTGTCATTTTAGCTATACATAAAATTATTAAAATGTTGCTATAAAATATTAGGATGTCCAATCAATGGCTGCTGGTGCTCTTTGGTGTTTAGCATCCAGCCCAGAAAACGCTCTGCGAATAGTCGAAGATGGGGGGATTTCGGTAATCTTGAATTTATATATATAGAACAATATAACTGATGTAAACAGGTAATATTGAATTTATTATGCTTACCCATAAAACCATAAGCATTAAATTGGTTTAGATTTCTCTAGCTCAAGGATCATTTTAGCGTAACACCACAAAAACACTTAAGCTAAATTTAACATTGGGGTCTACGTGTCAAGTTCAAATTATTGATGATCAAGATAACTAATATATAACTAATGAAGGTAACCCACACCTCTCCTTAAACGACGTTGTTTCATTTCCATCCTTTTTAAGTGTAATTATGGAAATACCTAAAGGGAGTTCAATTAATATCATAATGTTAGTAATCGAGGCTTGTAAAGTAACGCGACAGTTAATGAATGTTTATAAATTAATTTATTAGGTGTTCGACACTCATATAACTAAATGAATGAAAGTTGATACATACCTCGTATGGTCATTAATGTTCGTGAACATTTTTTTACGTTTATTCATTTAAATTTAGTTATGTTCATGTAGGTCCCCAAACCAGATTCGACTAACTAACGTATTTTGTTCTTGATAAGCGATCGAGACAGGTGCGTGAAATCATACGATCGACGAATAATATAAAGCACAAACGATCTCGTAATCCATAAAAGGTTCATATAATAAATGAATACTGATCCCACCCAATGTGAGCTCTCCTTGGGTGGTTGATTTACACCATAGAAACACACACACAAATAAAACCAACAAAGATCAATTTATAGTAGAAACAATAATATTCTAGAAGCTCCTCCCCGTTGAAGCTAAATGTGTGCACCGAAGCTCTCTTCTCGGATCCGGATTTCTCGCCCACATTAATTATTTTCTTGACCATAATATACTTAAGGGGTTTCGTTCTTTTGATATTGTAAGTCACATTTTTGTCTTACAATCACCCCTTGACTTGTGATATCAAAACTTTGTCAAACCGTGTCTCGCATCTTCACAAATCACCCGATAAACCGAAGCCTCTTCGTTTCAATTCACCCCATCAAGGTATGACCCACTAATTTAATTCATGAAGGAGTTCTCAGTTCTTTACACATTCTCGGATCTTAAGCAATATGGGTTTAGATGAGCTCGAATATCCACACAATGTTCTTGAAATACCGACTTAAACGGTTAGAGGACATAGCTTACATATTCGTTCGAAGTTCACCTTTCGAATTACGCCTTGAGAATAATATAGAAATAACTAGCTTTGAATACGGTCAAAACAATGACGAAAACCCGATTCATTTTTGTTGGGAAAAACGACCACCTAGCCACAAACGGTAAACAAAAATTGCGGATTTCATCTTCGTTTGCCTAAACTTCTTCCTTACCCGAATGAACCAATGAGGATGCAAACAAATAGGGTAAATAAAAGTAAATAGGACACAAAAATTTTAGCATGGAAAACCTCTCAAGGCGAGAGTAAAAACCACGAGACTACTAGAGCCTCTTCAAATCCATTATCACCAATAATAGCAATACAAAGTTCTTCTCTAGGTAAAACTAGAGGTATACACAAATCATCATATACTTGGTACAAGCTAACATCAAGTATATAGAACCAAATACAAAAGAGTAAACGAGTAAGAGGGATCACCAATGAGTAAATAACCAATCTCGGGAACGTCTCTTATATTCACAAAACACTAAAGAATGAGCACAACAAAACTTCTCTTCTTCTTTGTTTTGTCTTCGACGGCAACAAAAATAACACAGAAAAAAATTATTCTCTATACTATAATATATATGTTTCTTGTATGTCGGCCGAATAATAGCTCTCCCAAAACAAACCCTCTTTTTAATTGTTGTTGAGACTTGGAGCCCACGATGGGCATGTGGTCACAAAAGCCCATCCAAAACACAATTGATTTGTGCATTAATACTATGATGAATGACGAGAAGGAAAAGTATTATTCCTTTTCTTTTTTTTTTTCTTTTCTCTTATTACTTAAATAATAATAATAGTAATATCCATGTAATATATATAATTTGTTGGGTTTTCTCATTGGCAAAAAATACCCCAACAAATCTCCCCCTTTTTGTCTATGAAAAAGAACTCACCACCACGGCGAGTGAGCAACAAATTTTCAGTTTCTCCCTTGCCAAAGCTTTGGTCAACATATCGGAACAATTATCATCGGTGTGAACTTTATCAAGTTCAAACAACTTGTCTTCAATACCATCTCTAATCCAATGATATCTCACATCAATATGTTTTGTTCTCTTATGATACATAGAGTTTTTAGCAAGGTGAATAGCACTTTGATTATCACAGAGAACCACGTAGTACTGTTTCATAAAGCCTAGCTCTTGCATAAATCCTTTCAACCACAATAATTCTTTGCATGCTTTTGTTGCCGACATATACTCAGCCTCACAAAGCAACACACTTTTGCAGTCTTGACTGCCATGACACGGCTCCCCCTGCAAATAACATCAAATATCCAGAAGTGGATTTCATGTTGTCTTTATTTCCTGCCATACCAGAATCCATGTAACCAACAAGCATCGGCTCCAAGTTTCCAAATGTTATACCTAATTTGGAAGTACCTCGTAAATATCTAAGTATCCACCTTAACTGCTTCCCAATGCTTCTTACCCAGATTTGACAAGAACCAACTAAGAACACCTACTGCATGGGCAAAATCTGGTCGTGTACATATCATTGCATACATCAAGCTTCCAACCGCTGATGCATATGGAACACCATCCATCTCTTTAATCTCTTTCTCAGAAGTAGGGCAATCTTTTTTAGTTAACCTAAAATTGGGAATAAGAGGTATACTAACCACATTAACTTTAGACATCTTGAACCTGTTAAGCACCTTTTCAATGTATTGCTCTTGTGACATGTGCAACTTCTTTGAAGCTCTATCTATAGTAATCTGAATGACAAGAATATTCTTAGCTGGCCCACCAGAGTCTTTCATAGAATACGACTTGCTTAACTCTTTCTTCAGCTGAACAATTCTCTCCGCATTCTTGCCAACAATCAACATATCATCACCATAAAGCAATAAAATGATGAAATCATCATCACTAAACCTCTTAAAGAAAACACAATGGTTAGACGCAGTCTTTCGGTAGCCTTGCTTCCCCATAACTGACTCAAATTTATTGTACTACTGTCACGGTGCTTGCTTCAACCCATAAAGACTTTTATGAAGTTTACAATCTTAATCTTCTTTACCTTTAACCTGAAAATCTTCAAGTTGCTCCATATAGATCTCCTTATTGAGATCACCGTGAAGGTATGGTGTCTTGACATCCATTTGCTCAACCTCAAGATCAAGACTAGCAGCTAAACCAAGGATCACCATGATGGAACTCATCTTCACAATTAGAGAAAAAATCTCATCAAAATCAATACCTTCTCTTTGACTGAACCCTTTGACAACCAATCTTGCCTTGTACCTAGGCTGTGAGGTATGTTCTTCAGTCTTCAATTTGTAGACCCACTTGTTCTTCAAAGCTCTTTTGCCCTTAGGCAACTTCACAAACTCAAAAGGTATTGTTATTATAAAAGGAATTCATCTCATCTTGCATGGCCTTAACCCACTTTATTTTATGCTTATGTTCCATGGCCTCTCTATAATACTCGGGCCCTCCCCCATCAGTGTGAGTAAGACGTACTCACCAGCCGAATAACGAGTAGAAGGTTTACGTCTCTCGAAGACCGCCTGAGTGGGACAAATGCAGGCATATCTACTGTAAACTCAGGATGAATATCCTCATCCAACTCTTGCTGCTCCTGATTATCAACATTATCGGTACTATGTTATTCATAATTTTGAATACCATCTTCGTGATGCGGCTCAAATTTAGGAATAGGAACTACCTGTGTCTTCTCAATATCTTTCAAGCTCAAATATTCCACAAACACAACATCACGACTTCTAACAAGCTTCTTTGAAACCGGATCTTATAGCCTGTATCCAAACTCATCTTGCCTATAACCAAGGAATATACACTGTCTGGACTTCACATCAAGCTTTGACCTTTCATCTTTGGGAATATGCACAAATGCTTTGCATCCAAAGACCCGCAAATGACGATATGAAACATCTTCGCCACTCCAAACCCTGTCTGGAACATCATTATGCCAAGAAATACAAGGAATAAGATTAATAACATGTACCACTGTATTTAAAGTTTCTCCCAAAAAATTATTAGGCAACCCAACATGTGAGAGCAAACACTTAAACCTTTCAACCAAAGTTCTGTTCATCCATTCAGTTAAACCATTCATAGTTAACTATGGTGGTTGATGATGCACCGATGGTTAATGCGATACTTGTTGACGCCGTCATGATAGGTGGCGGTGTTTGAGCTTCTTGCAACATCTGTGCAAGAAGGGATCCAAAGAGAAGCCACAAAGGTTGAATCTTTTATGCTTTCTTGATTTATTTATCACAAAAGAGTACTTCTTGGGGCAGTTTAATAAAATACTTGTTTATTGTAGGCAATTGCAAATCTTTCTGTAGATCCAGCTTTTGCAAAAACTGTGGCGGAGTTGTTATTATTGTAAACATCATTTGAAATTGTATTTAGTATTTATAAATAAACATTAGTTTATAGGTTATTATTATTATTGTAAATAAACATAGGTAGTTGTCGGGTAATCTAGTTACAACCAAAACGGTTATCATGGCAGTTATTCTTAACTGTCATAACAGTTATTTAGTTGGCAGTTACCCGCCAAAACCTTGTGTATATAAGGGTGAGGGCCGACACCCTTTGTTCGGCACCAAGATATTTTTATTCAATCAATATCCAATCTTATTTACTCTTATATTCAAATTTGTATGCTCTTGATCTCCAATAGTAGCGTGGTGGGATCACCATTCTTGCAAGCTTAACGAAGTCTCGGAATTGATGGGTGGCTACAGAGGCCGTTGGAGGGCTTTGGAACCTTTCTGTCCTTGATGAGCATAAGGGTTTTGATTTTATTATTTGTTTGTAAAATTTCAAAACTTTGGCTCTCGGTTAAAATTGTTACTAATTTGGTTAATCTTGATTAAGGGAGCTATTGGTGAAGCCGGTGCTATTAAATCTTTAGTTGACTTAACCGTTAAGTGGCCGTCTGATGGACTTCTGGTATGCCTCTTGATTTGTGTCACGTCTTACAAATGCAGAAATTGTATAATACAAGATATTTTGCTTTTTAGGAACGGGTGGCGGGTGTACTTGGCAATTTGGCATTTGATGATAAGTGTAGCTTGGAAATGGCAGCAGTTGGTGGCATTAATGTTTTAATAGCACCTGCCTGCGCTTGCGAGTGCGAGGACGTGCAAAAAGAGGTAATAATATGATATTAATTAATGTGTAAAGTGAAATATCTAATTATCAAGAAACGTGATATCTTATTATGGTATAGGCGGTCGAGCATTGGGTAATTTAGCACTTGATGTTAGAAACCGAGATTATGTTGCATTAGCTGGCGGTTTGGAACCCTTGGTATGCAAATTCCTACACTTCATTTTTTATAAATTTAGCAGAAGTAGTTGTATAACCGTTATTATTATTATCAGTATTTTTATTACCATGTGTATAATTTATTGTTTCCTACAGGTTGCTCTTGCAGAAGCGTGCATTACCGCGTCTCCAAGTCTCCAGGTGAGAGTGGCTGTTACTCTATGGTCCTTGTCGGCTTCAGAATTCAATAGGTACATGCGAATATTAACCATTTACTAAGTAACCTTTTGTATCCAAAGAAGATTAAAAACATGTAACTTTCTATATGATGTTTAGATTTTGTATACGTTCTTAATAGTTATTAAAATCGATTAAATCATTATTTGTTCCATTTCCACTAGACTTACAATTGGACGAGGGGGAGGTGTCGGCGCTCTTACAATTGGTGCTCTTTGGTGTTTAGCATCCAGCCTAGAAAACACTCTGCGAATAGTCGAAGATGGGGGATTTCGGTAATCTTGAATTTATATATATAGAACAATATAACTGATGTAAACAGGTAATCTTGAATTTATTATGTTTACCCATATGCTGAATTTATATTAACAACTGATACTGCTAATTGCAGTGTTAAATTCAAAATTCAATCTATATAATTAACAAAATCAGTTATAGTTTACACCATATATGTGTTAGGATTGGTGAAGGCCTTTGGGCCGGGTTTGTTGGTTGACAATTAGAAGATAAAAGGGGGTGGCGTGTTTAATTATGGAGGATGGCCCATTTGACGTTTTCTTGGTCCGTAAGTCATTTAACCTAATTGTTCTCTATATATATATCATGGTCATGTATTGTAATCTTTGTACCGTGCTTAATAAAATACCCTAGTTGCAGCCCGTGGACGTAGGTCGCGTTGACCGAACGACGTAAAATCTCTTGTCTCTTATTTATTGCTTTCGTTTGTGCGTGTGTGTTTGTGTTTCCATTGCGTACCGACTCTGTTTAATACCTACCAAAGTGGCATTAGAGCTAAAGGTTCGTTAAATACACGGGGCGCACTGAGACGAGAGCGACTATTTTCTTCGGCTCATTTGTTCGTAAAACCTGAAGGAATTTTGGTTCGGCGTGATATTCAAGAAAGGCTGAATTAATTTGTAAGTCAAAAGGAGGTGCATATATATATTTTTTTGTTATTGTTTTGTCCCATCTCTCAAACAAAGAAAAAGGCATTTTTGTGTTTTTTTGTTGTTTTGGGTCTGTGTGACGAAATCAAAGAAAAAGGAAAGAGTATTTTTTGTCCTCTTGTAATTAGGTTTTGACTTGGGAGGGGCTGTTGGTTCTCTGCCACCATAATTCAGTCGTCGCAGTCAACAAGATACCGCGTATTAGGTCTTGTGTTACGACTATTAATCAAAGAAGAAGCAGTGTAAGTTGCTTCTTGTTGCCGGACTAGAATCGAAGATTGGGTCTTCAAGATTTGATTTGTTATTCGTGTTTGCTTTGATTGTGTGGTTCGGGTATTTGTTGACAGGAGTTTTGGTTTAGAGTTTTATTTATTGGTTTTCTTTGTTTTCTCGTTTGCGATTTCTGAAGACGGGAAGGTTCGAATCGACAAGTTTAACGGGACTGATTTTGCATGGTGGAAAATGCAAATAGAGGCGTTACTTGGTGAACATGATTTGGATTTGGTATTGGAGGAAAAGCCGGAAAAAATGGATAAAGCCGAAGAAGCAATTCGGAACTCAAAGGACAAGAAGGCTAGAGGTAAAATTACATTGGCTTTGACGAGGAGCGTTGCATTTAATATTATGAAAGAAACCACGGCTCGTGGTATGATGACGGCTCTGTCAAATATGTATGAAAAACCGTCTGCAGCCAATAAGGTGTTCTTGATGAGGGAATTGTTTATGACAAGGATACACGAGGATAGTTCAGTCGCTAGTCACATTAATGATTTCAACTCAATTATGTCCAGGTTAGCTTCTGTGGGCATGAAGTTGGATAATGAGACTCAAGCTGTTATATTGTTATCTTCTTTGCCTTATAGTTGGTCTGGAACTGTAACGGCCATTACTAGTTCTGCGGGGGCCGATGGTTTGACATTTGAGGGGGTCCGAGATATTGTGTTGGGTGAGGACGTTCGCCGGAAAAGCACGAGTGGCGGATCATCTTCTGGTATGTTTTATGCCGGCAGTGGAAGGGAAAATAACAGGAGCAGTGGGAGTCGGGGGAGGAGTTCGTCTAGAACTCGGAAAAATGTGAAGTGCTGGAGGTGTAATGAAGTTGGACATGTTAAGAGTGATTGTCTAAACAGATTACAAGGAAAGGCTGCTGAGGTGAACACTGCTAAACAGTTTAATGATGGCGTCAGTGATGACGAGGCATTATTTTGTAGTGTTGATAGCATGGTGGACTCTTGGGTCGTGGATTCTGGATCTTCGTTTCACACTACGCACAGCGGGGAGACGATGGTGAATCTAAAGGTTGGTAACTTTGGGAATGTACGTATTGCTAATGGTGATGTTCTTAATGTTACGGGCATGGGGGATGTTAATTTGGTAACTCCATTGGTAACCGTTTGGAACTTGAAGAATGTTAGGGTTATTCCATCGTTGAAGAGAAGGCTTATCTCTGTTAGTCAACCGGATGAACTAGGCATGGAAGTAAAGTTTGGTGGAGGTAAATGGAAGGTAACTAAAGGTAGTCTGGTTATTGCTCGTGGAAACAGGTATGGTTCATTATACATGGTGCAGGTGCCTACTGAGGGAAGTATGACCGTCTCTCAAAACAAAGTCGGGTTCGCTGAGTCGAAGGGGCAAAATAAGGTTCAATTTGCAAGAGTGGAGCCTGGTGCCAAGGTGATTCAAGCTGAGCGGGGCCGGAGGTCTAAAACAAGTCAGGGTTTGGTGAAAGTGGGAGCGCAGGTTGCGTTCGGGGAACAGTTACAAAACAACGTTGGATTTTAAACACCGTTATTTCGATTGATAAAATCTCTCCTAGGGAACTCTTGCTGAAAGAGGAGAGTGGTAGTGGTTCTCGGGTTATCTCTGGATCTAGTGGATCGTGCGTATGAGTTGAGATAGAGGATGGATCAGTTTCGGCTGATGAGTTGGAGCTCGGCGGAGCTCCAACTAGCCCTTCTGGTACTTGATGTTGAAGGGGGTGCTGCAACTAGGTGGTAAGTCTTAGCTTGTTTATAGGAACTGAAAGCTTGAAAGACTTGTTAATAAAGATTACTGACATTACTGATGACTGGATTGTTTTGTACTTGAATGGCAGCTAGAGTTTATCGCAAGGCCTTCAAGTGGGAGATTGTTAGGATTGGTGAAGGCCTTTGGGCTGGGTTTGTTGGTTGACAATTAGAAGATAAAAGGGGGCGGCCTGTTTAATTATGGAGGATGGCCCATTTGACGTTTTCTTGGTCCCTAAGTCATTTAACCTAATTGTTCTCTATATATATATCATGGTCATGTATTGTAATCTTTGTACAGTGCTTAATAAAATACCCTAGTTGTAGCCCGTGGACGTAGGTCGCGTTGACCGAACCACGTAAGATCGTGTGTCTCTTATTTATTGCTTTCGTTTGTGCGTGTGTGTTTGTGTTTCCGCTGCGTACCGACTCTGTTTAATACCTAACAATATGCAGCTTATAGACATCTAGAAGCTGATAATCATAAACGTGTAAAATCGATCTTGCTCTAATCTTACAATGCCACACGTTAAGTTCTACATATATTATTTTTATATGTACGTAGGGAATCTGTGCATTCTCGTTATAGGAGGTAAAGCCCTTAGCAATTATATTTATGATTTATGATTGTATGCTAGATAAATTGTTTCTCAAATCTCGCTATTAACGTTTGCTTCGACATTTTATTTATGGATATTGGATACTCAAATTTGGAAATCTTGTGCTAATGAGTTTATTTATTTATATGCAGATAAAAGTGCCCGATTTTTAACGTCATAACTGCTGAAAATGGTGAATAACCCAAGTGAAAAACGGGCCTAAAGAGCCCTTTCACTAGCGACTGTACACCCGCCACATGGTTTTGCACCACTAACCAGCAACACTCCTCATGATGATCCGATTAATGACCCAACTCAAGACATGGTTGGACAGGTTGTAACTGGGGTTGTTCAGGCACCTTTTGATGCGGGTTACTTGCTTGCTGTTAGGATTGGGAACTCAGACACAACACTAACGGGTGCAGTTTTCAAACCTGGCCACGCTGCACCTATCACACCTGACAACGATGTGGCACCTCATGCTGATATGATTAAACGGGCAGAAATCCCGTTTCCAGCGGACATCCAACCAAAAAGTAAGCCGAAACAAATTTCAAAAGAGAAAAATATGCAACTTGCTACTTATGTTGAGAATGCGTCTGACCCTATGGATACAACCCCGCCACCATCTGAAACCAGCTTAGATATTGGTGATATGAGTGAGCCGCTTTTTGTTGACCCGTTGCAAACCCGACACCCGGTTCAACATTTCCAACCGCCGCCTGTGCTTGGAGGCGTGATGCATGGTGAGACTGGGAGAATGACGGCTCTTCTGAATGTATGAATCTTTATTACTGCTTGGTGATTTAGTTTCTTTTTTATATATATTAATAACAAGTTAGTTACTTTTGAATGTTGAAAATATTGGTTGTAGGCTGTTCAGCGTGGTGCGGACCAGCTGGTTGCTCGATACGAGCGAGCGTTACAAAGAAAGATGTCTGGCAGGAAAGATGTAAGTTAGTGACGGTGAATGGTGCGTGATCAAAGTTTTTGGGTCTGGCCATGCGGACCCCACATATGGAAACCGTTGAATTTCTTTTATTTATGTTTCTTCCATGGCGTTACATTATTTTATAGAAAAAAAGCTCTGTTGTTTATGTTTCTTAAATATGAAAGATGGTGGTTGTTTTAATGTATGCAATAGAAGATGATTCCATTGGGTCTTGTTTTATGTTATTTCATGTTCAAACATGGCAAATTTTTACAAAAAGAAACCTATATTCATTTGTTGGTTGCTTGTACACTAGACTATGTGTGGTGAATTAATTAAATCATGTTTAATATAATTAAAACACAAACTAAAAATAGTTTAATGGGGTTTTCAAAAGGTTTAACTATTTTAATCAATTTTATTGAATTAAAACATTCATTAGTTTTTATTAGTTTAGTAACATGAAAAAATGATGATGATGACGACGACGACGACGACGACAACAACAACAACAACAATAATAATAATAAACGTAGTAGTAGCATTAGCAGCAACAACAGTAGTAGAAATAGTTGTTCAATAATAATTCAAGTTAACTGCATGAGACATGTACATGAATATTTGATCTTGATTATGAATGTTTTAAATGAATATGCAATACTACGCAGATGGCGAACAATATAATTTCATAGAAATAAAGGAAAGTTAGCTTGGTTACCATTACCCAGCAGCCTTTGATTTCAGTCAATTCCATCAGCCGTGAGCAATGCTTGTGAACCAACAAGCTTAGATGAATCACCCATAAAATTTTTCCTTTGAATCATTAAACTTCTTACCCGAGCCTTTGTCTTGATTACGTGGTCCAGTATATTCTTTCTTTGGCTTGTCACATTCTTTGGCGAAATGACCAAAGTCCTTGCAGTTATAGCATCTCACCTTACCAGCAGATCCTAAATAACTGGAAATGCATTTCTTCGATTTCAGTTTTTATTAGTTTAGTAACATATGAAAAAATGATGATGATGATGATGATAATAATAAACGTAGTAGTAGCAGTAGCAGCAGTAGTAACAGCAGCAGTAGCCGTAGCAGTAGTAGCTCAATAATAATTCAAGTTTACTGCATGAGACATGTACATGAATATTTGATCTTGATTATGAATGTTTTAAATGAGTATGCAATACTACACAGATGGTGAAAAGTATAATTTCGTTGAAATAAAGGAAGGTTAGCTTGATTACCATTACAAAGCAACCTTTGATTTCAGTCAATTCAATAGCTGTGAGCAATGCTTGTGACCCAACAAGCTTAGATGAATCACCCCCGTATACTTTTTCCTTTGAATATTAAACTTCTTACTCGAGCCTTTGTCTTGATTAAGGGTCCAATATATTCTTTGTTTGGCTTGTCACACTCTTTGGCGAAATGACCAAAGTCCTTGCAGTTATAGCATCTCACCTTAAGCTTATCAAAACCAACCCTCTTGTTCAGAGTTGGTAAATCTTTCCCTGTTCTCTGCATAAACTTCTTTACCTTACGAACAATCATGGCCATATTCCACTTTAGGTCTATGAGCTCTAGATCATCTGGATCAATCTGGTTATAATCTTCATCGGTAAGCTCACTCGTGGTAGTTTTACCACTCACCAAGTTCTCATACGAACTTATAAAGGCATTAAGGAAAGCAAAATGTTGTTCTGCTTCCTTCATGTTTACGTTTGGTGTTTGATCAGATGCATTACCAGTACCAGAAAACGAAGCATTTGGCCCTCCAAAATTTTTGTTTGACCCAGAAGCCATAAAACAAACATTTGGCATTTATTCATTGAATGAAGATGACATGTCTTGAGAAGTTTGAGATAGGAAAACATTGATTGGAGCTGTGGTGATGCTTAAGTTTCACGAGTACGAAAAAAGTCAGTATACGAGTTCGTAAAGTTCATAGTACGTATGTATATATGTATGTGTATGATGTATTATACTAAGCAACAAGTGAAACCGAAACGAGCTAAAACACATGGCCACCCCTGCCCATGCACTCCCGTTGGCATTTAACAGTCACTTTGCCCCAAGTATGTACTATGTCTTACACCACATAGCAGTATGTAATAAGTTTAAATGACAATGTGCAACTCGGTTAACATGTTTCGGCATACCCCATTGGCTCTGTCAGTTGAGTTTGTCAAACCGATAGTACTATCCACAAGTCACCGGCACGAAGTTAATCACTTTTGTTTGTGGGGACTTTCAAGTGTTAGTACTTAGATAATTCACATCATCACACGTTTTCAAGTATATAAGTATATGTAAACATGCTTTCCACCCCAAAAGTTCGTAAAACAGTTTAGAAAGTGGGGTCGTGAAACTCACCTTTGCGTAGTTCAAGCTGGTAATACATATCAGTAAGTAATATGTTTCGATTATAGCTTGAATCCTATAACTAGTATCGTACTGTTAATACTAGTATAGTGTTTAAGCTAAAATGGGCTGTATAACTAGCTGTACATGACCATAGTCTTAGATTGTGACGTTGTATACTATGAAATGTTGAAAACCAGATTTGGCTGAGTTTCACCGTTTTCCGAGCATAGCCAAGTTGATCGTTTATGCGCTTCGGGATTAGGTAAGATCACATAAACTTAAGTAAACATATTGATTGATAAAATGATTTGATTTATGAAAGAATTTTAAGGTCCGGTGTCTGGATTGATCGCAGGGTTTGTTTCCGTTTTCTTACGGTTTTTATTATACAAAACGCGTACAATGCATTCGAATTGTCCGGAATTCTCGTAAAAAGTTCGTTTTTATAAAATTCATCTAAAACTATGATATTTGACCACTTTTGACATTTTGACATACCAGTCAGTCCGTTAAACACAAAACTGCCGGTTTTGTTAAAACAAATATAGTTTAAATTTTTGATTAATCATAACTAGTTATGCACTTATATACAAATTATGGAAATTTTGTAAAAGTAAATTAAAATATGGAGGATTTTATAAAAATATTTTCAAAAATTTTATGATTAATTATCTATTTATAAAAATTCATTTAATGTGTTATAATTAAGTAATAAATAGCCCGTTTATACCAAACAACATCTGAAAAATCCGATATTTTTTCCAAGTGGTCTCAATAACAACATATAGCCCCTGCAAAATCTCCAGAATCTAACGCCTTGGCCAAAATGCAGTTTTGTAAGTTTTTCGGCTGTTAAAACTCGATTAAAACACAATTGCACAAAAATACTTAGACATCTCCAAATGTTTCCAGTGATCTTAACATAATATTTCTGGGTTCCAAACCCAATTTCATAATTTTACATGAAGTTTACCTATTTTTCCCGAATAAACGCCAATAAACGGTAATAAATTCGCAAAATATTCTCCGTTTATCGAAAAATTACCAAATTTGAACAGGGACTTGTGAGTCCCTGATGTCACTGCAAAGTTTCATAACCTAAAACCAAGAACGTCACAATTGAAGCACAAACAGCCCCTGAACGAGTTAACCGGTAATACCTTATCAGTTTTCGGTGGTTTTCGATGGTTTAAACGACTATCCGGGTCTTGGGTCGCAAATTTAGTGTATCTACATATCATATAACGCCAAACCAAGCATAAAACATCCATAGAACAGCCTTGTTAATTAGGGTTTCGGTTTTGGTTTCAAACCAAACTTTTGAACCGTAAAAACGACATATTCATGTTCTAATCCGTGTTTTTGGTCAAAAATCTATATTTTTCTGCTTTGTAAACATGTTTAACATTAAAACATGATTTTAGTTGATTTTTATGGTTTTTGGATGGTTAAACGTGTTTAACAATAGTCAAGACATGTTTATTTGATCATAGCTAGATTAAAATAAGATTAAAACAAAAATAGTTAATTTGATCATACCTCTATGGTTTCGCTAGAGAACTTCAAGAACTTGGAGCTGCTTAGGTTTTGTTTGGTTTAGAATGTGTACACATCTTTGAAAATAACACATATGTATATAATATCAAAAGGAGGGGTTTTCCCCTTATTTGCGGCCGCAAAAGATAAGGGCCCAATGGGCCTTTATTTTAATCCATTACTTATTCGTTTTGCGTGCCAAGGTTCGGTCTCATTCCAAAATTTAGTTCGGGTTCGGTTTTTTGCATGAAATTAAATCGGCTGCAAAAAATAGCGCGAAAACGAGTGTTTTTCAGCCTATTTTTGTAAAATAATAAAAACGTACTGACTCGTTTTATAAATCCAAAATATTTTCACAAATTGCTTAGAACATGTCATATAAGTGTTTTATAAATATTTTTCGGCATAAAGGATGCTACAATGCTCGTTTTGATGTTAACGATTGAGTTTAAACTTATAGTGTATCGATAAACGAAACTTTTTTCGTTTAAATGGTTTTAAGCGTACCGAGTCCTAAATATCAATATGTTAGCCTCTATAACATATGTATAACTCATATATGACCCCTCAGTATATATATACGAATCTTAGTCAGTATCACTCGGTTACTCGTTTAAGCACTACGAATTAACCGATTTATCGTTTACTCCACTACGTGAATATCGACCTTCGGCCACACATGTGGTCTGGGCGATTTGCCACACTTCGGCTTAAATGTGTGGCTAAAAGGTCTTTGACCACGTTTGAAAACATTCCAGAAGCCACACTTATTATTCTTCACGTGACCATTCTATACCTACTCAGGTACTTTTCGCCACACTTTTAAAAAAACTGTGACAAAAACTAGCCACATTATAAAAACGTGTGGCGAAATGTAACCTACAGTCATAGTTTGTTTGATCTTTGATACATGTGACCAAAAACACATGCATTAGCCACAAACTGTGACATTTAACTAGCCACATGTTTAAATAGTGTGGCCAAATTTGACAAACGTCTACTGTATTGATAAAAGATGTGTCTAAAAGGTAAAAGATATAGCCACTTATATTACGTTGTGTGACCTAATGTCATATTTTCTAGCCACATTTTAAATAAAGTGGCGAAATATGAAGAACAACCATTGTATTTATTAGTTATGTGGCTAAAACGATTAAAATATATGGCCACTTACACGAGGTTGTGTGACCAAAGAGTAGTTTACTTTTATTTTTCATAAGTTTTTTATTGTCACGGAAACCCATATTATGTGTGGCTATAAGTAATAAATGGTCACACTAAAATATTTTTAAGTGTGTCCAAATGTAATTCATGGCCACTTATACGACGTTGTGTGATCAAAGAGTATCTTAGTTTTGTTTTTTATAAGTTTTTTACTATCACGAATACACTTATTATGTGTGGCTATAAGTTATAAATTGTCACGCTTAAAGGATCTTTTAGTGTGTCCAAATGTAATTAATCTCCACGTATTCAAGGTTGTGTGACTAAAGAGTATCTTAGTTTTGTTTTTTATAAGTTTTTTATTGTCACGGATACAGTTATTATGTGTTGCTATAAGTTATAAATTGTCACACTTAAAGGATGTTCTAGTGTGTCCAAATGTAATTAATGGCCACTTATATGAGGTTGTGTGACCAAAGAATATCTTAGTTTTATTTTTTGTAAGTTTTTTATTGTCACGGATACACTTATTTCGTGTGGCTATAAGTGATAAATGGTCACACTATAATATTTTTAAGCGTGTCCAATCGTCATTAATGGCCATACGTTGATTTGACGAGTGGCGACGTCATCATTGCCTTTACAGTTTCTTGTGCCACCAAATTCAAATTGTTTTCCGATGGTGTTTAAATACCAGTCACAATCACAATCACAATCACAATCCACAATCACAAACACAATCCATCCACTATCACAATCACAATCCACCTTTCTTCCGATTATAATTCCCGATAATGGCTGCAGCTAAATGGCTCGAACGTGCACCGGGTGCTCAAGCCCCATCTATTACGACCCCACATTTTTCACGATACGATTCCACTTTTTTTCGGCGCCGTCTGGAGGAATCAAAGGGTGAGGTATATTGACTATGTCGACCCTCAAACCTTCTCGTACCAACAACTTAACCGAATGGTTAGGTGGCTTGGGTACACAACTCTTGATTATTTCAGCACTGAAATGGTAGTGCCGGGAATCGAGGTGGCGTACATCGACTTGGAAGACTTGGAGCACTTTAAGGCGGTGTCCGTTTATGGGGCATTCCATTCTGAGGTGAACCTTCGCCTCCATAGGCTTAGGGACTCCACCTACACCTCGGATGGCATGTACGAGAGGATCATGCCCTCTCGTACTCAGAAGAGAATCCGGATGTAGATTCGGATATGGAATATGATGGCAGGACTCCAGAATCGGATGTAGATTCCGGTTTGGAATCGGATGTTAGGAGTTAATTTTATGTAATTTGGTTTTCTATATATTAATGTAAATTTTAATATTGTAAATGTTATTATAATTTGGTATTATTATGTTATGTGAATGTTATTATTGTAAATGTTATTATTAACTGTAAATGTTATTATTATATTTTAGTTGCATTTTTTAAACGTAGTTGATGTTGTTTTTTTATAAATAACGTGTGAGTGAATAACAAAATAGACCTAAAATTTAATTCTTGGTAGTTAATTGAGACAATAATTTGTTGTAGTTCAGTTGATTTGTAGCGTATCTAGTAAGATAAACTTGTTTTTTTTATTTTAATTAACTTGAATGTAGGCTATTATTACATAAATATATTTCAAAGATTTTCTGACAGGTATTAAAAGTGTAAAAAGCGTGAGATATACTAGTTTTTATTATTTTAATTAACTTGAATGTAGGCTATCATTACATAAATATATTTTCAAGATTTTGGACAGGTAGTAGGTATAAATTTAATTAATTATCAGGATTAATTAGCTTCTGTGCGTTTCTATAGCGTGTGGAAACCATTTTGTCAGGTAGTATGCGGTTATACACTCAACAACCAACTATATAACAACAGAGACTTTAATGACTGCAATAAAACTGGTGACTGGAATTTATTACACTTCTATATATATTATGTGAATTCCAAACTTGGCCAAGCAGAAAATATCTAAGGTTTCCACAGATCTTAAACTTCCCAAAGATGTTAGATTTTGATAAAATCCTTTCCAAAATTCAATGCCATCACCAAATCTTAAATCTAAGGTTACTGGTGATGGCATTGAGTTTGGAAAGTATTTTTCAAGACTGAATTTTATTTGTTCAAAGGCTTCTTCGAAGTCTGGAGGGTACAATTTTGGTATGCAGGTTAGTGAAAAGAAGGGCATAATGGTCTTTTTTATATAAAATGAGTTGATAATGTTTTGCAGAAACCAGCTGTTGAAAGGTATGTTGAAAAATAACCAAATAGAGGTTGTGCAAGAAACAAAACCATCAGACGAGAATTGATGACTGTCACCGAACACCCTAGACAACATGATGCATTTTTGGGATTTCTTTGTATTATTGTAACTTTGATATAGCACGAGTTAGCTATGAGTGTAATGACTTTATTGATCTTACTATGGTACACTACAAGTCAATTGTGACTTTAATCGATGTAACATGATGTATGTTTGAACTTGACACTAATTAACCAAAATAGCCAGAAGATGAAATGAATTCAACAAACCGGCCTATACATATAAGTAATAATAATATTAAAAACAACCAATATTTCTTTAGTTTGAATTAATAAGTACAAAGTAAAGAAATAAGATATCATGTATCACAACGCGTACAAGTTGATCGTTTATGCGTTTCGGGATTAGGTAAGATCACATAAACTTAAGTAAACATTTTTATTGATAAAATGATTTGATTTATGAAAGAATTTTAAGGTTCGGTATCTGGATTGATCGCAGGGTTTGTTTCCGTTTTCTTACGGTTTTGATTATACAAAACGCGTACAATGCATTCGAATTGTCCGGAATTCTCGTAAAAAGTTCGTTTTTATAAAATACATCTAAAACTATGATATTTGACCACTTTTGACATTTTGACATACCAGTCAGTCCGTTAAACACAAAACTGTCGGTTTTGTTAAAACAAATATAGTTTAAATTTTTGATTAATCATAACTAGTTATGCACTTATATATAAATTATGGAAATTTTTTTGTAAATAAACTAAAATATGGAGGATTATATATATATATTTTCAAAAATTTTATGATTAATTATCTATTTATAAAAATTAATTTAATGTGTTATAATTAAGTAATAAATAGCCCGTTTATACCAAACGACATCTGAAAAATCCGATATTTTTTCCAAGTGGTCTCAATAACATCACATAGCCCCTGAAAAATCTCCAGAATCTAACGCCTTGGACAAAATGCCTTTTGGTGCGTTTTTCGGTTGTTAAAACTCGATTAAAACACAATTGCACAAAAATAGTTAGACATCTCCAAATGTTTCCAAAATTTTCCTTTGATCTTAACATAAGATTTCTGGGTTCCAAACCTAATTTCATAATTTTACATGAAGTTTACCTATTTTTCCCGAATAAACGCCAATAAACGGTAATAAATTCGCAAAATATTCTCCGTTTATCGAAATTATTACCAAATTTGAACAGGGACTCACTTATGTGATCCCTGATGTCACTGCAAAGTTTCATAACCTAAAACAAGCACGCACAATCGAAGCACAAACAGCCCCTAAACGAATTAACCGGTAATACCTTGTCAGTGTTCGGTGGTTTTCGATGGTTTAAACGACTCTCCGGGTCTTGGGTCACAAGTTCAGTGTATCTACATATCATATTAAACCAAACCAAGCATAAAATATCCATAGACTAGCCTTGTTAATTAGGGTTTTGGTTTTGATTTCAAATCGAACTTTTGAACCGTAAAAACGACATATTTATATTCTAATACGTGTTTTTGGTCAAAAATCTATATTTTTTTGCTTTGTAAACATGTTTAACATCAAAACATGATTTTAGTTGATTTTTATGGTTTTTGGATGGTTTAACGTGTTTAACAATAGTCAAGACATGTTTATTTGATCATAGCTAGATTAAAACAAGATAAAACAAAAATAGTTAATTTAATCATACCTCTATGGTTTCGCTAGAGAACTTCAAGAACTTGGAGCTGCTTAGGTTTTGTTTGGTTTAGGATGTGTACACATCTTTGAAAATAACACATGTATATATAATATCAAAAGGAGGGGTTTTCCCCTTATTTGCGGCCACAAAAGATAAGGGCCCAATGGGCCTTTATTTTAATCCATTACTTCCTCGTTTTGCATGCCAAGGTTCGGTCGCATTCCAATTTTAGTTCGGGTTTGGTTTTTCGCAAGAAAATTTAATCGGCTGCAAGAAATAGCGCGAAAACGAGTGTTTTTCACCCTATTTTTGTAAAATAATAAAAACGTACGGACTCGTTGTAAAAATCAAAAATATTTTCACGAATTGCTTAGAAAATGTCATATAAGTGTTTTATAAATCTTTTTCGGCTTAACGGATGCTACAATGCTCGTTTTGATGTTAACAATTGCGTTTAAACTTATAGCGTATCGATAAACGAAACCTTTTTCGTTTAAATGGTTTTAAGCGTACCGAGGCCTAAATATCAATATGTTAGCCTCTATAACATATGTATAACTCATATATGACCCCTCAGTATATAGATACGATTTATAGTCAGTACAGTCGGTTACTCGTTTAAGCACTACGAATTAACCGATTTATCGTTTACTCGCTACGTAGCGAATAAGGTATACCTCGTTTTGTTACGAACGTCACGGTCTGGACTTCACATCAAGTTTTGATCTTTCATCTTTAGGAATATGCACAAATGCTTTGCATCCAAAGACCCGCAAATGACGATACGAAACATATTTGCCACTCTAAACCATGTCTTGAACATCATTATGCAAAGGAATACAAGGAGTAAGATTAATAACATGTACCGTTGTATTTAAAGATTCTCCCCAAAAAGTATTAGGCAACCCAACATGTGAGAGCAAACACTTAAACCTTTCAACCAAAGTTTTGTTCATTTGTGGTGTCTTAGGAGGTGGCCTTTGGTGTCGAATACCCTTCTCTCTACAATAAGCATTAAAAGGACCAATGTATTCACCTCCATTATCTGTACGAACATACTTGAGCTTCTTCCCAGTCTGTCTCTCAACTTAGGCCTGAAACTGCTTAAACACATCAAAAACTTAATCTTTTGACTTTAAAGTATAAACACATACCTTCCTCGAATAATCATCTATAAATGTGACAAAATATAAGCAGCCCCCAAGTGTTCTAGTCTTCATAGGACCACATACGTCTGAATGCATCAAGTCAAGTATACTTTCTCTTCTATGAGGAGGATGACTATAAGAAACTCTCTTTTGCTTACCATTCATGCAATTAGAACACTTCTTCAAATTAACATCTTTCACACCGAACAAGGCATCTTTCTTCAATAAAATAGACATCCCATTTTCACTTATGTGAGCGAGTCTCTTATGCCACATATCAGTCACATCATAATTCATCAATGAATTAACCGAGTCTCTGGAAATATTTGGATATGCCATGTACAACTTTGAATTTCTTTCACCTCTTGCCACGATCAATGAACCACGAGTTAGTTTCCAAATTCCACCACCAAAGGTACTATGAAAACCATAATCATCTAATGTGCACGCGAAGATCAAATTAAGTCTAATATCCGAAACATGTTTCACATTGTGTAAAACCAAATCCATCCCAGTATCAAACTTCAAGCAAACATCCCAACGCCAACGATCTTTGATAGCCCATTATTACCCATCTTGACATTCCCAAAATCTCACCAAGAGTATAAGACGAATAAAAATCCCTTTGTGATGTCACATGACAAGTAGCACCACTGTCAACAGCCCAACTCGAATAATCACGTGCAATGTTTAGTCTATCATAATCACAACAAATATGAAACTCTTCGGTGGCAGTGTTAGTTTCAGAAGTACCTTCATCACCGTCATCTTTCTTGTGGTTGTTCTTTTTATTGTTGCAATTAGCCTTCTTGTTCTCCCTTTTTAATTGTCTCCAATATTTTATTGTGTGCCCTTTTCTGCCACAATGATGACACTCAAATTCTTCAAACTTCCCTCTAGACGTACTGCGGTGCTTTGCATTATTACTCGGACCTCTGCTATGGCTTCTCTCCCTACTTTCGGTAACTAAAGCATCTGACTGTGAAGAGGAACCTTGTGACTTTCTTCCCATCTCTTCATTTATAATATTACCTTTAGCCAATTCCATAGTAATAATACCGTTAGCTGCGGAGTTGGACAACGATGTCCTAAAAGTCTCCCAAGAATCCGGTAAAGTACCAAGAAGCCATAAACCTTGTATCTTGTCTTCAAACTTAATACCCATACCTGCAAGCTGATTAATAACACCCTGAAAAACATTCAAATGATCAGTAACAGGAGTTCCATCACGGTATTTCAAGTTTATCAACTGTTTAATCCAGAACAACTTATTGCTCCCGGTCTTCCGAGCATACAACTCTTCAATCTCGGTCCACAAAGTACGAGCAAGACTCTCCCCGCTAATATGGTTCAAAACATTATCATCAACCCATTGCCGAATATACCCGCAAACCTTCCGATGCAAAATATTCCATTCTTCAACGGATGTATCTTCAGGTTTATCGGTACTAAAAACATGCAAATAATAATCCTTCACATAAAGAAGACCTTCCATCTTGCCTTTCCAAACATGATAATTAGAACCATTCAAACTCACCATCCTACCTATATTAGCTTCCATCGTTCAAACAAGCCTTAACCCAAGAACAAGAGCCGAAGCTCTGATACCACTCTGTTGGGAAAAACGACCACCTAGCCACAAACGGTAAACAAAAATTGCGGAATTAATCTTCGTTTGGCTAAACTTTTTCCCGACCCTCGAATGAACCAATGAGGATGCAAACAAATAGGGTAAATAAAAGTAAATAGGACACAAAACATTTAGCGTGGAAAACCTCTCAAGGCGAAAGTAAAAACCACGGGACTAGTAGAGCCGCTTCAAATCCACTATCACCAATAATAGCAATACAAAGTTCTTCTCTAGGTAAAACTAGAGGCATACACAAATCATTATATACTTGGTACAAACTAACATCAAGTATATGGAACCAAATACAAAAGAGTAAACGAGTAAGAGAGATCACCATCGAGAAAATAACCAATCTCGGGAACGTCACTTATCTTCACAAAACACCAAAGAATGAGCGGAACAAAACTTCTCTTCTTCTTTGTTTTGTCTTCGACAGCAACAAAAATAACACAAAAGAAAATTATTCTCTATACTATAATATATTTGTTTCTTGTATGTCGGCCGAATAATAGCTCTCCTAAAACAAACCCTCTTTTAATTGTTGTTGAGACTTGGAGGCCACGATGGGCATGTGGTCACAAAAGCCCATCCAAAACACAATTGTGTTTTGATTTGTGCATTTATACTATGATGAATGACGAGAGGGAAAAATATTATTCCTTTTTCTTTTCCCTTTTTTTTCTTTTCTCTTATTACTTAAATAATAATAATTGTAATACCCATGTAATATATATAATTTGTTCGGTTTTCTCATGGGCAAAAAATACCCCAACTATTTTGACTTTCCTTGGTTAATTTACAAACACTTTGTCAGGTTTTTATCCAATAAATGCTATACAACTAACCAATTTATTTCTCAATATTCAACTTAATTTTTCGTAAATTACTCTCTTTCGTTAACTTTAAGAAAAGCTTAATGACAACTATATTTAGTTTTTTAACCTTTTTTTCTCTTGACATTTCAACATAAGTTTTTATTGAAAACGAACTTGTTTCAAATGAATTTTTTTGTGTCGGAAGTTACATGGTTGTCCAGATTCGGTGACACAAATTGATAAAGACAAAACTCCCTCCGCATCATGTGTGGGAAATATTACTAGTTCAATTAAATTAGGAAACAGAAATCATCAGATCGTATTGCGTGAAAGATTCCAGAGTAAACAGAGCCATATTTGATGTGAAAATCGACAGAGAGACCATTTAAACACATGGTTGCAGCAACGTATCATTTTCTCGATTTTTTAGCAGATCATAGGTGGTGGTAAAGACTGAATTTTGTTGTGAGTTGATGAATGGTATTAAAATCGATATTTTGATTTCAGAAAATGCATGAGCTGAGAATTTGGATGAATTTAGAAACTTTTTCTAAGTGTATAAAATTAGGGTGAATTTTGGTGGTTGACTTTTTATTTAAAACTAGCAGTAAATCTATACTATTTAATAAATAAAGCTTTTTAAATACTACATGTCATCACTATGTTGATCCTTACAAAATTTTTCTCTCCTCTCACTCATATTAAATATATTTCTCTTTTTAATATTTTATTTCCAATTTTTAATAATTCCATCCTAATTTAGAGGAATTAATACCATCATAATTATGTTATTTTGTTTAATATAAAATATATTGCATTAGTTATTAATAATAGATTTTTATAAGTAACCAATATGAAACGGGTGGGTTTCTTTAACCGGTTAAAGTATCAGACATTGTTCATGTCAAAACAGTTTAAGATTAGAATGAGTTTTGGTCCACGAGTTGGTTTATTAAAATAGTCATTTACAACTAAGTTTTGATATAGAAAATAACAAAGAAATAATTTATGATTTATAAATTTTCTAACAACTTTTTATTTTCAAATTGCATAATGTGTAATTGTTTTACTGTATAATATATCTTTATATATGTGATACATTTTTTTGTATTTCACATTATGTTATTATTTAAAAAAAAGTACTTATTTTAACCCGTGTGCTATACGGGTAACTAACCTAGTGTAAGGTATAAATAATAACACGCTTGTTACATCTCAAGCGTCTATTATAGTTAAGAGCATCTAATTGGCTCACATAATCTCACTTTATCTCTTTCTAGGCTTTGCCCATTTCATAGTTAAAAACGTTTAACAACGTCATCTCTCTCTTTTCTTTCTCATGTAATCCGTTTTGTAGTGTTTTTACATAATACAAGTCTCTCCTCCCTACACATCAACCACATCTCCTTTCTCTTAACAACATGAGCTAAAAATCATGTATTAGGATGCTTTAACGTACGCATTGCATAATCTAAGCTTGTAAATCAATCTGACATATAGTGAATGTTTATAAATAATGTTTTTTGTTGTTCTACGTTCATTTAGTTAAATACAATAATATTGATACATACCTTGTGTTGGTCATTGGTGTATGTAAGCAATTGTTTAACTTCATTAATTTACATTTAGTTATGTTCATTATGTCTTTTTTTCATATTTCTTTAAAAATCATCAAAAAATATATATTGGTAAACCAATAATAAGCCCAAAAGGCGCAACCATAGGACTTTTAGGCATTAAATTGAATTTTAAGTTGGATATCCTACATCACAGTCCAATCTTGTTAGCATCAAACTACATAAGCCACTTTTAAGCCCACCTGAAATTATAGTAATTTTATCAAAGAAACATTCTAAATTAATGTAGGAAGATATCAGCCAACATTCAAGTCTTTTAAGTTTTTATCTCTCTCTTTTATTAATAAATTCTGCAAGGTCTTGTAACGCACTCAAAACACTAATAAGCTCGTATCTTCAATGAATGGTGTCTACCCCTTGGGCATTATACTCGTGAATTGTCGCCTGGAAATATTGTCACTAAATATTTCAAGAAGAATGTCCCTCTTATTTGGACTATTCTAGAAAAATTGTGTTTAAGAAAACCATCTTAAGATGTAGTTGATAACATTATAGTATATCATTTAAGATGGGCCGCCCACCTTTTCTTTCGTAGCCCAATACAACTAATTTTCTTTAGTGGTCCAATAATATTAAAATATATACTACGCCCTACTTCACACACATATTAATAAAACCTAATTCTCCTATACTTATCTCATAAGAGACATCTATTTCGTCACGAGGAGCGCCGCATGCCGCCATTGATAACCCTAACTGTAAACTCTTGCTTGCCACTGTTAGAGGAAAACAATCGTCATCATATATGCGGGTAGGAATTATATATTTATATCCGTTACTTATGTTTTATTCTTTCTTGTTTTGAGTTATTTCATTAGCGTGAATTCCGTTTTCATTTTATCATTATCTTCCAATTTTGTTATGAAATGGCATGCTTACTTTTAATCTTCAATATGTAGGGAAATGGAGATTGGAATATCAGTCAATTATAACATGTTGATTGTTCATAGCAGTATAACAAGCATGCGGTGAATACACATGGTAATTTTAACCTTTATTATTATGAAGCGTATTTACCATTACTTGTTAGACATGTTGAATCATGTCACCACTTGGGACTAGTTGTTAGTCCGTCTATGCACAATTAGAGTTCTCATTATGATCCTAAGAAAAATATACAGAATATTAATGTGCTTTTCTTGCATCTAATGTTTCCGAAAAGATTATTGCATATGAATAGATTTTCTGTTCCTATATCTGAGTGCATTAACGTTAATTTCTTATAATTTTAAGGTCATCACTTGCTATATGTCTAGCAATTAATCATTTTTCTATCACACTAAAATTCTTATATTTCATTCCGGTTTTATTAAAAAAATAAAAAAAATTAGAAAAAAATAAAAAAAAACTCGTATTATATACATATGTATAATTTTATATAATCTTTAGTTACGTAATATACACATATATACAGTATCATTTATCTTAAATTATACACATGTTTACAAAAAAACATGTAAATGTACATATATGTATACATTATACATATGTGTATATAATTTAGCTAAATCGAGTTTTTTTATTTTTTATTTTTTTTATGAAACCGGGATGATAAAATAAGAATTTTGGTTTTTTTACTTTTTTGATTTTTGTGTTTTTTTTATTTTATGATTTTTTTTATTTTTTGGTTTTTTGTGGTCCAAAATGGTTCTCATAGTTCTTAATTTCAAAAAGGTGATTCTGATCCTACATATATATATATATATATATATATATATATATATATATATATATATATATTTGTACATGAAAAGCAATTACATTTGCTTATGTTCATTAACTTGCATTCAATCTCAAGGGGTGGCATATCACAACCGCTTTGGGACATTAAAAAAGTTTTCGCCACTTGTAATTTATGACATCCCTTATAATATGAAAATGTAACCTTTAACTTCCGATCCGGGGAAGCCCTCACCTAAGGCCAACACCCATGAACACTCGCTTTAAGGCACGACAATGCAGTGAGATAAAACCCATTATTGCAATAGTCTCTATAGTTAATTGCTCTCCTGTTATTAAGTAAAAAGGCAAATTTGATCATTTTGATGATCAGTTTTACCTTCCATCTTGATAAATCAGTTGTGGATATATTGTAGATAAATTTTGGTATGCATGGTAAGGCTCCTTGAGTAGATGTGCTCAACAGCCCAGAACATTAATCCATACTCTTTAACCATGCGCGGACATGCTATTTTGTTGTTTTTTCTTTTGTACGTTCCTTAAAATGTTAATCGTTAAAGCATATGTGGTCTAGTTCAAGTTAGAAGTCCTAGTGTCGTAATCTCCGCGTTCGATCCTACAGATACACAACATCATGAGTTTAGTTATCGAGATAATGATTGGGGTCATAGCTGGTTTATGCCACTAGTGAGCTGTATGACGATGGCAGAGGTTATATTATCAATGATAAATGTGTAATTGAAGCTGATGTTACAGTAAGGCTGTCAGTTCGCTCAAAAATGGAAACCGGTTGTGTTGGCCTTAAAAGTCTAGGATCTACTTGCTATGTGCATTCTCTCCTACAAACCTTATACCATATACCTTACTTTCGAAAGGTTGGTGATATCACTTTTTAGTTTTTACCTCAACAATTGATGCTCACTAAACGTATAATATTCGACAATCAGGCTGTCTTTTATATGCCAAGAACTGGGAATGATATAACCTTCAGTACAGTGATATTAGTGTCGCCACCGAAGAGCTGACCAAGTCTTTCAGTCAGGATACACATGAATGCTTTAAGAAAAATGATGCTCAAGAATGCATCATGGTTCTCTTTAAGAAACTTCAAGAAAAAAATGAAGGTATGCCTATTTCCGCTATCGAACATGAATTCTGTTAATTTTTTATTATTGCCTGATTATGTAGTTATGTATACTTGTGGTTATACACTGGCATAGGGTACTGTTGTAGAGGGTGCAATTCAACAATTGTTTGAAGGACATACTATGAGATATGTCGATTACACAAATGTCGACACCAGATCAACAAGAACGGAAACTTTTACTTGTAAGTACATTAACATTTGTAAGAATAAACTTGTTTTATATATGTTGATGGTAGTTATTTTATTAACACATATATATCTTGTGTCAGAACTTCAGCTTGATGTCGAAGGTTGTCGCACCGTGTATGATTCTTTTGACAAATATGTAGAAGTAGAGCAACCCGAAGCTGATATTAATAAATATGATCAGGTCAGAATCATTACTTGAATTTTGTTATAAATTTACATATTTTGCTATTTAAACATTTGGGCTTCTACAATTCAATCATGTGTTGTTCTTCACAGGATCTGTTCATCGATTTCCCCCCTGTTCTAGTACTGGAGTTAAAACGTTTCAGATACGATGATTCCATGGAAGATACAATGGTGAAGGTCAGTAACTTTGACCCTTATGACATGGTTCAGTTCATGTGAAGGCCACGGTTTGATATACTTTCGAATACGTTTTGTTGATTCTTACAACAATACCTTATTTGGACTTTTTATTGTGAAATTATTCAATTGGACAGACAAAAGACGATTATAGATTCCCCTTGCAACTTGATGTTGATATAGTGGATGGAAAGTATTTATCACCTCTGGCAGACAGAAGTGTTCGCAATCTTTACACTCATCACAGGTATCATAATTTAGTTGAGTATTTTGCACCGCGAGCTCATTATAGTAACTTTCATGAATAATTAGTCATAAGATATATTTCATAACATAGTAACTAGTTATTTTAGTTCTAGAAACAGTTAGCTGAAAGCAAGCCAAAATGATTATTATTTTAATTATGGAAATAAAGCCATAACTATGCTAACTTTTCTGAATAAGTTGGCTTTTATTTTTTTGTCTGAATATTCAGTAATTCAGTTCTATGTTATTTTTCCAGTGTTTTGGCTCACAGTGGGGATGTACATGATGGACATTCTGTTGCCTATATCTGGCCGACGCTCTCTGATCAATGGTATGAAATATCATGTGTTTGACAGCTACTACTGATCTCTTAGGTTTTCGATCTAAAAATACGTTCATTCATTCATACATATATAATAACTGCATACATGATTGAACAAATTAACACACAAATTTTGAATCTTGATTTCACTAATTTCATCCTATTTGTTTACAATATAAACCAGATGTTGTTCGAAACCAACGCAACGTTTGGATACGACTGATTACATGGTTACAATATTAACACTTGACATTAAGCTATAACTTTAGTTTAATACTTCCAATAATACATACAGATATAAATGCAAAGGCATATGCACAAACACAAACACACACACACAATCTATCACATTTTTATTTAATGCGTTGGCTGAAGTTAATGTCTTGTAGGTTTAAATTTGATGATGAACGCGTGATCGACACAGATATGAAGAGAGCATTGTTTGAACAATATGGAGGCGAGGAGGTGATTTGGTGGATGATATAAGTGATTTATTAGCATGCACTTCACTTAAACTTATATATAATTCATGAATTAATGTTTTATTTGAGACAGGTAGATTATTATACATGCTTGTGTATATACGTGAAAGTGAGACGGCTAACATATTTTGTAATGTGGATGAGATGGATATGGCCGAACACCTTCGAGTAAAAGGCCCGGCCCTGTGGATACAGCCCCGCCGCCACCTAAAACCAACTATGGGTTATCCCACACGGTCCCAAACAGTATATCCAGAAACCAACCAGCACCTCATTTGCGGGCCTCGCTAAGCAAGCAGGTGCACTCGGTTCGGCCATTGGCAGTTTACCCACCAAACGGGTCTATAAGTCAACCATCTTATTTTCCATCTAGCTCTCAGTTTGGTGATATGAATGAGCCTCTTTTTGTTGAACCGTTGCAAACCCGACACCCGGTTCAACATTTCCAACCGCCACCTGTGTTTGGAGGCGTGCCGCATGGTGGGACTGGAAAAATGACAGATCTTTTGAATGTATGAATACTTATTATTACTTAGCAATTTACTTTCTTATATATATTTTTTATTAACAAGTTTTTGACTTTTGAATATTGAAAATTTTGGTTGTAGGCTGTCCAGCGCGGTGTTGACCAGGTTTCCCAATACGAACGTTATAGAAAAGGTCATAAGGCGGGAAATTGATGGAAGTTCGTTGACGATGTATGATCAATGTTTCTGCTTTCTGGTTGTGCAAGCCCACATATGGAAATCGTTAAATTTCTTATTTATGTTTCCTCCATAGTTTCAGATTATTTCATAAAAAAAATAGTTGCTTTGTTTATGTTCCTTAGTTATGTTTCCTTCATATAGTTGTGATTTTCTTTTTGTTTTTCTTTTCATGTTTAAACACATTAAAATTTAAAAGGTGGCAACATGGGTCAAAACGGTCGGGTAAAACACCTCAGACAAGTTTTTTCAAAGAGAAATCTATATTCATTTGAAGTAGACCATATTAATTATGTGATGGATGAACAAATTTATTAATCAAAAAATATAATAAACTAGGTTTGTACCCGTCGCGATGCGGCGGTATATTAACGTGAATTCGGCTGGTAGAAGTTCTTTATGATTGCGGTGGTACATTAACGGGCACTCGGTTGTTAAATGTTAATTATCATATCTACACTAAACTGAAAATATTAATCCGTCAATGTAGAAAACAATAGTGATATTGGTATAACATATAATATAAAAAAATTAACATATTAAAGAAAAACAAATACAACTTATGATCAAATCAACATAAATTTGGTTGGTATCGGCTAACTTCGTTATGAAATTAATACTAAACCTAAAGATTAAATTAGAAAACGCCTAGAATACTCGCATAACTTATTATACCAAAAAAATTCATTTAAAACAAAGTTCATTGGGTTGATAAAATGTAAGGCCCCGGTAGCCCTACTTTGGTGTTGGATTTACTCATGAACATAGTTCAAATATCAGAGTTAATTAAAACTTTACGCGGAACATTAAAACTTCCATAAAACATTTCTTAATAATCCAAATCTTGACTTAAACAAACAACTTGTCTTTCAAAAACAAAGTAATTAAAACATAACACGTCTTGAGTCTTCTGATGCCAGCCTCTTATTCAATGCCACGTGTCCCCTCAAGCGAACTGCCTCAATCTACTCACCTGCGTACATACTAAAAGTCAGCTACGCTGAGTGAGTTCTAGTTAATCACATATCATATAATACATACACTTACCTTCAATCATGCATCCGAAGATACATAATAATGACTTTACTATTTTACGTTCGTTACATAATTTCATACATACATTCATACTTTATTACTTTCATATTATATAGTTACTGTCCGTTCTATCTCAGATATTATTAGGGTCTGGTCCATCTTTCCTTTGTCTATCTCAGATATTTTAGGGTCTGGTCCTTTCTTATCTATCTCAGATATTATTAGGGTCTGGTCCCTTTTTACTTCTCTATCTCAGATATTATAAAGGGTCTGGTCCCTCCTTCTCTATCTCAGATATTATTAGGGTCTGGTCCCTCTTTCTTCATCTTCGTACATACTTCCTTTACATACCCATAACATACATACTTTCTTTAAACGCACATACATATTCATATATTGTACGTATATCTATCATACACATTCATCTATCATAAACATACCTACTTTGTTAGCACGTGTAATATCCGAAGATCGTTCACGTACTGACAAGCTTTCATTCATATTTAAGACATACATACATAACATATAACCATATAAGGCATACACTTACCAGTTAAGGTAAGTGTATTAACTATCACATCGAGTATGCACACAGCCCCGAAAACATAACAAGGAAATGGGGCTAGAAACTCACCTGAATGCGGTTACGTTCGCCTTTAATAGTAATCACTTTCTTCAGTTGTGCTCGGCTGACTGTATAGTAATTACACGTATCAATTAACTATCTCTACTCATATCATCTTTCTAGTCTTAGTTATTACCCACAACGAAAGGGGGTCAGGGGCAGCGCCCCTGGCAACGGGGCAGCCCCTAGCAGGGTCCAAGGGGCAGGCCCCTGGCTGGGGTCGAGCTAGGATTTTAATTTATTTCCTAATTCGTTAACTCATTTCTCATGATGATTTAAGTCTGGTTCGCTATCCGATTCGTTACCGAACTTAACTTAAACGAACTTAACATCAGCGAAGTTAAGCCTGGAGAACTTGACTTAGGCGAACTTAACATCAACGAAGTTAAGCTTGGCGAACTTGACTTAGGCGAACTTAAGACCAGCGAAGTTATATGTGTAGCGAACTTAACCAGTGGCGAATTTAACTTGGCGAAGTTAAACCTTTGGCGTACTTAACCTACAGGCGAAGTTGCCTGCTGGCGAACTTGGCTGCAGCGAACTTAGCTTGCAGGCGAAGTTGGCTTGCAGGCGAAGTTGCTCAGCAGCAGGTTCTGTTCATTCAAAAACCCCAATAATCATCTCCGTTTAACACGAAATCCATGGATATGGTGTTTAACCAACCCGCGATGGTAGTTTTTGGATATGATTTGACCCGAAAACACGTAAAGTTTGGACCTTTGAGTTCGAAAACGTTCAATATTAGGTTTAAGGGATCATCGATCGAGTCATATCCAGTTTCGGGTTCATTATACTCATGTTTACTATCAAGTCTACAACTTTATGTTTCGTTTATACCCGATCTATCTCCGCTCCTAGTTTCAAGGTTAAACGTTAATAAAAACGTAAACTTTAAGGTGAACGACATACCTTTACGTGCTCGTTTGATCTAGGTTAGGTTGCTCACGAGCTATCGATCTAGTATATATCTCGTGTAGTAACGATCTATCAAAAATCATGTTGTTCGGCCTTGGATCTCGCCCTCTCTCTCTCGGCCGCCGTGTAGGTGGTGGTGGTGGTGTGTGTGTTTTGAGTGTTAGAGAATAAGATGGATACAATGAGGGTTTAGGGTTTAAGGGTGATTTAAGGACGTATTTATACTTCTTAAGGCCCATGGACCTAAGGCCCGTTCCCTCTAATCCATCATGATTAATCCAAGCCCATGATCTTTATTAGTACTAATTAATTATTTAGGCCCAATAACTAAACGCGACTTTCTTTTATTAAAACGAAATTTTAGGATGTAACATAAAACCCGGACGTTACAGCGTAAAGTCGACGTAAATTGGGTCGATTTCGGTTAAGTTCGTTACGACATGGGAACTAAAAACAAAACAAAATGTTGGTGGTACCTCGAGCGTTACAGCGGCGAGTACATGTGAAATGAATCAATTTGGGTTATGTTCATTACTATACTTAACTAAAAAAATATACAATGATGCGTCACAAGCTGATGCAGCCACGTAGACCAATGATGTTTGTTACAGTTGTATAATAGAAAAAAAACGACGATTGATAAAACCCCGGCATTATGACGGAGAGTCGATTTGAATTTCTTTGGTTTCAGTTACGTTTGTTACGATACTGAAACTGAAATAAAAAAACAAAAAAAAGTTAGATGATTTGTCAAAAGCCGGTGCCGCCACGTGGACTATGGTCTTGCGACTTTAAACTTCCAAAATGTTATACTCCCTCCGTCCCATTTTAAGTGTCTTAGTTAAAATTTCCAAGTCTTTCTTTTGCAACTTTAACTTTGACCGTAAATATTTTTGTTCGTGTCATATAATACTTAATGAAAATTATATAAATGTAAAATACATTTAAAACTCAATCAATTCATATAATTTTCATCAAGTATTATATGACACGAATAAAAATATTTACGGTCAAAGTTGCAAAAGAAAGACTTGAAAATTCAAACTAAGACACTTAATATGGGACCGGGGGAGTATATAATAATTACGATTAGATGATAATACAACAAATAATTTGACCATTTGTAACTTTTGTAAATTACGAAATTATATGTTTTGCAGTGTTATAAACACTAGTTTTTTTTACATAGTTTATAGTTTGTTTAAGAAGTTCATGAATTCCTTAGAGCGGATATAAAATTACAAATGCTTTAAAAAAATATAAACTTCACATTTTTCTTATAAGTACTCACTTTCATTTATATAAATTAAATTTCAACAAAACAAGAAAAGTAAAAAAAACTAAAATGGCGTACTCATTAGGCTGGTCCTCGCATGCATAAATGATCAACAACGCGGTGTGGGTAACGAGGTTTGTGGTGAGATGGTGTCATACGGACGAGTGAAAAAAGGGGCAACGATGTGGTATATAGTCCTATTAATTTCGGTTATGGAAGGACTTGGCCAAGGACTCCACGTGGGCAAGATTAAAAAGTATGAAAAATCACTTATTTAATTTGTAAACCAACCGTCCCCCCATTCTCCCAAAAAATAATAAAAAAACCTAACCTCTATGAAAAATAATTAAATATTCTTAAATTTAATTTTTTTAAAGGAAAAAAAACCCTATAAATACACATTCCAATTTGCTTCAAATTCACTTGTAATTTCGAAAGAAATCACAATACATCTCTCTAAAATAACAATGAGTTATAGTGATGATAAAGCCCCATAAAATCTCCGTCTTTAATTCATCCTTTCATCATATCACTACTAGAAAAACATCTATATTTCCCACAAAAGTTTCTCTAGAAAATGAAATTTTCCACAAGCTAACCACAAGTTTCCGACAAAAACAAGAACAAAAAAAAAACAATAAATTTTCCTTCAAATTTCCAACAAAGTATTGACAAAAATTTATTTGTAGCTATTTTGTGACTAACTTTAAGTAACTTTCAACGATCTACCCACAAGTTTCCCACAAATATAAATTTTGGTTTTATAATTCGATTAATATGAAAATCAAATAATTTATATTACAACTTATTAATTAAAATTTATTTTTCTTCTAAAATTGTCGGAAAATCGTCGGAATATATAGCATGTCCGACAAATTTCCCACAAACATATTTATTAAATACGCTAGCTTATTTATATAATTTTAAAACATTATTTGTTTATATTGTCTACAAATTTCCCACAACACTATATTTTTATTCTTTTAAATCATTTGTATACTTATTAAAAAACGTAACTTATTTATTTAATAAGAAAAGTATAACTCTTTTATAATTAGTTGGAAAATCGTCTGAACATGTACGTACTTCCGACAATTTTCTCACTAATCTATTTTTATATGTATTAATTCATTTATTATATTACTAAATAATGTAAATTGTTTTTTTAATATAAAAAAATATGTTTTTATTCAAATTGTTGGAAATTTTCGGTACATAAGTACATTCTGACAGTTTTCCCCACAAATCAATAAGTTTTATTTTTAAATTATTATTTTTTTATTAAAGAATGTAACTTGTTTACTTAATAATTTTTTTTAACAAATTGTCTAAAAAATCCACATTTTCACAAGTGTTACTTGTTTATTTTATAAATAAAATATCAAGTTTTTTTGTATTTTTTTGAGCTAAAGTAGCTTATAAAGTAACATTATGATTGTTTTTTTTAATATATATTACTTCTATACATTTAATAGTGCTAATAATTAAATACTATAGTAATTAAATATAAGAAATTGAAGACCCCATGTATTATGGTGGCTCGAACTTCATTCATTAAGAAAATCTAACGACTCTGTTGGTTACCTTGTCTAAAACATGAAGGTATCCAAGCCCTTTCTTTGTAGTTGCTTTAACCTGGCACATTGCAACCAGAACGCAACCGTAGGTTGGTCAATATCGGTTTGTTATGCTACGAAAAAAGAGAATTTTTTGACCAAGTTGAAAGTGGAAAAGTTTTGAGTCTAAAAGTGATTGTTTTTCTATGAATTTGATAAAGTATTTTCTGACCATCATCATCAAACCCCACACCACCACCTACTAGCGTCGCCCACCACCACCCACCCATCGTCGACCACCCCCACCACCTGCCACCACCACCCACAACCACCTGCAACTTATCACTAATCCACCCGTCGCCACCAACCATCACTCCCGATTTCCCTGATCACCACCGCCACCACCCACCACCACCACCATTATTTTTCACATCCAACCACCACCACTAGAGACCGCTCACCACCGTTTGTATTTTTCATCTGGATTTTTCTATCCTGCCAAATAACACAGTGTCATAAATTCATAAGAATTGCTATTTGTAGAGCTTATATAGCTTCGAGCCCATTTCATTACCACATGTTAACCAAACATTTTAATGGAATGGTAATGATCCATTTCATTACTTCCTTCATTATATTCTCTAGAATTCTATTCAATCACCCATGCCATTACTCCATACCAAGCAGACCCTAAAAGTTATCAAGGCCCTACAAAGTCCTTTAAAACAACTATGGCTGTTTTAGATCTAATATGACTCACTCTAACCACATACAACATTTTAAGACCTAATATGGTAGTAAAGGCGTTAATGGGAGATTAAGAATTATGAATATCCAGTATGGTCTACAAAATATATAAGCATGACCTTTTATTGCCCAATAAAAACGAACATGACTCATTACAACCAAATACAACATTTTAAGACCTAATGTGACATAATAGGTCATCAAGAGCTATCAAGACCAATATAGTCCATGAACACAACTATGACCTCTTATCAGTTAAGATCTATTATATTTATGATTCATTACGAGCCCAATACAGCTCTCTAAATTCTAATATGACATCATCAAAGGCATATTAGGTTATTTAAGAGTTGTTAAGCCCAATAAGGTCCATTAATACAACATTGACATCTTATTGTTCGTTAAGATCTATATATTTTGACTAATTACAAACCGATATAAACAATCATCACACATATTAAGAGAGTTGAACAATGGTTTTAATCATTAAGATATTATTGTTCATTAAGATCTATTTTAACTAATGGTTTTAATTAAAAAAAAACAAAAGTCTTATCTTTAGTCATGGTGGATACCTTCATCTTCTTAATTTACTCAAAATGGATAAGTTTTTATTTTGTCAACATATACTTTGTCAACCCATATACATACGTACAAAAACAACATCCCAAAATTAAAACCCTCCAAAAATATCCATCCCTCCAAAATAATTCCTTTTTCCCGCTAAAATTCTAATTCTATAAATAAAACCCTAATAGCGCCGTTCTTTCCACTCATAATCGAAGCTCCATAAGTTGCTCAACTAATTTCCCTAAACAATTGACACCCTCTGCTAATATTTTGATGTAAGCAGGCATGCGTTTCATTCAATTTTATAGGTTTTGATAACTAAGATTTTGCATAATTTCTACTAATATTGTTAACTGTATTCATATAAAATGATGTTTAGGGGATGCAATCTTTAGTCACGGTGTGCTCTTCTTTTGCAATTTGAGAACCAAAAACCTACATCAAATTAGAAGGTAAAGTGTTAGTTTTTTTGACTTTGATCTCTTGTGGCTCGATGACAAAGTAGGATTCTTATTTATTGACTTAGGGGTGCAAACGAGCTGAACCGAGCCCGAGCTCGACAAGGCACTAGCTCGGCTCGTTGAACTTACACAGAGCTGGAGCTTGAGCTCGGGTCGTTTCGAGCTCTATTTTCTAAGCTCGAGCTCGGCTCGTGAATGGATTTTGAAGCCCGAGCCGTCGTTTACTATTTTTCAGTTATTTTTTTATCTAATTTTAATTATTTTATATATTTTTTTCTATTATAATTTTATGTATAGAAGAATATATATTATTTAGTTATTTTTATTTATTTTTTCATAACATAATATTTATTAATTAATAACTATTAAATATATATTTTTAAAAAAAATATATAAATGACAGGCTCGTTTAGGCACGGGAGCCGGCTCAAGCTCGATAAGTAAAGCTCGGGCTCGGGCTCGGACTCATTTATTAAACGAGCTTATTTTTAAGCTTGAGCTCGGGCTCGTTTATTAAATGGTGTGAAGTAGTGTTCATGGTCTGGGTTTTCGTGGTTTTTGGGTCAAACCGTAAGGGAAACCGTTGAAACCGACATACAAAAGTTTGGAAAGAAAACTAAAATAGGACTAGTTTGGTCAATTTCGCTGTTTCGAACCAAACCGTGAACACGGCTAATGTGAAGTAGGGCATGGTGTTTTATTATGCATGATATAACTATCTATATCAATGCTATGTTTATATGTTTGCTTACCATGTTTTAAATACCACATGTATATATTTTCAAAACATGTGCATATTAACATAAGCTCAAAACCAAGTTGCAAATTCACTCTTTTAATCATTTTTGTTATTAAATTCAGGGTGTACATTATGGCCGCTAGTCAAGGTAATCGTGGTGGTGGTCGCCGTGCCGGTACTCGTGGAGGAAAGGCACCTGCAGGGAGACGTTATGGTAGTGGTGGGGAGGAGTTTGGTCGTAGTGATGCTGATGTTGTTGGACAGACTCCTAGCTCACGGAGACATGACATTATTCGTATTGAGAAGCCCAGTTATCATAGTGGTGGTGATGTTGTTGGTCAGACACCCATCTCACGGAGACGCGACATTCTTCGTATTGAGGAGCCCCGTGCTACTTTAGGGAGACGTAGATCCCAGGAGTCCGATTTTGAAAGTAAAAGTAAGAAACCTGTTGAGGGAAAGAAGTATTATTGTGGGAGATACGTTGTAACACGTGGTGGTAAAAGTGGGGGAACTGCTGGTAGTCATAGTCGCGTGGGTAGTGGTGATCCGTTTGCTGATATGGCTGGGGTATTACGTAACACTACGGTGTTACATGATATCCCCGATGATGAGTATGATTCTGGTGAGGATGCTTTTAATGATATTGCTCATGAGAATGTTGGTGATGATTTTACCGGTGAGGATTATGGTCCGGTGGTGAGGATGGTGATGATCCTGATGGTGAGGATCACGATGAGGTGGTTAATAACACATCTGAGACTAACTTTATTGAACGAATTGGAAAAAAGTATGTTATAATTTAACCTATGTTGTTTTTCATTTTAAAAATATACTTATAATATGGTTTTTTCAATTATGCAGGTTTGCATGTCAACGTATTCATAGGAGTGCCATTTCAATATTACAATCTAACCAATTTGGAGGATTAATCTTTAATGCAAATGACTTTTCTAAGAACTTAATCTCCTTAATCTTCAAATGGTGGATGGATGAGATTATTCCTTTATTAATGGTGAAAGAAGGTGGGTAAAGTGTATTAAGTGTTCTTCAAGGTGTGTTCAAGTCCACTAAATGTGGAGGATGAGCATTTAATTTATAGGCTGAGCTGGGCTCTGAACACAACCCTTGTTGAGCTGAGGATGGCTGTGTTGATCACTTTGTCTTATTGTATTAAATGTTTGTTTTCAAATGGTACAACATGAGAGAGAACACGGTTTTGTTGACATCTGGCACGGACGTGGTGAGTCTGGAAGCATCTTTTTTTGTCTTTTCTCTTGTACTATCAACATGGGCGCCTTGAGAGTCAACATGGCTCGTATTGAGCTTCATAATCATCTATTTTGTCTTTTCCTCTTGTACATTCAACATGAGGTGTTTAGGTGTCAACATTGGTCATGTTGTGACTTCTGAATTTTATCTTTTCTTCGTATATTCTTGTCATAGCCATGCCTTGCTTCATCATGGGGTGTGTTGTGTCAGTTTTCAGAGTTTTTCTCCATTTTTCTTTGTGTATCAGCTCGTTATATTCTTTAGGGTGATATTCTCCTAGTAATAGAAAATATAAACATTAGTGGTTATTCATTATAATATAATTGCCGATATTAGCCTACTTGGAGATATTTTAGTGCTGGAAAGATGCATATATTTATATGCATCAGCGCCGTTGTCGAGGACACGATTTAAGGCGATTAGAGAAGAGCCTGAGGTGGGGACTTGCCTATTGTATTTTCATGTTTATTTTTATATCATATTAGTTATTTTTATTAGTTTAATTTTATTATTATTTTTTTTATTTTAATTAATTTAATTCTATTTTTATGAAGAGCCCGTGATCCATTTCTTTTAGGTGTTAATTACAAAAAAAAATATGTTTAGTATAGGTTGGAGAACCATAGTGCAAAGTTTGTGGTGGAAACCATTGGGTACATGATGCTTATTATAGAAACTGAGGCACGAAAAACTCTCAGTGAAACACGTCGTGTAGAACCTCTATACCGTTTTGCGTATGATCTAATGGGGAACTTCTTAGGGTATACTTGTCGGAAAATATTTTAGAACCCACCCCGGAATTGGAGGAAATAATGGATGATGTTTTGTTTGTTATTAAGAATGATTCAGCATATGTTCCACCGTTGAGTCAAACACTTATTGAACCCCTAAGTGAGGTTGAGGACACCAAAATAGAGGAACAAATAGAGGAGGAGCATGTTCCCTCATTGAGTTAGTGAATTTACCAACTACTACATATGAAAGGAGTTTGACCCCGAAAGAAATCTTAAGGAACTAGAAGCACTATTATTTAGGGAGTCGGCCAAGGAGTTGAATGTTAAAGAAGAGACACAAAAGATATATGAAGAATCGAATAGTAAAGAATTACATCACATTGTGAAACATCACTCGTATTTATGTAGTAAAGGTAATCATCTCACAGAAATGCTTGTTCGTGGATCGCCACTTAAATCAAGAGCACAAAGAAGGAGGATATATATGCTCAGAATTCAAAGTATGCTAAAGAATTTGTCATTTCCACATAAATTTAAGAATTTGTGGTTCAAGCTGAATACATATTTTCGGCCCACATGAATTATGCAATTGGTTTCTTCCCAACCAATTGTAAAAGAAGAGTGTTGAAGAGAACTTATGGGAAGAGGATAAAGGAAAAGCCTTCCGATTGAGGTTTTAGGAGCGAGAAGACTATTCTATAAACTTCTCGCTCCCAAGAGGCAACTTGGTAATATGTTTAATTTCTGGTTTATTTTATTTTGCTTTTATTTATTTGCTAATAAGTGTTTCTTTTCTTGCTTGTAGGTTGTTCCAGGTTTGGTTGATGAGCTAGGGATTGAAGCAAGTGTGGGGATGCCAACTACTTCATGATTTGTCGTGATGTTCCAGCATTGCTTGATGGTTGAAAGTGTTGGAAGTTTTAAGTGTGAATGAAGTGGTAAAGGTTTTCCGAAAACCCGAGCCTGCGTCAGACGATTTTTTGAATTCGTTTTTGAAATTCAAATTATGTTGGTCTAGTCAATACCATTAATAATCATAATGATTATGATTATTATGTTTCGGTTTCAACTCTTTGTGATAATGGTCATTATTGAGTATTATTATTATTAAGATTCCTTAAATGGTCATAACTAAGAGTTGATTGTATGGTCATGACTCTTGGTTATAAATACCATGGCTATTCTTCATTTGGAGACACCAACACCAACGAAAATCACACTTCATCTTCTTCCTACTACTGCAACAGTGTTAATTCCGATTTCGTTTCGGGCAAGTGATCAAGTCCGGCAGTACTACGTTTCTGCTTCGAACCGGAGTACCCTGGGAACAGACCGCGAATCCTGGGAATAGACCGCGAATCTGTTTAAGGGAATTGTGTCAAACACAAGCCCGGTTCACCGTTTCTTGATTATTTATTTTCTTATTTTTGGATTCTATTTATACAAGATTTCCAACAAACTTAAACAAATCACTTATTATTATTCTTGTATATTCGTTTTTTAGAATTTATGAGATTGTTGCTACAATCTTAAAACCTTACTTATAAGGATTTTTAAGTTCACGAAATGGTTCGAAATAAAAATATTTAGATATTATAATCTTATAAATATTTTCTTTTGGAAAATTATGTGCGTAGTACATTTTGGTGTGTTTGGATTTTAGATATCATGATGCAATCTTAAATCCTATACAGTGTTACAAAATGTTATATTTGATCAACTGTTTGGTTTTAGTAAACGTTTTGTGTAATCATTTGTGTTCTAACTATAGTGTTAGAACTGATCTTGTAAAACCGTTGGGATTTTATTAGTTTTGTTTTGACGATTTTTGCAATCGTTTGTGTCTAACAATTGTGTTAGAAATGGTTTTGAGTAAACCATTCGTTTCTTGTAAACGTTAAATATCTAACATGCGTGTAAGATACGGTTTATTTATAACGTTTTGTGTAAACGTTAATTTTCTAATGGATGTGTTAGAAAATTCAAGTTTTGCTACTTAAGTGTAGTAATTGTAACAAGTTGATGTTATTTGAACATATTTGTTTAAGAATATGGTTTTAAAAGTGAACCGAGGATATGAGGATATATGTGCATGGATTTCTATTTGAGTGAATACTTGTATACATAATATAAAATTATATCACTGAGATGATTCATGTCGGATGACGAAAGTGTTGAAGATAAAAACACTTAGAGATTTGATGTGTAATTGTCGTCAAAATAATTTCGTATAATAAACAACTTGTGAGTTGTTGCGAAGATTAACATCATGAGATGGTAATAGAATTAAGTGTGAATTGTAACATATGATTTAATATATGTTAATGACAAATTCAATTGTAGCATATGATTTAATATATGTTAATGACAAATTCACTAAGTGTGAATTATAACATATGATTTAATATATGCTAATGACAAATTCACTAAGTGTGAATTGTAACATATGATTTAATATATTTTAATGACAAATTCAATTGTAGCATATGATTTAATACATGTTAATGACAAATTCACTAAGTGTGAATTGTAACATATGATTTAATATATGTTAATGACAAATTCACTAAGTGTGAATTGTAACATATATGACGCATTAACTCCTTGGAAATTCACTAAGTGTGGATTGTAACATATGAATTAATATATGTTAATGACGTATTAACTCCTTGGAAGTTCCCATGTTTGGATAAACGAAAACCGAGCTATTCTAGACCGGTTGAGGAAAGTATTCAATACGAAAGTAATGGAGATGAACCTCGGGAACAATCTGAGATAGAGGAGGTTGAAATCAGAAAAAGTAAATGGCAAAGGACTGAAAATCCTTTGGCCCTGACTTCCTTACCTACATGGTAGAAGAGGAACCTCAAACATATCAATAAGCGGTGAATTCCGCTGAAGGACCTCAGTGGAGGGAGGCCATCAAATGAGAGATAGATTCTATCTTACAAGATCATACTTGGGAACTAGTGGATCTTCCTCAAGGGTGTAAACCACTAGCATATCGATGGATCTTCAAGAAGAAGATGAAACCTGATGGGACCATCGATAAGTATAAGGCAAGGTTGGTGATCAAAGAATATAAACAACGAGAAGGTTTAGATTACTTTGATACATATTCGCCGGTTACGCGAATAACATATATAAGGTTGGTGCTTGCCATTGCCGCCATTAAAAATTTGGAAGTTCACCAAATGGATGTAAAAACAGGTTTCTTGAATGGAAATCTAGATGAAGAGATTTACATGGAACAACCCGAAGGCTTCGTAGCCGTTGGGCAAGAAAAGAAAGTATGTAAACTTGTGAAATCCTTGTATGCATTGAAACAAGCTCCTAAACAACGGCACCAAAAGTTTGATCATGTCATGATTGATGTTGGGTTCAAAATCAATGAATGTGACAAATGTGTGTACGTGAAGGACACATCCGATGGATATGTCATTTTGTGCTTATACGTAGATGATATGCTCATTGCTGGAAGTGATGACAAAATTATAACGTCCACTAAGAACATGTTAAAAGCAAGATTTGACATGAAGGACATGGGTTTGGCGGATGTGATTTTGGGAGTTAAAATCACACGAACCCAAAATGGACTTGTTTTAAGTCAATCCCATTACGTGAGCAAAATTCTTGAGAAGTTTAATGCGAATGACTCTAATGTAGCTAGAACTCCCATTTACACAAGTCAACATCTAACTAAGAATAGAGGTGAACCCGTTAACCAGTTGGAATACTCAAGAATAGAATTATTGGCAGTCTGATGTATCTTATGAGTTGCACTAGACCTGACTTAGCATATGCTGTGAGCAAGCTAAGTAGATACACAAGCAACCCAAGTTCAAGTCATTGGAACTGTGTGATTCGGTTGCTTCGGTATCTAAGATACACTAGAGAATACGGGTTACATTATAACAGATATCCTGCAGTTGTCGAAGGATATTGTGATGCAAATTGGATATCTGACACGAATGATTCCAGAGCAACAAGTGGGTATGTATTCACACTTGGAGGTGCTGCTATATCGTGGAAATCGTCTAAACAAACTGTTATAGCTAGATCCACGATGGAATCAAAATTCATCGCCCTAGATAAAGCGGGCGAAGAGGCAGAATGGTTACGTCAATTTGTTGAGGATATACCAAGATGGCCTAAGCCGGCATCGGCCATCTGTATTGTGACAATTGTCAATTTCAGGTTAACTCCGTCAATTCAAACTTAAGATCATTGAATCTATAACGCACACCTCATTACATTTAAACTAGGGTTTAAATGACGCTTAACACTTACTACATGTGTAGTCTTTCGGGAATTGCACCGAAACGCAAACGAGTTGACGCAAACGATTCGTGAATAAACGAAAAACGTCAAAACAGTAATTATGTGATAATTATGTGTTAGACTTATGTGTTATGTGATAACATGGTTATAAACGTTAACTCAAGATGTAAACAAGTTAGTTTAAGCTAGATAAGTAATACTTAGGAGTGGAGGGGCCAAAGTGTAACATAGATTATTATAAATAATAATAATACTAAACCCTAACTTATTATTCTTCTTCCCCCACAAGTCCCGATCGGAAACCCACCCCCCTGGCTCCTTGGCTGCCGTCACCTATACACACACATACAACCATCAATTTCAACTTTTGATCGAAGATTAAGGTGCTAGGAAGGTATAAACGACTATCCTATGCATCCATTATACTTGATTTTGATGTTTAATGGGTTAATTGAAAACCCTAGATGGCCGATTTCATGTGTGTATGTAACTAATATGATTGTTGTTGATTTGATAATGATTTGATAACTAGAATGAATATTGTTACATTTTAATTGTTGTGTCTTTGATTTAAGTTCAAACAAAAACCCTAATCATGTATGTAATGTGTAATTGATGTGCATGGATAGTGATTATGGAGTCTAGAGTGTTACATGAATGCATGATGGTCCATAGATAGTTAATATGTTGAGTTTGGATGCAAACAGTTTCTGGACAGATTGTGTTATTGAGGTTTAGTTGACAGTAAAGAAGTGTAAATGTGAAAATTGGTTGAGATTATTGATACTACAGTAAACTAGGTTGAGTCTAGTTTCTAAAGAATGTAAATTTGCAATTTTTGGACGTGGAAAAGTTAACTTTTATGATTTTACAAAAACGTTGTGCAAAGCTGAGCTGTTAGACCTGCTGTTAGGTTGTTTTGTAAATATTATATCTCATGAACTACGAGACCAATTGGGTTGGTTCTACTTCTGGAAGTTGACTTGTTGAGTTAGGAACCTAACCCAAGTGGTCTTGCATTTATTGGATTTTTCGTTTAACGGAAATTGCAAATAACATTCTGTTGCGCATGAATTTGACTGTTATGAGTTTGCTGTAATGATTTGAGGATTGTGTGAAACCTATGTGGAATAAAAATATAATAAAATATTTTCTGGAAACCTAAGACATATATGCTTCTGTGATGATTTTTGGTAAATTAATTGAGATGCTATGATCGGTGGAATAGTACAATCTTTCAAGTAGAATTTCTGTCTCGGTGAGACTAGCTGCTGAGTTTTGTGAAAATGCATGAAACATGATACTTGCTATATAGTTGTTATGTTTTGACCAAACTGGCCTTGCGGGGAATAATTGCTAATTGATTGTCATGATTTGACCAAATCGCCCTCATGGGGAATGATGGCTAGTTAATTGTTATGTGTTGACCAAATTGCCCTTTACGGGGAGTAATTGCTAGTGATGTACTTTATGAATACATGACACGTAAATAATTGCTTACACATGTAACGTATCACAAATACATTTGTTAAAGTCACACACGATTCACAAACGAAACACGAAACATGTTATGTGCATAGGTATTATGTGCCGGGTCTAGAGACTCGATAATATTCCGACACTTAGAAAAATCTCTTTGTTGTTTTAGAACGCTAGAGAGAGTTTTTCTGTGACGCGCATCTTGGTGATTTAATTTGGGAATTTCTTCGCAAACAGTGAGTTTCACTTTCCCCTTTTAAACATTTTAAACGCTTTTCACTTGGGGGAGATAACATACTCCAAAAACGCAATAACTAAAGTCCTTCATTCACATCGAATCGTTTAATATTGGATAATAGCGAGTCATTGTTGAGTAGTACTACTGGGTTTGACAAACCCCACCCAACGCTAAACTCGACTGGAGGTCGAGTGGGTGTAATCTTGGCTAAACACATACCATGGTCTGGATGACCTGGTGGCAAGGCAAATGATAAACAGTCAGCTTCGGTGTCGAACACTTAGTGATACTTGTTTTATAGGCTAGCTACCTATAGATATATAATTGACATAACACTATTTGGTAACGCAAAACGCTGTAACGCAAAACGTTGTAACGCAAACGCTAAACGCTTTATTTTATATAAACTGTGAACTCACCAACCTTGTGTTGACACTTTTAGTATGTTATTCTCAGGTAGCCGAGGCGGGCGCGCGGTATAGGATCATGCATTGTTTGAAACGCTTTTGTTTATGCAAACCTGATTTTAAACTGTTATTATGGGGTTTTGAGTCGTCCTGCGTGACGCAACTTTTATCTCTTGGTTTTTACGCTTCCGCACTTAATTTCATTTAAACGTTTTTATGGTTTGATTATAACTAATGATTCCGATCCTGTTAGTTCACACCCTCTGACGGTAAAACTCCGTTAGTGGATTTTGAGGGTGTGACAGATTGGTATCAGAGCCATTGGTTATAGCGAACTAGAAATTGCATGCATACTAGACTATAACCACGACGACCCATTAGTTATAATGATACGCACTGCATATGTTTGTGTAGTCTTTGTTATCTTATCTCTTTACCTCTTTCACTCATACGCGCGCGCATACATGGCTTACCTGTAGGGATGTCGACGCCACCATCATCATCATCCGATCCGATGACTTATGCTCATGGGAAGGAACCGCAGTTACCTACCTCATCGCCACCCCGTGTCGTCCCAGAACTCGAAGCTCCTGCACCGAAGAGGTATCGCTTATCCGGAGGCATGTACCAAAACGAAGTTAGCTGGGATTGATACCCTAATATGATCAGACGTATGGTCTATCGCGAACAAGTTCCCTCGTTACCTCACCCGAACCATCCTGCTTATCCCAACACCCTACCACCCATAACCGAACTTGTAGAGCGAGTTCTCGCAGCTGTTGTTTCATGTTTGGAGCGTGATGTGGGTTACATGCACGATACGAGAGCCAACGTTTCCGGACTGTTAAAAGATGGAACCGAGACTAAGGAGGAAATTTTCCGCCTGACAGCGGCAATGAAGGAAATGCAAGAGGCTAGTGATCAACAGATGAAGATTATGAGAAGGAGGCAAGCCGAGATGATAGAATTGCAAGAGCAACTCCAAGTAGCAAGGACCCGAACAGAAATAGCACTAGCAACGTTTTCTTATCATCCAGTCGCTTCATGATCCATACCAACCGGCGGCCACCATCGTCCACCCGGTCAAGCAGTCATTGTTTCAAGATACAGGAGATATCTAGGATTATGTTCTCTACAATACTAGGTGGATGCTACTGTTTTATATGGTGTACGACTACAAAGGTTAGTGAAGATGCTACCGATGGACTAGACTACTTTCATAAAATCTTATACACATGCAAGGTTGCAAAGATCGGTAAGCGAACCCTAGGCGACTGACAGAGGAGTTGAGTGTACTTGGGCAGTCGGAAAGTACTCGGACAAGGAAATGGCAGGAAGAAACGCTGGACACGGACGTAGTGACATCAACCTGACTGCAGCAGAACTCCAAACTCTGCTGAACGACCACGCGGCGGCCGCTCTAGCCGCACATGTCTAGAACCAAGCTGGAGGTCCAATAGGAACGTGTACCTTGACTGCAAGCCCAGTACGTTTAAGGGCACTGAGGGAGCTATAGGCTTCCTGCGTTGGGCTGAGAAGGCCGAATCGGCGTTTGAGATGTGTAACCGTCCACCCGCCAGTATGGTCAAATTTGCTGCTGGAACACTTGAAGATTCTACTCTCACTTGGTGGAATTCGAACGTACAGATTCTTGGATTGGAACTGGCTAACGCGATGAACTGGGAGGAGTTCAAAAACATGATGCGAGAAGAGTACTGTCCGAGAGAGGAGATTGCAAAGTTGGAATCCGAGTTTTGGTCATTGAAGATGGTGGGTTCAGAAATCGAGCCTACACTACCCGTTCTCACGAGTTAGCTGTGATGTGTCCGCGGATGGTGGATCCGCCGAGTAAGAGGATTGAAATGTATCTTGATGGGTTAGCACCGCAAATTCAGGGCATGGTGACGTCTTCCAGACCAGCCACGATTCAACAAGCGATCCGTTTAGCTCAGAAACTGACGGATCAAGCAGTGACCCAAGGTGCGCTACCACCTAGGGGTTCAACCGCGAAAGCCCGTGACAACCCGAGTAATGACAACAACAGCAACAGCAACCCGAGCAGTGGAAAGAAAAAGTTTGACAACACCAGATCCTCATCCTCGAACCTCCCACAGCAACAACACTACCGTAAGCCCGAATTCACTCGGAGCTTTAACAATCAGAATCACAACAACAATAACAACGGTAGCGGGCAAGGTTCGAGTGGATATGCTGGGAAATATCCGAAGTGCAATAGGTGCAACTATCATCATGTTGGCCCGTGTGACCGTGTCAAGTGTCAGTGATGCGGAAAGATGGGTCACCAGGCGAAGGAATGTAGAGGAGACCTTGCGGCAAAGGGTGCTCCTAAGCCACCTATGACGACGAAGGGATGTTTCGAATGTGGACAGGAAGGTCATTTCAGGAAAGATTGTCCCAAGCTGAAACAGAACGACAACAACGGAAGTAACGGAAGTGGCAGTAGTGGTGGAAGCAATGGCAAAGGAAGAGCTTTCGTTATTGGGTCGGGTCAAGCCAGCAATGATCCGTACGTGGTGACTGGTAAGTTCCCTGTGAACGATTGTTTTGCTTCTGTATTATTTGACACTGGAGCTGATAGGAGTTTTGTGTCGAAAGCCTTTAGTGAACTCTTAGACTTAATTCCAACTCCGTTAGATGCTAAGTTTCCTCTTGAATTAGCTGACGGTAAGACTATAGTAACGACTCATGTACTTGCGGGATGTAAGTTAAAACTGTCAGGTCATGTTTTTTATATCGAGCTTATTCCTTTTACGCTTAGTAGTTTCGATGTCGTTGTCGGCATGGACTGGTTATCCGAGAACCGAGCGGAGATTATATGTCACGACAAGATAGTCCACATTACTACCCCTTCCGGCGAGATCATTTCGATCCGATGTGAGAGAAGCGGCATGACCACCAGCGTCATTACCCTCATGAAGGCGCAGAAGTATCTACGAAAGGGTCATCCGGCAATTTTAGCGCATATTGTCGAGAAACCAGCGGAGGAGAAACGAATCGAAGATATACCGATTGTGCGAGATTTTCCGGAAGTTTTCCCGGAGGATTTGCCTGGACTCCCTCCTATGCGACAAGTCGAATTCCAAATCGAGTTGACACCCGGTGCAGCACCCATAGCACGAGCCCCGTATCGGCTCGCACCGGCGGAGCTTCAGGAATTGTCCACTCAGTTGCAAGATTTATTGGATAAAGGTTTTATCCGACCAAGCTCATCGCCATGGGGAGCCCCTGTCTTGTTTGTCCGAAAGAAGGACGGGACTTTCCGAATGTGTATCGACTACCGGGAGTTGAACAAGGTGACGGTCAAGAACCGTTATCCTTTACCCCGAATTGATGATCTGTTTGATCAGCTTCAAGGATCGAGTTATTACTCGAAGATCGATCTGCGGTCTGGTTACCATCAACTAAGAGTGCGCGAGGAAGATATTTCAAAGACGGCTTTCAGAACACGGTATGGTCACTACGAGTTTTCGGTTATGCCTTTTGGATTGACCAACGCACCAGCCGTATTTATGGATCTCATGAATCGAGTATGCAAGGCGTACCTCGACAAGTTGTGATTGTATTTATCGATGATATTCTCGTCTACTCCAAGGACAAGGCTGACCACGAGGAACACTTAAGGGTAATCCTGGAATTATTGAAGAAGGAACAACTGTACGCAAAACTCTCGAAATGTGAGTTTTGGCTTCGCGAAGTTCACTTTTTAGGACATGTGATTAACGAGAACGGTATCCATGTCGATCCCGGTAAGGTAGAGGCCATCAAAAACTGGGAAGCACCTAAGACTCCGACTGAGGTGCGGCAATTCCTAGGGCTGGCCGGCTACTACCGGCGTTTCATCGAGGGATTTTCAAAGATTGCACAACCTCTCACCGCTTTGACTCACAAGGGTACTAAGTACAATTGGGGTGACGCGCAAGAATCCGCTTTTCAACTGTTGAAAACCAAACTCTGTAGCGCCCCTATTCTAGCCCTACCTGAGGGAACAGAGAATTTTGAGGTACAATGTGACGCATCGATACAAGGTCTCGGTTGTGTGCTGATGCAACTCGAGAAGGTTATAGCTTATGCCTCTCGACAACTACGGGTTCACGAGAAGAACTACACGACCCATGACTTGGAACTCGGAGCTGTGATGTTTACCCTTAAGATATGGAGGCATTACTTGTACGGTACCAAGTTTACCATTTACACCGACCACAAGAGTCTCCAGCATATCTACAATCAGAAGGAGCTGAACATGCGACAGCGTCGTTGGGTCGAGCTGCTTAAAGATTATGATTGTGCCATCAAGTACCACCCTGGCAAGGCCAATGTAGTGGCCGACGCCCTCAGTAGAAAAGAAACCGATAAACCCAGGCGAGTGTGAGCATTGCAACTCACGATTCATGCCAACTTACCTGACCAGATTCGCGAGGCGCAACTCGAAGCTTTGAAAGATGATAATCTTCCATCGGAACTCATGCGGGGCATGAACAAGCAACTTGAAACCAGATCGGACGGGGTCCGATATTTTGAGAACCGGATTTGGGTTCCACGGTTCGGAGAGTTGAGAACTCTGGTGATGGATGAAGCACACAAGTCCCGATATTCTATCCACCCTGGCTCAGATAAAATGTATCATGACTTAAAGGCACTTTACTGGTGGCCGAATGTGAAAGCCGACATTGCCACCTACGTGAGCAAATGCTTGACTTGTGCCAGAGTCAAAATAGAATACCAGAAACCATCTGGTCTACTGCAACAACCGGAACTCCCAATGTGGAAATGGGAACACATCTCAATGGATTTTATCACGGGTTTACCTAAGACACCGACGGGATGCGATACCATCTGGGTGATCGTTGACCGGTTGACTCACTTCTTAGCGATTAAGGAATCAGACAAAATGGAAAGACTGACTCGTGTTTACATAAAAGAAGTGGTGTCTAGGCACGGAGTGTCTGTCTCAATCATTTCTGATCGAGATTCTCGTTTCACTTCGCACTCTTGGAAGTCGCTGCAAAGCGCACTAGGCACCCGTCTTGATATGAGCACAGCATACCATCCTCAGACGGATGGGCAAAGTGAACGAACTATTCAGACCCTAGAAGATATGTTGCGTGCATGCGTGTTGGATTTCGGAAAAAGTTGGGAATCTCACTTACCTTTGGTAGAGTTTTCGTATAATAACAGCTACCACGCAAGTATTAAAGCAGCGCCGTTTGAAGCGCTGTACGGACGGAAGTGTCGATCACCACTCTGCTGGGCAGAGGTGGGTGACAGCCAAATCACTGGTCCAGAACTGGTACTCGAAACTTCGGAAAAGATTGTTCAAATCCGAAATCGCATGGCAGCAGCACGAGATCGCCAAAAGAGTTACGCCGACAAGCGCCGAAAGCCTCTCGAATTTCAAGTGAATGACCAAGTATTACTCAAAGTCTCGCCTTGGAAAGGTGTGGTTCGCTTTGGTAAGCGAAACAAACTCAACCCACGATATGTTGGTCCCTACCGGATAACTGAGCGCATTGGTCCGGGGGCGTACCGACTGAACCTACCAACGGAACTCAGTGGCGTACACAATGTATTCCACGTATCCAATTTGAAGAAATGCTTATCTGATGAAACCCAAGTAGTCCCTTTAGATGAACTGCAAGTTGATGAACAGCTACGCTTCATTGAAGAACCAGTCGAAGTTTTGGATTGGGAAACCAAAACACTCAAGCACGGCAAAATTCCAATCGTTAAGTTTCGTTGGAACTCGAGACGTGGACCGGAGTTCACGTGGGAACGCGAGGATCAAATGATGAAGAAGTATCCTCACCTTTTTGAAGGGCTGACCAAACACAGAAAACCGCGAAACCCGGCAAACCGTCAGACATCACCGGAGGTATGAATTAAATTTCGGGACAAAATTTCTTTCTACTAGGGGATGATATGACAAACTGAAAATTTTTCTTACTTTTTCAGACACTCATCACGACTTGACTCAAATTTTCGGGACGAAAATTCTTTAACAAGGGAATGATGTGACAATCGTCAATTTCAGGTTAACTCCGTCAATTCAAACTTAAGATCATTGAATCTATAACGCACACCTCATTACATTTAAACTAGGGTTTAAATGACGCTTAACACTTACTACATGTGTAGTCTTTCGGGAATTGCACCGAAACGCAAACGAGTTGACGCAAACGATTCGTGAATAAACGAAAAACGTCAAAACAGTAATTATGTGATAATTATGTGTTAGACTTATGCGTTATGTGATAACATGGTTATAAACGTTAACTCAAGATGTAAACAAGTTAGTTTAAGCTAGATAAGTAATACTTAGGAGTGGAGGGGCCAAAGTGTAACATAGATTATTATAAATAATAATAATACTAAACCCTAACTTATTATTCTTCTTCCCCCACAAGTCCCGATCGGAAACCCACCCCCCCTGGCTCCTTGGCTGCCGTCACCTATACACACACATACAACCATCAATTTCAACTTTTGATCGAAGATTAAGGTGCTAGGAAGGTATAAACGACTATCCTATGCATCCATTATACTTGATTTTGATGTTTAATGGGTTAATTGAAAACCCTAGATGGCCGATTTCATGTGTGTATGTAACTAATATGATTGTTGTTGATTTGATAACTAGAATGAATATTGTTACATTTTAATTGTTGTGTCTTTGATTTGAGTTCAAACAAAAACCCTAATCATGTATGTAATGTGTAATTGATGAGCATGGATAGTGATTATGGAGTCTAGAGTGTTACATGAATGCATGATGGTCCATAGATAGTTAATATGTTGAGTTTGGATGCAAACAGTTTCTGGACAGATTGCGTTATTGAGGTTTAGTTGACTGTAAAGAAGTGTAAATGTGAAAATTGGTTGAGATTATTGATACTACAGTAAACTAGGTTGAGTCTAGTTTCTAAAGAATGTAAATTTGCAATTTTTGGACGTGGAAAAGTTAACTTTTATGATTTTACAAAAACGTTGTGCAAAGCTGAGCTGTTAGACCTGCTGTTAGGTTGTTTTGTAAATATTATATCTCATGAACTACGAGACCAATTGGGTTGGTTCCACTTCTGGAAGTTGACTTGTTGAGTTAGGAACCTAACCCAAGTGGTCTTGCATTTATTGGATTTTTCGTTTAACGGGAATTGCAAATAACATTCTGTTGCGCATGAATTTGACTGTTATGAGTTTGCTGTAATGATTTGATGATTGTGAGAAACCTATGTGGAATAAAAATATAATAAAATATGTTCTGGAAACCTAAGACATATATGCTTTTGTGATGATTTTTGGTAAATTAATTGAGATGCTATGATCGGTGGAATAGTACAATCTTTCAAGTAGAATTTCTGTCTCGGTGAGACTAGCTGCTGAGTTTTGTGAAAATGCATGAAACATGATACTTGCTATATAGTTGTTATGTTTTGATCAAATTGGCCTTGCGGGGAATAATTGCTAATTGATTGTCATGATTTGACCAAATCGCCCTCATGGGGAATGATGGCTAGTTAATTGTTATGTGTTGACCAAATTGCCCTTTACGGGGAGTAATTGCTAGTGATGTACTTTATAAATACATGACACGTAAATAATTGCTTACACATGTAACGTATCACAAATACATTTGTTAAAGTCACACACGATTCACAAACGAAACAAGAAACATGTTATGTGCATAGGTATTATGTGCCGGGTCTAGAGACTCGATAATATTCCGACACTTAGAAAAATCTCTTTGTTGTTTTAGAAGGCTAGAGAGAGTTTTTCTGTGACGCGCATCTTGGTGATTTAATTTGGGAATTTCTTCGCTAACAGTGAGTTTCACTTTCCCCTTTTAAACATTTTAAACGCTTTTCACTTGGGGGAGATAACATACTCCGAAAACGCTTTTAAGATTTTGTTAATATAGATTATATATCACTTGTAAAGACTAAGTGGCAAACGCAATAACTAAAGTCCTTCATTCACATCGAACCGTTTAATATTGGATAATAGCGAGTCATTGTTGAGTAGTACTACTGGGTTTGACAAACCCCACCCAACGCTAAACTCGACTGGAGGTCGAGTGGGTGTAATCTTGGCTAAACACATACCATGGTCTGGATGACCTGGTGGCAAGGCAAATGATAAACAGTCAGCTTCGGTGTCGAACACTTAGTGATACTTGTTTTATAGGCTAGCTACCTATAGATATATAATTGACATAACACTATCTGGTAACGCAAAACGCTGTAACGCAAAACGCTGTAACGCAAAACGCTGAACGCAAACGCTAAACGCTTTATTTTATATAAACTGTGAACTCACCAACCTTGTGTTGACACTTTTAGTATGTTATTCTCAGGTAGCCGAGGCGGGCGCGTGGTATAGGATCATGCATTCTTTGAAACGCTTTTGTTTATGCAAACCTGATTTTAAACTGTTATTATGGGGTTTTGAGTCGTCCTGCGTGACGCAACTTTTATCTCTTGGTTTTTACGCTTTCGCACTTAATTTCATTTAAACGTTTTTATGGTTTGATTATAACTAATGATTCTGATCCTGTTAGTTCACACCCTCTGACGGTAAAACTCCGTTAGTGGATTTTAAGGGTGTGACATGTATACATTGTGATAGCCAATCGGCAATTGGCAGAGCTCATAGCACAATGTATAATGTTAAGAACAGACATATTAGACGTAGACATAATACGGTACGACAACTAATATCTACTGGAATTATCACTGTTGACTACGTGAAGTCAAAGGATAATATTGCGGATCCGCTAACAAAAGGCCTAAGTAGAGAGTTAGTTCAGAAATCGTCCATGGGAATGGGACTGAAGCCCTTGAAAAAAATTAAAGTTCATACGATGGAAACCTAACTCAACAGACCGGAGATCCCAAGAGTTGAGTTCAATAGGAAAACCTAATTGTATGAATTAGTGCAGTCACTGTGGGGGGGGGGGATAACCCTACAATTTTAAGAGGGAGATTACCACGTAGCAAGGTAACCTTCCTAGTCCATTCCTAAAGTGACTAGTGTGAGGCTAAGCATATGGCTTTTAATGATTCGACCAAGGTAGTCATACATGATGAATCACCTATGTGAGAGAGAAGTGGGGTCGCTTCGAAGGGTGTTGTTGGGCACAACACTTAATAGCTCTTGCAGAACCAGGCGCATGTTCATGACCATAACGAACATAACTATGAGGACTTGACTTTGTCAGGGAGAGTCTTGTGTGAAGTGTATTGTCGTCTACACAAACGGCAGATGAGTTCAAAGACATCACCGTCTACTCAGAGCCAGTGGGCTAAGTATGCTTCATAAGCAAAGGTTCAAAGGATAACACCTACCTATTGTATGCAAGGTTCAACTGCTGAAATCTAATTGGAATAATGTTGTTGTCTCGACCTCCATTCATGTGGGGAATTGTTGGAAGTTTTAAGTGTGAATGAAGGAAGTGGTAAAGGTTTTCCAAAAACCCGAGCCCGCGTCAGACGATTTTTTGAATTCGTTTTTGAAATTCAAATTATGTGGGTCTAGTCAATACCATTAATAATCATAATGATTATGATTATTATGTTTCGATTTCAACTATTTGTGATAATGGTCATTAGTGAGTATTATTATTATTAAGATTCCTTAAATGGTCATAACTAAGAGTTGATTGTATGGTCATGACTCTTGGTTATAAATACCATGGCTATTCTTCATTTGGAGACACACCAACACCAACGAAAATCACACTTCATCTTCTTCCTACTACTGCAACAGTGTTAATTCCGATTTCGTTTCGGGCAAGTGATCAAGTCCGGCAGTACTACGTTTTTGCTTCGAACCGGAGTACCCTTGGAACAGACCGCGAATCTGTTTAAGGGAATTGTGTCAAACACAAGCCCGGTTCACCGTTTCTTGATTATTTATTTTCTTATTTTTGGATTCTATTTATACAAGATTTCCAACAGAAAGTCATGTTTGTTCATGAGTGACAACTTAGTAGAGAGCACTTAAGTATGAGGCATGTGTTTGAATTGGAGGGCATGAAACATGAATCATGACACACGATCATTGCAATTTATCATGGTAGTCTGTTCCATTTTCCTTTATTATTATTTTTTTATTTTTCTTGTCTCAGATTGAGGGTAATGTGAAGTATAAGTGTGGAGATGGGGATCTTACGTTCTGAATAAAATAATAAACAAAATTAAAATTAAAGAAAAGTGAAATTTGAAAAATTTCTTAAGAATTTGACGAAATAATTTGCAAATAATGGAAAATGATAGAAAAATTTGAGATTGGTTTTTAAAAACTACTAATATATAAGATTTAAAAATATAGAAAATGCACATAGCTTGTGTTGTGTTGGTAGGCCAAACTGCCTTCGAAAGGTTTTTTGAAAGCATTTTTAAATATATCTAATAAATTCATAAAGCTTTGTGGGTTCCCATCTTAAAATAAGCAGTGAAGCCGAAAGTCAGTAAGGTACTAAAAATATTACCGTAACTTTGAGGTGGTGGGAATTAAATGCACTCAAAATATTGCACCACTCCATTTTATGAAATAAATAAAAATTGGTGGTGTCCAGCGAAGTCCACATTTTTATACGAGCTTTAGAACATTAGATATTAGTTATATTTTTAGGGTGAAAATACCTAAGGGCAAAAAAAATTCAAAAAATAATTAAATGTATAAAAATTCAAAAAAGTTATCAAGTGTGACTGAAATTGTCAAGTACATAAACACGTTCATTTGAATTTAAAAAACTTGATTGAAATTGTCAAATAAAGATTGGATCTTGCTATTCAGCAACTTGGGTATTTTGTTAATGAAAAATTAAATGTGGAAAAGTGATGGATGTTAATTTCACTGTTTAGGTCTTCCAAGCTAGGTTTTCCCTTTGGTAGTCTATGATGGGTCCCACCGGGTGTGGGGGTGTTTTCAATAACATGAATGTTTTACATTTAGACGATTGCTTTAGAACTACAATTAAATATGTTGATAAGACAGAAAGTGTGGTTTCAAGCTTGCAGTTGAATCTAAATCACACAAATATTAGTTGTTATCCCCATATATAAATTACCATATAAGGTAAAATGATATAAAACTCAGTATAAATATTGTCTATATAAGGTATAATAATATTAATTTGAAGTTCTATGGGGAATTTATGTTTTACTGTATAAGTTTATATTATATTTGGTTTATTTTATTTTTTTTTGTCACAAGAGGGTGTGTATTAGCTAACTAAATAGAAATGGAAAATAACTAAGATAATACAAATATTCTTATGTATTAAATTCATGAGTCTTAACATTCGAAGTAACATAAACAATAACTCTTAAACGTGCACCTTCTCGACCCATTCTTCTTTCAAAGCATTGATTTTTACAACTTAAAAATAGACATGGACTTAGTTTCTTGCTTTCAAAACATGCTTCGCCCATCATCAGGTGCTCCCTGTATTAGTTAGACAAAAACATAGCAGTACAAATAAGTAATATGTTAGCACAAGCATGTTATTCATATGTTCGAAGGCTAGAAATAATAAACATGAACAATAATAAGTAATATGTAGCTTACCGACAAGTGTGACTATGATTAAGACTACAAAACTAAACTTTATTGAAGACATGCTTAAGATATTCTAGTGTATTGAAATAGAAGGTTTGTGTCGTGAAGTGTTACTATTATAATTGAAAAAAAGTTGATTACATTTAAAAATATATTCTCATATTAAATAGCAGTAAATACATGAACATTAAATAACAAGAAATACATTACATGAATAATATTAAATACAAATATATACATTATATTAATAATATAAAATAACAATAAATGCATGCTATTAATGATATTAATAAAGTTTTCGTGTAACAAATACGAAAACTAAAAAGATTAAAAAGATTAATAAATGAATTCAACGAGCATTACTAAGTGACGAAAAATATAATGCTAATATTCCCTTTCTTAAGGATATGTTTTCGTGTAACAAATCCAAAAAAAATGCTATTAATGATATTAATGCTATTAATAGATTAAAAGCTATTAATGATATTAAAAAGCATTGATTTTAATATGCTATTAATTATATTAATAGATTAAAAAGATTAATAAGTTAATTCAACGAGCATTATTAAGTGATGAAAAATATAATGGTAATAATCCCTTTCTCAAGGATTTTAAAATGTTTTTGTGTGACAAATATGAAAAATAATAGATTAAAAAGATTAATAAATGAATTCAATGAGCATTACTAAGTGACGAAAAATATAATGGCAATATTCCTTTTCTCAAAGATTTTAAAGACACATGTTATATTATTAAAGATTATAAAATTATATAAAACAAGCACAATATTATTATTCAACATAGAATTATACCAGATGTGTGTGACATTCTTGATAAAAGACGTTGCTAATAACATTAACACATGCAGTTGTTGTAGTTTTAAAATATCATATATTTGTATTTTTCAGTGCAATAAAACTGATTTTCACTTAAGAAAACTAATAGTAATAACATAGATCCCCTAAATTTCAACATATACTTATTTTTCAAATTTTAATCGGGTAATTGCTAATGAATCCTATAAGATCTCAAAAACAACAACAGCAACAACAACAAATGCTAAGTGTCGCATGAAAATTCATCCATACATATCCACAAATAAAAATATTGGCGTTCTAACATTACAATAAAATACATTGAACATCTACTCCGACATTAATAACTTGGAATTCGATGAGAGTATACATAACAATGGTAGAGACGGGGATTGTGTGATACTTTATTGTCATTAGAAATCATTGTTATTTTAGAGAGATGTATTGTGATTTTTGTAAAAAATTGCATGTGAATTTTAAGTAGGTTGGAGTGCGTGTTTATAGGGTTTTTTTAATTATAAATTTAAGAAAATTTCGTTGTTTTTTTATAGTTGTTAAGATATTTTTTTAAAAAAAACTTTATAATGTTGTTTTTAATGACCTTCATTAGGGATGTTATTCGGGTTGTACCTTAGGTTTTTAGGTTTTTCGGGTTAGGTTCCTCGGGTTTGAGAAGTTATTTCGAGTACTCGTACCTAACGCCAATCGACCCCATTTATTTTTACAGCAAAAGGTGATTCTATAAATTAAAGATTTTGGTTAGAAAAAACAAACAACAATAAAAGACAAAATTACACGAGAAGTAGTGGGTTTTGAAGCTACTTTGTCCAAACTACTTTTACCTTTTTTATTCATAGTTATAATCCAAAGAAAAGAAAAATGCGCTATGGAATCAAAAATCGATCTGTCTTCATGACGTTAGTGAAAGGCACCGATCCCGGTGCCCTACTTTGGCGTTGTATTTACTCATAAACACAGTTCTAAATATCAGAGTTAATTAAAACTTTCGCGGAATAAATAAAACTTCAGTCATTCGTTATAAACATTCAAACTTGTCTTCAAAAAAACATGACATAAAACATCTAATTTAATCATCATAACAAATATTTCTACAGATGCGAGCTTCTTCATATCCTACCATGTGTCTCCCTCAAGCTAACTGCTTCAGTCTATTAACCTGCGTGCATACTAAAAATCAGCTATGCTAACTCAGTTATAGTCAAAGCATGTAACATACAATACATTCACATACTTACTCATACGTATCCGTAGATACATATTACTTACTTAACCTGCTAAATATTTCTTTCGTACATGCATAAGCATATACTGTCTTTCTTTTATTCTTTCTTCCTTCTTCCTTTCAAACTTTCATATTTTATCTTGCTTTACATAGATACTTATACGTTTTAAAGAGTTTTTCGCCCTATAACTCACATATATTATTAGGGTCTGGCAGCCTCCTTCACAGATATTATTAGGGTCTGACACCCTCGTACCATTCAACCATATATACTTGTCTTTATATATATATATATGCTTTCATACAAACCCTGCAAACAAAACAAGGAAGTGGGGCTAGAAAGTCACCTGAGCTCAGTTCCTTTCCGAGTTAATGGTAACTCCTCTCTTCAAATGGGCGCGGCTAATTGCAGTCCCGGTTTTGAGGCAGTGCAACATGTGCAAGGGCACATGCCCAAAAGATCAAAAGGGCCAACAAAATTTTTTTTAACTTATATACTAGGACCAATCCCAAATCCAAAAGAATCGATAATAATGAGATGATGGCAAATTAAATTCTATTATATTCATTTTCAACACAAACAAAAATCAGTTAAAAAATATTTAGTAAAATAACAAGAACAGTTGTAACATCCTAAATATTACAATGTTAAATAAAGAAAGTTATGTTTAGTGAATTCGCGTTATTAGTTAATTAATATCGAGTAAAGAACGGATCTAGAACTTAGATTAATTAAAATTGACTAAATGGTAATGGGATTTAGGTCCATGGGCTTCAAGAAGTATAAATACCCTCTTAAACAACCCTAAAACCCTAAACCCTCATTCATTTCCATCCTAATCTCTACACACTCAAAACACACACACCCTACACCACCATAACCACCTTACGACCGAGAGAGAAAGAGGGAAAGCGAGTTCGAGCGACTGAAGATCTTTGCTATACGAGCCATACACAAGATCTAGAGTCCATAACAAGCTAACCGAGACCGAAAGGTAAGCCGTTTTACTTTAAAGTTTACGTTTTTGTTAGCGTTTAGCCTTGAAACTTAAAACGAGAGAAGATCGGGCATAAACGAAACATAAAGTAGCAAAACTTGACGTTGAAACGAACTTAACAAACCTGCGGCTAGGCACGGCTCATCAAAGATAAACCTTAAATATAATATTAAACGTTTTAATCTTAAAGGTCCAAACTTTAAGCGTTTACGGGTCGTGTTTTATCCAAAGATGGCCATGGGGACATTTACAGGATTGATTAGCGTTCTAACATGATGAAACAAAGGTGTTTTGAAGTTAAAATTCAAACCCGTAGCGATACTGAATAACTTCTCCTAATAAGTTCGCAAAGTGTGTAAGTTCGCCAATGATAAGTTCGTTTGTGGCCAACTTTGCTACCTGTCGCCTGGGGATAACTTCGCTTACTTAAGTTCACTGAATGTTTAACTTCGCTAATGTTAAGTTCGCAAATGCTAAGTTCACCGAACCCTAAGTTCACTGAACCCTAAATTCGCTTAAGTTAAGTTCGCTTAAATGTTTAAGTTCGCTTAATTGTTTAAGTTCGCTTAACGACCAAGTAAAAGGAAACTAATACTAGACCGATAGATTAGATTAGACAAGTATTGATACGTGTAACCTATATACAGTCAGCCAAGCTCAGTTAAAGAGGGGAATCACGATAAACGGAGAAAGGAACCGCATTCAGGTGAGTTTCTAGCCCCATTTCCTTGTTATGTTTTCGGGGCTGTGTGCGATGTGATAGTTAATACACTTACCTTAAATGGTAAGTGTATGCCACGTATGATTTATATTTTATTTATGTATGTATATCTTAATTGTGAATGAAACCTTGTCGGTACGTGAACGATCTTCGGATATTGCACGTGCCAACAAGGTAGGTATGTTTATAATAGATAAATGTGTATGATAGATATACGTACAATATATATATACATATATATATATATATATGAATTATTAAAGAAAGTATGTATGTTTTAGTATGTACGAAGATGAAGAAAGAAGACCAGACCCTAATAATATCTGAGATAGAGAAGGAGGGACCAGACCCTTTATAATATCTAAGATAAAGAAGTAAAAAGGGACCGGACCCTAATAATATTTGAGATAGACAAGAAAGGGACCAGACCTTAAAATATATGAGATAGACAAAGGAAAGAGGGACCATACCCTAATAATATATGAGATAGAATTGACAGTAACTATATAGTATGAGAGTAATAAAGTATGTATGCATGTATGAAATTATGTAATGAAAGTAAGTTAGCAAAGTAATCATTATGTATCTTCGGATGCATGATTGAAGGTAAGTGTATGTATTGTATTGTGTTTGATTAACTAGAACTTACTCAGCGTAGCTGACTTTTAGTATGCACGCAGGTGAGTAGAATGAGGCAGCTTGCATTAGGGGAATCACATGGCATGATCTTGGAGAAGCTGGCATCTCGAGAAATGCTATGTTATGATATTTCAAAAGACAAAGTTTATGTTTAAATAATTCGAATGCTTGATAAGACAAAAATTATGGTTATGTCATGAAAATGGTTTGAATGCGTAAAGTTTTAATTAACTCTGATATTTAAAAATGCGTTTATGAGTAAATCAAACACCAAAGTAGGGCTACCGGTAACGGGGCCTTACAAGTTGGTATCAGAGCAAAGTTCGAGAGATTTAAGCATCCTACATGCTTATACTCGAACAGAGAATATGATTTAAGTAAGAAGATGCCAGTATAAGAATGCCATGTGTCGCTCAAGCAAGCTCAGTAAAGGTAAGATGTATGATTAAATGATGTATGTTAAATGATAAAGAAAGGATATTTGAATGATAGGGATAAGGATGATTGATTGTTTTAATTGACTAACTGTTTAAGTAGAACCAGCACAAATAGACTCATAAAGGAAGTGTATAGGACACGGAAAGTAACGTGATTAGCTAATCACAGCTGGCCACTGTTATTACCTGTTAGCCTTACTATCCTTGTACTAAATATTTCCTTGAGTGATGACGTTTGTGTTTTCCGTTTTTAGAATACGATGGCTCGAACTAGGGAAGTTGCGAGAGGAGGAGGCCGCACTGGACGCCGTGGCAGGTCTCGCCGTGTTCCGCGACCTTCGGTTGAGACAGCTTCCAACACCGAAGATGATGGGAGTGCAGCTGGAGGAGGCCCGATCAATAATGTAGGGGTTCAACTTGATCCCTTAATTCAAGCAGCTATTGTTCAAGCTGTAGCCACTGCTGTGAAGAATATTACTCCTGGAGGGTCTGCTGGAAGCCGTGAAAGAACTGCTGGAGGTGCAGAAGGTGATGGTAGGAGAGATGAGGAAGAAGAGAGTGAGGCCTCGAGTGGGGTTAAATCTGTGAAAGCCAGTGACAGGGAGAGAGGCCGAGGTGGGTGCAACTATAAGTCCTTCAAAGGATGTGACCCGCCGAAGCTGTCTGGGTTGGGTGACGCAATCGCTACTCTTCAGTGGATAAGATTATCCGCATTAGCGAGTGCCGACACGACCAAGTTGTCGGTTATGCCACCCAATCGTTTGAAGATGAGGCGATGTATTGGTGGGAATCGATTGAGCAAAGAAGGAGTCGAGAGGAGATCAATGCTATGAAGTGGGAGGATCTAAAGGAGTTAGTGATGAAGAAGTTTTGTGCTGACGCCGAGGTTGAGAGGGCAGAGATGAAGTTCCTGAACTTGAAAGCTAGGACGATGACGCATCATGAGTACACCACCGAATTCAACCAAATGTCTAGTTTGGTGCTCGATATGGTCAACACTGAGGCTAAGAGGATCAAGTGTTATGTGAGGGGATTGCCGCAGAAAGTCCGCATGCTAATCAGGACGAGTAAACCTGCTACTTTTGACTCTGCTGTCGAACTTGCAGAGATGGTTTATGCAGACGGATGATAATGTGGTAGAAGAAGAGAAAAAAGATAAGAAGTGGGTCAACGTCAAACGACCCGGTACCTAGTTGTGGAACTCCAAGGATAAGAAGCAGAAAGTGTGGGAGAAGAAGTCGTGTAAGACGTGTGGTAAAATGCACGGTGGCGAGTGCAAGTGGGGTAAAGGATCTGATGTGTGCCATAAGTGTGGTAAGACTCATGGAGGAGAGTGCAGGCTACGATCGAATGCATGTTATAAGTGTGGAAAAGTGGGACATTATGCCCCAGATTGTACCGCCAAGTCCGCTTGTTATAAGTGCGGTAAGCCGGGCCATTTCCCTAGAGAATGCACCGAGGGTGAAGCGGGAGGTAGTGGGAAGAAGGATGCCGACCAAGCTAGGTCAAGGACCAGAGCCTACATGCTGACTCAAGAACAAGCCAAGCAGATTCCCGATGTCGTCACAGGTACGTTTCTAGTAAGCGGTATTTCCGCTTCAATATTGTTTGATTCGGGCGCAAACAAAAGTTTCGTAGCCACACCATTTAGTAAACTAGCTAAAATGAAATGTTTCCGAGTGTCTGAAACTCTTATAGTAGAAACCGCTAGTGACACTTCGGTTAAAATAATGAAAAATGGTTAAGGATTGTAAGATAGAATTGGAGGGACATGAGTTCCCTGTTACTTTGTACGTTATGACCTTAGGAGGGTTCGATGTAGTTTTGGGTATGGATTGGTTGTCTGAGTTTGAATCTCAGATAGTGTGTAAGAGTAGGACAATAAGGTTAAAGTCATTGGATGGTAGTGAGGTGACGGTTTATGGTGATAAGGAAAGTTCTGGGCTTAATGTCATTTTGATGATAAAAGCCGAGGGTTTGTTAAGGCGAGGGTGCGGTGCCTACCTGGCGTATGTTGTCAACGCTACGGCCGAGACAAAAGAAATGAAAGATGTTCCTATTGTGCACGACTACCCAGAAGTTTTCCCAGAGGATCTTCCAGGGTTGCCACCGGAGCGAGAGATAGAATTCCAGATAGATTTAGTACCAGGAGCCCAACCCGTCGTGAAGGCACCTTACCGTCTAGCACCGTCCAAGCTGAAAGAACTAATGTCACAACTACAAGAACTCCTCGACAAGGGTTTTATTAGACCAAGTGTTTCCCCGTGGGCGCACCAGTGTTATCCGTGAAGAAGAAGGACGGAAGCATGAGAATGTGCATAGATTATCGCGAGCTGAACAAGCTTACGGTAAAGAATAGATATCCCTTGCCAAGGATTGATGATCTGTTTGACCAACTACAAGGTTCAAGTTGGTTCTCACGAATAGATCTCAGATCAGGCTATCATCAGCTCAAGGTGAAAGAGGCAGACATCCCTAAGACAGCGTTTCGGACACGATATGGACACTACGAGTTCCTCGTGATGTCGTTGGGTCAAACAAATTCTCCCGCAGCATTTATGGACATGATGAATAGGGTGTGTCGGCCGATGTTGGATAAGTTGGTTATCGTCTTCATTGATGATATATTGATTTATTCAAAGAGCGAGTCTGACCATGCTGATCATCTGACAGAGGTATTGGAGACTCTGAAGAAGGAGAAGTTGTATGCTAAGTTTTCGAAGTGCGCGTTCTGGTTAAGAGAAGTGCAATTTCTAGGTCGCGTGATCAATCCTGAAGGGATTACCATGGACCCATCTAAGATTGAAGCGATAACGAATTGGAAGACTCCGCATAATCCGAACGACATACAAAGCTTCCTAGGGTTAGCTGGCTACTATAGGAGATTCATCGAAGGTTTCTCCAAGATAGCTGCACCGTTGACCGGTATGACCCGAAAGTCGGTAGTATTCAGTTGGGGAAAGTTTCAAGAAGAAGCGTTTGAGGAATTAAAGAAGAGACTCACGCAAGCTCCAATCCTTGCTCTACCCGACGGTGACGAGGATTTAGTTGTTTGTGCCGATGCCTGGCATCAAGGGCTAGGTTGCGTGTTGATGCAACGAGGGAAGGTGATAGCTTACGCGTCTAGACAGTTGAAAGTCCACGAGAGTACTTATCCGACGCATGATTTAGAGCTAGCGGCAGTGGTGCATGCCTTAAAGATATGGAGGCATTACCTGTATGGTACTAAGTGTACTATTTATGCATATCATAAGAGTTTAAAGTATTTCTTCGAGCAGAAGGAATTGAACATGAGGCAGAGAAGATGGTTAGAATTGATAAAGGATTACGACTGTGAGATTAAGTATGAGGTCGCTGACGCGCTAAGTCGTAAGAATGAGGAAGTCCTTGCAACAGTAAAGTCATACCAGTTAATCATGAACTCAAGTCTTTTTAAAGAAATCATCAAGGTGCAGTCGGAGGTGTTAGTAGACGAAGGGTTAGTAAAGAAGGAAAGAATTTATGGCCAGCGAGATGAGTTGATGGAAAACACCCATGGTGTTAAGACTAGGTTCAACCGTATGTGGATCCCACGTCATGGTGATCTTAGAAGTCGAATCTTAGATGAAGCTCATAAGTCAAGGTACTCAATCCATCCTGGAGCTACAAAGATGTACCAAGACTTGAAAAGAGATTATTGGTGGCCAGGAATGAAGAATGATGTAGTAGATTATGTTAGTAAGTGCTTAACTTGTTTACAAGTCCAAGCTGAACATCAAAGGCCTTATGGAAATATGCAACCGCTAGAGATTCCTGAGTGGAAATGGGAACACATCACCATGGATTTCATAACTAAGCTACCTCGTACAGCTAAGAATCATGACAATATCTTGGTGATTGTGGACCGTTTGACCAAGAGTGCTCACTTTCTGCCTATACGAGAGGTTATCTCGTCAGAAACGTTAGCAAGCTTGTTCATAAAGGAGGTTGTATCTAAACATGGAGTACCGCTATCCATCGTGCCCGATAGAGATACAGGGTTTACTTCAAGGTTCTGGAAGAAGTTCCATGAAGCTTTGGGAACGAGATTGAACATCAGTACGATATATCATCCTCAAACCGATGGACAGTCCGAGAGGACGATCCAAACCCTTGAGGATATGCTACGTGCTTGCATTCTAGATTTTGGTGGAAGTTGGGACGATCACCTGCATCTAGCAGAGTTCTCCTATAACAACAGTTTCAAGTATCGGTATGCCACCATTTGAAATGCTTTACGGTAGACGATGTAGAACTCGGTGTTTAGGGGGAGATTGGTCAGAAGGAGTTGGGAAGCCTAGAAGTGGTTCAAGAAACGTCTTCAAAGTTCGATCAGATCAAAGCAAGAATGAAAGCCTAATAATATCTGAGATAGACAAAGGAAAGAGGGACCATACCCTAATAATATCTGAGATAGACAAAGGAAAGAGGGACCATACCCTAATAATATCTGAGATAGAATGGAGAGTAACTATATAGTATGCGAGTAATAAAGTATGTATGCATGTATGAAATTATGTAATGAAAGTAAGTTAGCAAAGTAATCATTATGTATCTTCGGATGCATGATTGAAGGTAAGTGTATCTATTGTATTGTGTTTGATTAACTAGAACTCACTCAGCGTAGCTGACTTTTAGTATGCATGCATGTGAGTAGAATGAGGCAGCTTGCATGAGGGGAAGCACATGGCATGATCTTGGAGAAGCTGGCTTATCAAGAAATGCTATGTTATGTTATTTCAAAAGACGAAGTTTATGTTTAAATAATTCGAATGCTCGATAAGACAAGAATTATGGTTATGTCATGAAAATGGTTTGAATGTTTTATATTCCGCGTAAATTTTTAATTAACTATGATATTTAGAACTGCGCTTATGAGTAAATCCAACACCAAAGTAGGGCTAACGATAATGGGGCCTTACAACAGTTAAATTATTATTTAGTAATGAGATGATACAACCAACTTATATAACCAGAATTTAAAATATTAGATCAAGATATAACTGAATGAATTTTAATATTTTTAATCTTTATAGTATATATTGAATATAATAATGTATATTATAATTTATGTATATTATCATATATATATAATAGATTAAAAAATATATTATGGCAGGTTAAAATCGGGTATTTATTGTAACTGGGAGTACGTAATCGAATATATTACAAATCACATACCTATCTCAAATTCATGAAAAAAATCAAAGGTAATCCCAAACCCGTCCATACCCGATTGGGACGGGTATTAACTTAGGAAGGAGGTCTAAATTTTATCTCGCACAGGCCTAAATTATTTTATTCATTCTCGGAGACGTGTCTGGCTAATTATATAAACAATTACACGTATTAATTAACTATCCGATGCAACGGTAAAATGATAACGAAGATCAAATCACATTTATTCTACGAATTCCGGTGATGAACTTCCAAAACCCCCAAATCCTACCTTTTAGGTCAGGGAAAATGAAGAGAAAAATATTTATTAATCAAATTCAAGCCTACCTCTTCAGATTACATAATAAACATATAAATAGACTTTCTAATACGAAATGGGCCAAAAAAGGCCATGGACCAAACACAAAACCAAAAAGAAAAACGAAAAAGCTGACGAAAAAACATAAAAAGGCTCATAACTTTTTTCGAAGGCGTTTTTGGGCTTCAAAAAAGGGCCAAACCGCCATAGGACATTTACCACAATGTGCACCTCGTCTCAAGCTTCGATTTGACTGGTAATGGGCCTGAAACGGAGCTTCGTGGCCAAGTTATGCCCGTTTTCGTGGGCCACCTTTAGAGACACGATCATGGGCCTCCAAAACATGGCCTGTTCATCAATACTTGGGCCTTCATCCATATATATATATATATATATATATATATATATATATATATATATATATATATATATATATATATATAGGGGAGGGATAATTTGAGAACTATGTTGAGTTGTAATAACTTTAAGAACTCAAATTTGGACCACACATTTAATTAAATGACATTAAATATGTGTCTAAGATTAAATGTAATAAAAAATGAAACAGGAGAGAGAGTAAGTATTTTTGATAATTACACAAGTTTAACTGTTAGTTACACATGTGTAATAAGTCGATTCGGTGTGTAAAAAAATACTGTAATTTTTTGTACATTACTTACACTTACGTATTACACATGTGTAAAAAAAATTCAAAAAAAAATGTTACGTTGAGTTCTTTCGAGTTCTTAAAACTCAAAGCGGTTCTCAAAAGAAACCAATCCTATATATATATATATATATAATATCTTTTACTTATATTGGTAGGCTATTATTAATATTATATATTAAAATTATGGTTTGTTCTAAACGAGCCATGGAGGGAAGCCTATACCGAGCCACGAGTTGAGCCAACCCTTGCTCGAGTTTGTCTCCTTAAGATTCGAGCTTTGTGTGCCACGAGCTGAGCCAACCCATTCTACTACCCAACACCACGCAACTTTTAATCATGCGACTTTGTGTGCACTTTTATACGTGTCCTGGATATTCAATCGAACTTCATACCAATGTGCCATATTACATAAGCATGATCGTGTTAGCATTAAACTACATATGCCTATGATAAGTGGTTAGGCCCAATTGTGATTTTAACATTGAAGTTTCTCGACTCATACCTCATTGTAAACTACTAATTAAATTAAATTCAATATCAAGTCTCTTAGGGTTTCTCTACTCATATTACACTAAAGTCACTAAACAATCACACCCATAAACATTAATATTGGTTTACGATTTCTTTGCTCAAGGGTCATTGCAGCCCAACACCAGAAAGCCACTTAAGCTAAATTTAACTTTGAGTTTCTACGTGTCAAGTACAAATTATGGATGATCAAGATAACTGATAACTAATCAATGTAGCCCACAACTCTCCTTAAACGACGTAGTTTCATTTCCATTATTTGTAAGTATAATTATGGAAACACCTAAATTGAGTTCAATTAATATCATAATGTTAGTAACAAAGGCTTGTTAAATAACGTGATATTTAATGAATGTTTATAAATTAATTTATTGGTTGTTCTACATTCACATAACTAAATGAAAAAGTATTTATACATACCTTGTATGGTCATTATTGTCCGTGGACATTCGTTTACGTTTATTCATTTACATTTAGTTATTTTCGTCACGTTTTTTTTAATATCATCCAATTTTATTGTTACTAAACGCATGTAAAGCTCACCATATGATTTTTGGCATCAAAAGGATGCTATGGACATCAAATTGAACTACAAGTTTGATATACCGGCTCACATAAGTCTAATCGTGTTAGCATCAAACAATATAAGCCCTATAGTAGTTGAAGCTCATTTCCGAATGTCTTAAGCATATGATACCAAGTTCCAACTTCCATTACTTGATAACAAATTGAGTCTTCAATACGATGACAAGACTCGTTAGTATTCTTCATTTAAATCAACCCGTCAAAATATTTCCCCATTCAACATAAAAAATCCTCCAAATACGCATAGCCAACATAGCCAGGTTTGAATTATAAATTGTCCCCTTCGGTCAAAATTAACCGGACACATACTTGTAGCCCACATAATCATGTTCCAATATCGAATGACCCAAAATTTATGCTAGAATTTTACAAAAGTATAATCTTGAACTTGTTAAACATAGTTTTGTAATAGCGTATTACCACCCGAAATTGTAGTAATTTATTACAAAGACATTGTAAATGTTGGAAGAATCAACCAACAATCTAGTCGTTGAAGTTTTTATGTCCCTCATTTATTAATAAATTCGGCAAGGTCTTACGGTCCTTCAAAAACTAATAAACTCCTCTCTTCAATCAAAAGTGTCCTCACCCTTGGGCAATTAATAAGAAATAGATATTGTAAGGCAAAAAAATGTGACTTATGATATTAAAAGAACGAACCCGTTAAATATATTATGGTCAAACAAATAATTAATATAAGCGAGAAATCAAGATACTAGATGAGACCTTCAGTGCACAAGTTTAGATTCAATGGGAAGGAGTCTTCTAGAATGTTTGTTGTTTGGCTACAAATAGGACTTTAGTTGTTAGTTTTATGTGTGTGTTTTGTAAGGTGTAAACAACCACCCAAGGAGATCTCACCTTGGGTGAGACCGGTTCGATTAATATTATCAATCTTTTAAATCGATTACAAAGTCGTTCACTATCCTCCATATATCTTTATATTATTTTTTTTATCGTTTGATATCACCGCACCCGTCTCGATCGATCATCAAGAACAAATCTGTTAGTTCTGTTAGATCCGGTTTTAGGAGACCTACAAATGGTCAACTGATTCAACTTTTTTCTTGATATTCAAATTCTAATTCCGCGATTACTCAAACATAGACGTTAATTTCTTGGAGACCCGTTGAAGTTTTGAAAATAAAGTTTGAATATCTTGAAAATAAAGTTGGAAATAATCGTGCTAAAAGTTAATCTTTGTAGATACAATTGGTTGGATACGGTTTCGTCATGCGCCAAAGTTCTAGTGATGTTAAGATTCTTCTACTGTGACGATTCCAGAGATTGGAGATGCACAAATCAAACTCCGGTATTTAGTATGTATAAAGTTAGTGTCCGTTATATCTGTTTGTTGTGGGAAGTCGTACTCCGCGTAGGGCTAAATTTGTGACTTGCGATATCAATATGGAGAAACTCGTTAAATATATTATGGTCAATTTAATATTTAATGTGGGCGAGAATTCCGTACACGAGACGAGAGCTTCGGTGCACAAGTATAGCTTCAACGGGGAGATCTTCTAGTTTATTTGTATTGTTTAGCTATAAATATGGCAATTGTTGTCATATTTATGTATGTTTTTCAAGTGTGTAAATCACCCACCCAAGGGGAGCTCACCTTGGGTGGGGTCGGTTCTTGCTCTATACTATCAATCTGTAACCGACAACGAGATCGTTCTTTTATTTTATCTTTATATTATTTATATTCGGTTTGATTTACCGCACCCGTCTCAAAATGTGTATCAAGTGCAAATACGTTCGTATGGTCGTTTTTGGACCTATTGGTATCAGAGCGGGTCGAATCTTATGATTCAACTTTGCTCTTGATATTCGGGTTCTATTTCCTCTATTACCCAAACCGAGACGTTAAAACCCGTTGATGTTTTGAAAATAAAGTTTGAAGATCTTGGAAATAAAATTTGGAAATAAACGTACTTGAAGTTTGTCTTTGTAGATCCAGGAGTTTCATAGCCATGTTTTAGAGGTGATGTTGGCTTTGGGTTGGATTTGCTGGTGAGTATTATGATGGTTATAATGGCGTTGGTTCAGTCAGGTGACATTGTGTGATGTCATCGGATTTGTTTTCTGTTGATTCCGACCATCAATATGGAATAGAAAATCCAACGGTTTTCCGGTGTGTGAAGTTAGTATTTGGTGGTGGTGAGTGGTGTTGGAGGCTGGTGTAAGGCCCCGTCACCGGTAACCCTACTTTCGTGCTGGATTTACTCATAAACACAGTTCTAAATATCAAAGTTAATTAAAAACTTTACGCGGAATATAAAACTTTCATAAAACATTACATATCAATTCATAATCATGTCTTAAAACATTCCTCTTGTCTTTCAAAATCAAAACATAACTTATAAAACATATCAGATCTTCAGATGCCAGGCTTTAGTCTTCTGCCATGTGTCCTCCACTCAAGCCAGCTGTCTCATCCTACTCACCTGCGTGCATACTAAAAGTCAGCTACGCTGAGTGAGTTCTAGTTAATCATACAATACCATACAATACCTTATTACATACATACGTACTTAACCTCATAACTTTCTTTCATACACACATAAGTACTCATACCTTCATTCTTACTTACATACTTTCTTTCTTACTTACATACTTTCTTTACATTCATAAACATACGTTTTAAAGAGCCTTTCGCCATATAACCTCACAGATATTATAAGGGTCTGGTCCCTAACATCACAGATATTATAAGGGTCTGGTCCCTAACATCACAGATATTATGAGGGTCTGGTCCCTATCCTCACAGATATTGTAAGGGTCTGGTCCCTAACATCACAGATATTATAAGGGTCTGGTCCCTATCCTCACAGATATTGTAAGGGTCTGGTCCCTAACATCACAGATATTATAAGGGTCTGGTCCCTAACATCACAGATATTATAAGGGTCTGGTCCCTAACATCATAGATATTATGAGGGTCTGGTCCCTAACATCACAGATATTATAAGGGTCTGGTCCCTTGTTTTCGAATATTAGTAGGGTTCGATTCCCTCTTCGTTACCATACAACCATACATCATACCTCGAGTATTATTAGGGCTCGGTACCCTTTTCGTAACCATACAACCGTCATTTCCTTCTTTTATTAGCTTTATTACGTTCATACACATAAACGTACATATCATACTTACCATATTTATAACATTACAACCTGACAGTACGTGCAATATCCGAAGATCGTTCACGTACCATCAAGCAATCATTCATACATATCACATATATCACATATGGCATACACTTATCACTTAGGATAAATGTATTAACAACACATCAAGTATGCACACAGCCCCGAAAACATAACAAGGAATGGGGCTAGAAACTCACCTGAACTCTGCTTCTTTTTCTGATAGCTGTAAATCCCTTCTCTATCTGAGCTCGGCTGACTGTACAAGTTACACGTATCAATACTCGTCTGATCTAATCTGGTGGCCTAGTATTAGCTTACTTTAACTTATCGCTTTATAAATTATTTTCTAATCAAACTTGGCTTTAGGCGAAGTTAACCCTCGGGCGAACTTGGCTTCAGGCGAAGTTAAACCTCGGGCGAACTTGGCTTCAGGCGAAGTTAAACCTTAGGCGAACTTGGCTTTAGGCGAAGTTAAACCTCGGGCGAACTTGGCTTCAGGCGAAGTTAAACCTTAGGCGAACTTGGCTTCAGGCGAAGTTATCCTTAGGCGAACTTGTCCATAGGCGAAGTTACGCTTGAAGGCGAAGTTACGCTTGAAGGCGAAGTTACGCTTGAAGGCAAAGTTCATCAGGCGAACTTAATCTTGCAGGCGAAGTTATCGCGCTGCAGATCTGTTTGCCCATAACTCCTTCGTTTCTTAGCCAAATAACTCGATTTTGGTACCCACGGAATCGTATGATCGGCGCCTACAAATCCCAACCATCAAATCGGCCTAAAATCGACGTTTTAGGGGTCAGATTTGGGCAGTTTGGGTTTCGGGTCCGGTTAACCCATCCAATCCTAACCATTTACAGTAATATAAGCTTTGTTGGATTTGTTCTTACCTTACCAACTCAGATCTACCAACAAAATCTCGGGTCTCGGCTTCGAATCTTGATCGGTTAGAATGTGTGTTTTGAGTGTGTTAGGAGTTTTAGGGTGTAGGGTGAGAATGAAGATATTTTGGGTTTAGGGGATATTTATATCCCTTAAATCCCATTCTCATTTAACCCATCTCAAATAATCCAAATCCATAACCAACGTCCATTACCCGACACTAGCCCGACCCATACCAACTCCTACTCTTTTATTTATTTCCTGATAACCCGAGTAACTTTCCGTCTATTATTAAATAATATAATTAATATTTTCTTGAAATTTTGGGATGTTACAAGTCTTCCCTCCTTAAAGAGGTTTCGTCCCCGAAACCTAACCTATTCCCTATAAAAGGAAAACTTCTTATATTTACACGCTTTATTGAATCGCCTTCGCTTTTTGAGTTATCCCTCTTACTCCTGACTTGTAGTCATCGAGCGGTGATCATGTGTCTTAACTATTACGGTAGCTTGTCCAGGAAGCCCTCGGTGTACCAAGTCTCGTATCGCCTTCCCGAGGAACCTTGTTTTATATAATAACGCTAACTCCTAAGGCGACGCTTTACCATCACACAACTATTTATTATAACCAACATGCATTCAAGATAAATTCATAGATCGTTCATACAAAAGCACAAGAAGTCTCAAGTACTTCATAACATAAAAGGAAATCATTCAAGCTTTCTAAACAAACATAGGTTCAACTGTAACATAAAACACTCTTTAACTACTAAACATAAAACAGCTGTGACATGCCACATATTCTTCTTAAAGGGACAACACAAACATCATCACTCAAGGAACTATTTAGTACAAGGATAGCAAGGCTAACAGGTAATAACAGTGGCCAGCTGTGACTAGCTGATCACGTTGCTTTCCGTGTCCTATACACTTCCCTTTATGATTCTATTTGTGCTGGTTCTACTTAAGCAGTTAGTCAAATCAAACAATCAATTATTCATATCCCTGTCGTTCACATATCTTTCCTTTCTCCTTAACATATATCATTTAATCATACACTTTACCTTTACTGATCTTACTTGAGCGACACATGGCATTCTTGGACTGGCATCTTCTTTTCTTTCTTACTTAAATCCCATTCTCTGTTCGAGTCTAAGCATGTAGGATGCTTAAATCTCTTGAACTTTGCTCTGATACCAACTTGTAAGGCCCCGTCACCGGTAACCCTACTTTCGTGCTGGATTTACTCATAAACACAGTTCTAAATATCAGAGTTAATTAAAAATTTTACGCGGAATATAAAACTTTCATAAAACATTACATATCAATTCATAATCATGTCTTAAAACATTCCTCTTGTCTTTCAAAATCAAAACATAACTTATAAAACATATCAGATCTTCAGATGCCAGGCTTTAGTCTTCTGCCATGTGTCCTCCACTCAAGCCAGCTGTCTCATCCTACTCACCTGCGTGCATACTAAAAGTCAGCTACGCTGAGTGAGTTCTAGTTAATCATACAATACCATACAATACCTTATTACATACATACGTACTTAACCTCATAACTTTCTTTCATACACACATAAGTACTCATACCTTCATTCTTACTTACATACTTTCTTTCTTACTTACATACTTTCTTTACATTCATAAACATACGTTTTAAAGAGCCTTTCGCCCTATAACCTCACAGATATTATAAGGGTCTGGTCCCTAACATCACAGATATTATAAGGGTCTGGTCCCTAACATCACAGATATTATGAGGGTCTGGTCCCTATCCTCACAGATATTGTAAGGGTCTGGTCCCTAACATCACAGATATTATAAGGGTCTGGTCCCTATCCTCACAGATATTGTAAGGGTCTGGTCCCTAACATCACAGATATTATAAGGGTCTGGTCCCTAACATCACAGATATTATAAGGGTCTGGTCCCTAACATCACAGATATTATGAGGGTCTGGTCCCTAACATCACAGATATTATAAGGGTCTGGTCCCTTGTTTTCGAATATTAGTAGGGTTCGATTCCCTCTTCGTTACCATACAACCATACATCATACCTCGAGTATTATTAGGGCTCGGTACCCTTTTCGTAACCATACAACCATACAACCGTCATTTCCTTCTTTTATTAGCTTTATTACGTTCATACACATAAACGTACATATCATACTTACCATATTTATAACATTACAACCTGACAGTACGTGCAATATCCGAAGATCGTTCACGTACCATCAAGCAATCATTCATACATATCACATATATCACATATGGCATACACTTATCACTTAGGATAAATGTATTAACAACACATCAAGTATGCACACAGCCCCGAAAACATAACAAGGAATGGGGCTAGAAACTCACCTGAACTCTGCTTCTTTTTCTGATAGCTGTAAATCCCTTCTCTATCTGAGCTCGGCTGACTGTACAAGTTACACGTATCAATACTCGTCTGATCTAATCTGGTGGCCTAGTATTAGCTTACTTTAACTTATCGCTTTATAAATTATTTTCTAATCAAACTTGGCTTTAGGCGAAGTTAACCCTCGGGCGAACTTGGCTTCAGGCGAAGTTAAACCTCGGGCGAACTTGGCTTCAGGCGAAGTTAAACCTTAGGCGAACTTGGCTTTAGGCGAAGTTAAACCTCGGGCGAACTTGGCTTCAGGCGAAGTTAAACCTTAGGCGAACTTGGCTTCAGGCGAAGTTATCCTTAGGCGAACTTGTCCATAGGCGAAGTTACGCTTGAAGGCGAAGTTACGCTTGAAGGCGAAGTTACGCTTGAAGGCAAAGTTCATCAGGCGAACTTAATCTTGCAGGCGAAGTTATCGCGCTGCAGATCTGTTTGCCCATAACTCCTTCGTTTCTTAGCCAAATAACTCGATTTTGGTACCCACGGAATCGTATGATCGGCGCCTACAAATCCCAACCATCAAATCGGCCTAAAATCGACGTTTTAGGGGTCCGATTTGGGCAGTTTGGGTTTCGGGTCCGGTTAACCCATCCAATCCTAACCATTTACAGTAATATAAGCTTTGTTGGATTTGTTCTTACCTTACCAACTCAGATCTACCAACAAAATCTCGGGTCTCGGCTTCGAATCTTGATCGGTTAGAATGTGTGTTTTGAGTGTGTTAGGAGTTTTAGGGTGTAGGGTGAGAATGAAGATATTTTGGGTTTAGGGGATATTTATATCCCTTAAATCCCATTCTCATTTAACCCATCTCAAATAATCCAAATCCATAACCAACGTCCATTACCCGACACTAGCCCGACCCATACCAACTCCTACTCTTTTATTTATTTCCTGATAACCCGAGTAACTTTCCGTCTATTATTAAATAATATAATTAATATTATCTTGAAATTTCGGGATGTTACACCTGGAGATGGCCATGTTAGCGATGACGGTGGTGCTAGAGGCGGCGGTGATGCTAGCATGGATGTAGATGGTGTTGTCGGCAGTATATGTTATGGTGTTTGGTGAATACGGTTGTTGTTGGAGTTGGAGTTGGTGGCCAGAAACGTTGTTGCAACGGGTGTCACCGAATCTAGTTTTCTTGTGACCGATGGTGAAGATGGAGGATAAGCTGGTGACGGTGACAAGTGGCTATAGCAAGTGGTGTTGATGTGTACGTGGAGGCGCCTGATGACTGCCTGGCTGGAGCCCGACGGCACCAGAACCCTAGTTGATCACCCAAATTTGCTTTTCCGGCGAGGACCGTCTTTCCGGCGCTGCCCGGGTAGAGGATATCAATATGGCGAAACTCGTTAAATATATTATGGTCAAGTTAATAATTAATGTGGGCGAGAAATTCGGACACGAGACGAGAGCTTCGGTGCACGAGTATAGCTTCAACCAGGAGATTTTCTAGTTTATTTGTATTGTTTAGCTATAAATAGGACAATTGTTATCATATTTATGTGTGTGTTTCAAGTGTGTAAATCACCCACCCAAGGGGATCTCACCTTGGGTGGGGTCCGTTCTTGCTTTATGTAGGTCCCTAAACCGGATCAAACAACAAAACAAACTAAATACTAGTTGTTCTTGGATCAACCTCACAACTAGTTGGCGGTCCGAGATCTCGGATCTTGTATGTGTGTTAGAGAGGGCCGAAAACTTGGAGGGTGGGTGAGTGAGTTGAGAGAGTTTAGTTACTTAGATGAAAAATGAAAGATGCAAGAGTTGTGTGGTGTATTCCATACACACACATTATATAGTGTGGTATGTTATACACCATTTCATTAATAACAAGCCCAATAGGCACAAAGTACACAAGGCCTCGGGCCCAATACATACAATTGTAAACGAAACATAAACGTAAACTAACGATTACAAATACGAAAGACTTAAATAAACAAAACCGGGTCTTACAATATCCCTCTAGTCTTTTGGTATTTGTCTTATTTCCTGCTCACCACTCGCATTCGGACTCATAGTCAAATACACCATCTGGATCTTCTTCAAAAGGTTGCTTCTCAACAAGTAATATGACAAACTTGTTGAATTTTCCAATGATGGCGTCCGTGTAGCCATGACGGACATTTTCAACTGTACATAGTGGCGACTCAACTAGCTTCCTGAGGTCGCGGAGTCCAAATCCGGTCAATTTGTGCTCATCAAAGAATGTGAGCTCGTGACTGCGAGTGCAATGCATGATGACATCACCGAATTTGTTGTTGGCTTTGACTTTGCTTGCATGCTTCCCAATATGCTCATGTTGTAGTATTTGATTCCTCTTCTTGACCGACTTTTAGCAGGAGCAGCAACAGGAGCGACAACATGCTTGTCAACAATTGGCTCAACATTCTCCCAGTTGGTGGTGTGTCGGGTTTGGGAGAATAGTTGATGTCGTCATCATCATCTTTATTTTCTTCACCAGCTTTCTGAACAGAAGGAACGGTACCTGCATAAGAACAAACGTTAAATAAAAAGGCGAGCTCAGCTTCCACCGCAGCTTCCGTTTCCCTCCTTTTAAGCCTCCTTTGACGGCTCAACATCAGCCGTCTTATTTTCAGTGGCATCACCACTACCACTTCCACTACCACCACCATTTCCATCATCGTTTCCACCATCACAAGGTTAATCATAACTATCATGTTCGTGATTATCATCCTCGTCATCATTTCCCTCATCATCATCCTTGTCATCACCATCACAACCACAGCCTTGTTGCAACAAAGGGACTTGATCAACAAAAGTTATTTACAAAAATTACTCAAGACTAGAAAATTTTCTAAAGTATAAAGTATTCTAATGGAGTTTCATTGAGAAAAACTAAGTATAATGTATTCAAGGTTTGAAGTATTCTTAAAGAAAAGTTTTTAATTAAGCATATTCTAAAAGAGGTTTCATTCAAATACACAATACTTAAAAACAAATTATGACCATATACGCTTGAAATAGTTGTTAGAATACAATACACTTTGTTTTACAAGACACTTTGATTTGAAAACAAAAATTTAGAATACATTGTACTTAGTTTTTCACAAATTTACTTTTGTAGATAACTGAAGTTTGAATACCACTTGATGGAGTCCATATCGAATACAATGACTTAGAATATTTTATATTACAAATCTCCATTTATACTTGAATACAATTTTCCAACTTGAATACAAACTTGATTTCAAAAACTTAAACCCATGAGTTCCACGGTAGACTCGATTACGCTGGATATTTTTTTTTAGCCTGAGCTTACTATGGGCCAAAAGGTTGGGTCCCAATGGAGCATGCTTGGGCTGCAACTGGGCCATATCCTTGTGTTGAGCTGTTAATACAATGGGCTACCAAAAACTGATCAAGATACAAGCTAGTCTATTTCCTTTGGCTGCTGAATTTTTTTTGGTCAAGAAATAATTGTCGTTTGGGGTTGACCAAGCTAAAGAAAGTCAAATACGTTTGGTTTTTCGTCATTGTTAGACCGTGTTCAAAGCATGTTATTTCTATGTTATTTTCGAGGTGTTCGAGAAGTTGAGGAACTTTGAACAAATTGGATACGAAGTGGACTTAAAGAGGAAATAACAAGCTTTGTTCATTTGAACGTGATCCCCAGTAGTTCTTCTGAACCTATAGTGCTTGAAGATCCAAGATGGATAAAGAAGCGATAACTCCTTCATGAATGTATTAGGTGGATCATACCTTTAGGGGGTGATTGAAGAGGCTTCGGCTTTATCGGGTTGATTCGTGAAGTGCGAGACACGGTTCGACGATGTTTTGATATCACAAGCCAATGGGGTGATTGTAAGGCCAATTTGAGTGACTTGGGATATCAAATGACAAAAACCGTTATATATTAATGGTCAAATGAATAATTAAAGCCGACGAGAAAACAGGACACGAAACGAGAGCTTCGGTGCACGCGTTTAGCTTCAACGGTGAAGAGATCTTCTAGTTTATGTATTAGGCTATAAATAGAACATTTTGTAGTCTTTTATGTGTGTGTTGTATGTTGTAAATCACCACCCAAGGGGAGCTCACCTTGGGTGGGTCGGTTCTAGTTTTAGTATATCAATCTTTTACCGATTACGGAGTCGTTCACTATACTTATTATCTTTATATTTTTTTCGATCGTTTGATTTACCGCACCCGTCTCGACACGCTTATCGAGGGCAAAACCGTTCGGTGGTCGTTTTGGGACCTACACTCTATATTATCAATCTTTAACCAACAACGAGATCGTTCCTTTATTTTATCTTTATATTATTTATGTTAGGTCTTTATGTTAGGTCGTTTGATTTACCACACCTGTCTTGAAATGTGTATCAAGTGCAAATCCATTCGTATGGTCTTTTTGTGACCTACACTCTGGCCATGGTATTTCTTTATTCGGTGAATGGTGAGCCAGAGGCAGCAGTTGCGGCGGCAGCTCATTTTTCTGGCAGGTGGGTCACCGGTGGATTTGTTATGGTGGCGGTTGTTGTGACTGAAACAAGGTTGTCAAGTGAACAGTTTTTTTCCGGCTTTGGTTACGCCGGTGACGTGTAGTAGGTGATGTCACCGGATCTTCCTTCCCGAAGAACATTTTTCCGTCTAGGTGACATCATGATCACATGACGGCGGCAGCGTAACATCTGGAATTGAAAGAACTCAGTTTTCCTGTGGATACCAAATTTTCTCAAGTGGGACGTTTTTCTGGCCACCTGTAATTGGCTAGGGTTGACATGATATGGGATAATGGGGTAGAGGAAGTATCGTTTATAATCGTCTGATGGATGACTGACTGGAGATCGATTTTTCAGGGGGCTACAATGGGTGCGGCTGATGGTTGCTAGACCAACTTCATGCTTGACAACTTAGGCTGCTGGTTTTTTTGGGCTTGGTGGAATGCTTGTGTTGAATTCGTTTATTTGGGCCAATTATGAGGAGTTATTTATGGACGAGTAACTCGTTTATTCTTCGAGGTGACCAAAGAAAGTCAGTATTGATCCGTTTTTTTATCAAATAAAAAAAGTTAATATCACAAGTCAAGGGGGTGATTGTAAGGAAGAAAAAAAATTTGACTTATGATATTAAAAGAACTAAACTCGTTAAATATATTTTCGCAAGCTAATAATTAAAGTGTGCGAGAAATCTGGATATGAGACGAGAGCTTCGGTTCGTAAGTTTAACTTCAACGGAAAGGAGATCTTATGGAATGTTTGCTATTTGGCTTTACATACGACTTTAGTTGTTAGTTTTATTGGGTGTTTTGTAAGGTGTAACCAACCACCCAAAGGGAGCTCACTTTGGGTAGGATCGGTTCGCTTAATATTATTATTCTTTTAAACCGATTACAGAATCATTCACTATACTCCATGTTATCTTTATATTATTCGTTCGATCCTTTGATATCACCGCACCCGTCTCGATCGATTATCATGAACAAATCCATTCTTTATGTTAGATCCGGTTTTATGAGACCTATAGTCAACCGGAAAAATTGTCACCAAAATTTTCAAGAAGAATTTTCCTATTATTCAGATTATTTAGAAAAAAGTTCGTTTAAGAAAACCATCCAAATATAATTTATTAGTATGGGCCGCCCTCCTTTTCTTTCCTAGGCCCAATACATCTAATTTTCTTTAGTGGTCCATGTAGGTCCCGAAACCGGATCAAACAACAAAACAAACTAAGTACTAGTCGTTCTTGGATCAACCTCACAACTAGTTGGCGGAAACAACTAGTTAGACCGAGATCTCGGATCTTGTATGTGTGTAAAAGAAAACCGAAACTTGGAAGGAAGAAAGGTGTTAGAGAGGTTGAGAGAGTTTTTGTTACTTGGTTAAATTAAAGTGCAAGAGTTGTATTCACAATGGTTGGTTGTGGAGAAATGGGTTAAGTGACCCTTTATATAGGGTCACCATTTCTCCAACAATTACATTTTGTCCTTACAAAATAAACGCACTGAGTTACATAATACACCGACTCTAAGCAAATATAAAGACATACGCAATCCTAAAACTAATATAGAATATTGGCTCTACAATCTCCCTCTAGGATTGTGTATGTCCAGAAACCTTCAACAAGTTCCTTGCTTCGTCTTTATTTCCTGAAATCTAGTAGTTGTCTTGATCCAAGAGCTTGAACGAGATTGGATCTTGACAATTCTTTATTTTCCGATCTTGAAGACTTGAGCTTCTATCTTATTTCCTGGGAAGGATCGGCGGCAACAAATTTTAGAAACATCAGATGTGGGACGCTCGACATCTAATTTTCCTTTGTTGACTTTCTTATGCCGACTTGTTTCTTTGCTTTGTCTTCTGACTGGTCTTCAGACATGATCAACTCCTTTTTAGGTTCAACTGCCAACTGTCACGTTCTCGTTTTCTTTTAAGCGCTTCAGCATCTGCAACTTCAGTCTCTACAGCCCAGGACACTTGATCTTGATCTACCTGTCCATGTACAGCTGCACAAAACTTAGAGCGAATAAGATTCGTTCATAGACCCTCTTGAGGGTTAAAGAAGAATTTTCTTTTTCCAAATATTCCCTCTCAACTTGTAAATGATTTATATAAGTCCCATGTTTTCAATGAACATTGCATGAACGACCTTGACAACAAAACACATGATTTTAGATAAAACAAGATTTAACAAACTATGTATGAACACATAAAACTTAAAATCTTTTTAAAATTTTCATATATTATAATATTTCGAATATATATATATACACAAAATATTTTAAAGTTGAAACATAAAATAAAACAAGAAAAAGGGAAAATATATGAGTAAAGATGAATTTAATATTATATAACAATAATATTTACATAATTTTCTAATCGGTTTAATATTTTTGCGAGAAAGATCACAACATGGAATCACATTGTCTATAATGTCCTAGATCACACTTCTATTTGGATATTATTATGCGAAGAACCCAAAGTCGATTGTAGATATTTTGATCCACTTTAAACTTAACAAGTATTTTGATTTCACCGTGATACGTTAAGGTATTAATTAGGCACAATACTTGTGTGGTCCCCTGAATCCGACATGTTACAAACTCCATCATACCTCAGGCATACTTTGTGTTCATCAGTATCACCCCGAATTGACTCCGACCCCCTAATGATTGATCAAAACATTTTGAGCTTCATATACTTTTTGCAAACTTTTCTTTCAAACAAAATGTAAAGGTTGAACCATGGACTTACTAGCCTTGTTGACTTATGCCTTCATATAAAGTGTTTAGGACTTACTTGTTTGCCCCACGTTACGTGGTTCTAATATACCCCTTTTTGTTTGATAAAATTATCGACATTTTTGTTGTTGATTTTGAATACTTTTTGAGTATTTTGCATTTTTCTGCTTTTACAATAATTTTTGATATTTATCAAAATTTGAAGATAAAGCAAGAAATAATTTTCATTGTGACCAATCACAAACGGGCTCGTGTATGACTGACTATTATGATTTTTGCCTTCACTGATTTGACTTATTTGGAGTCGGCAACCGCTTCATAAGAGTGTAACCACTAGCATATGCAGATGTTTAAGTTTATATCACTACGATATTTACTCATTTGTCAAGCCTATCTACACATCAATCAATGATCTTGTTAGCTTTTGATCTACTATTTTCATGTGCTAGGATCACCTAAGACAATTTTCTATCATTTTCCAAAGGTCGGATCAATTTCTCAAAATTTTCTGATATTTTAATAATATCCGACTCCCTCTAAACATGAGCTCCCTCTAAACAAGAGCATATCTTTGATACCTTTTCAGATTTTCTTAACATAATAGAATTAAATAATAAAATATATAATATTTTTGTCAAGTCAAATGACTTAATTTTCTATTTTTCTTAAAGCAAAAGTGAAAATCTTTTTGGTGAGTTAAAGTTAACTCCTTTTCTCCCTCTAAAGTTGTGACATATTTAAAAAAATATTTACAATTTTATATACAAAAAGATAGATAAATTGTTTAATCAAAATTGAACGATAGCTTTAGTGAAAAGGTCAACAAAGCTGTTGTCAGATGGACTATCCTAAGCATGCATTATCACATCATATAACAAAGTTGAAGAAATTCAAACCGAAGCCAGCAGCTGACGCTGGATCCATCACTTGAGAAGCACTCGACAAGTTGTGGTTGATCCATTTGAGCAAGGTTGGCATTGTTGAAGCACAAAGTATGAAACATTTCCCATTCCCTGAAGTTTGTCATCCCATGTCGCTTATGAAAGACTCGAATCCGCCATCGAATGGTTTAGCATCAAACAGCAAGGGTTCGTCTCCCATCATATGTAGGGTGCAACCACTATCTAAGTACCGAATACTCCTTGATTGACCCTACATGTACTAAGCGTTTAAATATACATGGGTTCCCGAGACTTAGTTGTCTCAGGAAAGTCGACCATAAATCGACAAAACTTGATTTTATTTCTTGAAAACAATTTATTTCTTGGCGACTCATCGCTTGAAGAATAGCCCTTAGGAATCCAAGAACAAACTGTTTTTTGGTGAATCATTAGATTTTTCAGTCTTAGGATCCTTTTTGATTTTATCATTTTTAGTTCTCCAAAAAGGTTTTCTCTTGTGTTTTACTTTATTGACTTTGGATCTCACATCTATTTCACTGGCTTCACTATCAGATTGATCAGTCCTTGAATCTGGGCTACTAAAAGCACCTTTTAAGGACTGACTAAGCCGCCTTTGAATATTAAGTTGTTGCTTGAACCGGTGCTTACAATGTCTTGCAAGGTGAGAAGAATGACCACAAACAAAACAACATTTTCTCCTAGGAGCACTATAGAACTCATCAGAACTATAAAATGGTTGGTGTTGTGGGAAAGGTGATCCATGAAAAGGAACATGATTATAAAACACATTTGATGATTGACCCGATCATCAATAACATTAGTGTAGAAAGAGTTAACATAATCTTGTGGATAATAACCATAGTAGCTATTAACAAATTGATTGTACAATTGAGGTTGATAATATTGATTAGTAGATTGATAAAAATTGTTTCTATGAGGTGGGACATATCTACCAAATGTACTTGCCTTTTCCTTTTCAAAACAATTTTCATTAACTTTGGTTTCCTCAACTTTACAACTATTTGAAGAACAACTAGGTAAGTTAGTATTCATATGTACCTTTTCATGCACGTTTCTATCAACAACGGTTTCATCAAAAATAGTTTCACAGTCACTATCAGAAATGGAAACATCATTTTCATTTTTAAGAGTCGTGCCAATATGAACACTCTCATCAGATACGTCATTGTTCAAAATGTTTTTGGAATCAATATTATCTCCACAACCATTGTTTGTTTCCACACACCCCTTTTCTTCTACACAACCCGCTACAGAAGATTAACTACTATTAGGACTAACTGAAGGAACAGATGAATCAACAGTCTTTGGAGCAGCAGGAACAAATGTCTTTGATATGGGCACATGACCGATACCATAGACCATTTATTCCTCTGGTGGTGAGTTAAAACTAAAGTGAGGAAGACTAGTTTAGTTATCATTGATAGGAGGTGGAACTGCAGAACTATCATAGCCGATTCCTAACTTTACTCTTAAGCCCATCTGTGCCCCAATTAGTTTATTCAGTTTTTTCAGATGATAACTCAAAGTTTTCTATGGCAATTTTTCTTTGGGTTAATTCAATCTCTAATTTAACAATCTTAGCGTTTAGTTCAATTACATGATTTTCATGACGTTTGGCTAAATTAGTAGCAATGGTAACTTTTTCCCTAAGATTTGCAATATCATTACTATGAGTTTTAATCCTAGTAGCGTATATCTTTTCAGCTTTCTTAAGTTCATCATTCTGACACTTAATGATACGAATTTGTTCTAAAATTTTAGCATTGTGGTTTCTATAGTGCAAGACTTTATCAATACATTCTTGTGTGCAAAGTTTGTGTACCTCGGGAATGCGAGAGGCAGGTGTAGGAATCCCATCAGTGGAGCTTGACGAGGTGTTTGCTTGACTACTTTCACATGCACCACACTCGGGGATGATATGACTTGCTTGACTACTTACACCTGCATCATTTGTCTCAGCTTTATTTTCTCTGCACCAAGACTTGATGGTAGAAGTCAACTCTGAGAGTGTTAAGGTATCCAGGTTTGTCGTTCTCCTGATAGTAATCACACTGCTATACCATGCGTAAGGCAGTGAATCTAACAACTTCATGTTGATCTCAGACAACCCAGGGATGATACCGACACTACTCAGTTTAGTAACGAGTGACTCAAATCTGTTGATGAGAGAGGCAATCGATTCTCCTTGAATATGTTTAAACATGTTGAATTCTTCTTTCAATATTTCCTTTTGGCATTCCCTCATATTGAGACTCCCTTCAAGCTTAGAATTGCAAGACATATTTTTTTAATGGAAGACTAACTAAAAAAAAAGTTTTTATTTTTTATTTTTTTTTTGAAAATGAAAGTGTTGTATTCACAATGGTTGGTTTGGAGAAATGGGTTAAGTGACCCTTTATATAGGGTCTCCATTTCTCCAACAATTATATTTTGTCCTTACAAAATAAACGTACTAAGGTACGTAATACACCGACTCTAAGCAAATATAAAGACATACGCAATCCTAAAACTAATATAGAATATTGGCCCTACAATCTCCCCACGGTGGGCGCCAATTGTAGAGCCAATATTCTATATTAGTTTTAGGATTGCGTATGTCTTTATATTTGCTTAGAGTCGGTGTATTACGTAACTCAGTACGTTTATTTTGTAAGGACAAAATGTAATTGTTGGAGAAATGGGGACCCTATATAAAGGGTCACTTAACCCATTTCTCCACAACCAACCATTGTGAATACAACTCTTGCACTTTCATTTTATCCAAGTCTTCCATATTCTCTCTAACTTCAAAAACTCTCTCTAACCCTTTTACTAAATATTGTTCAAGTAATCTAAAACTCTAACAACTCCTCACCCTCACCTCTAACTTTCGGCCTCCACTAACCCCACCACAAGATCCGAGATCTCGGTCCTTACTAGTTGTTTCCGCCAACTAGTGAAGAGGTTGATCCAAGACAACTAGTTCTTAGTTTTTTGTGTTGTTTGATCCGGTTTCAGGACCTACAATTGGTATCAGAGCGGGTCGAATCTTATGATTCAACTTTGCTCTTGATATTCGGGTTCTATTTCCGCTATTACCCGAACCGAGACGTTAAAATCCGTTGAAGTTTGAATATAAAGTTTCTAGATCTAGAAACAAAGATGGAAATAAAGTGGAAAATAAGTGTGTTTGAAGAATTCTCCTAGTAGATTTGGATGTTTGGGATCTACAAGTGCCAATCTGGGCGTTCAAGAACCATTTTCTGACGGTAGTGGTGGTGGCTGCGTTTTTCCGGTCGTAGTGTCTAGTGGTGACTGCGATGAAAAAAAAAGACGACGGCTATGGTGGTTTGGATTCGTTTTTCCGGCTGTGGTTATGGTGGTGGAGTGAGAGAAGAGAGCAGGACACTAGTTGGTTACCGGAATCCGCTTCTCCGGTCCGGCAAATAGAGCAGGTCACTAGTGAAATGTTTTCCGGCTGTGGTTATGGTGGTGGAGTGAGAGAAGAGTGACGGTGGTTGAAAACCGGGTGTTCGATTTTCGGAAGAATGGTGGCTGGCGCTGAGGGTGATGACAGGTCGGAGCACGTTTTTTTGGTGTTAAAAGATGGATGTTCTGTCGGAATACGTCTGGCCGGTCGGAACTCCGACGAATTTTCTGGCAGATTGATGATGATGCTGGCGGCTGCTTCTTAAAACTTCATCTCCTGGTTTGTTTTATTTGTATGAACCCTAATCAAATTCTCGTTTAAAGGGTCTGGGCTTATTAGGAAGTAGACATTGGGCCTGGTTGTATATTGGCTGGGCTTGGGCTAAGGTGAAGTAGCTTGGATGTCATGTGGGCTTTGCTGAATTTTTTTTGGGCCCTAAATCACTAGAACATCTTCTATGGGTCATGTTGGGTTACTTTTCATGGTTGACCAAATCTGAAGAAAGTCAAAGTTGTTCGGGTTTTCGTTATTGTTGGACCGTGTTCAAAGCATGTTATTTCTATGTTATTTTCGAGGCATTCGAGAAGTTGAAGAACTTTGAACAAATTGGATACGAATTTGGACTTAAAGAGGAAATAACAAGTTTTGTTCATTTGATCGTTATCCCCGATAGTTCTTCTAACCTATACTGCTTGAAGATCCGAGATGGATAAAGAAGCGATAACTCATTCATGAATGTATTAGGTGGATCATACCTTTAAGGGGTGATTGGAGAGGCTTCGGCTTTATCGGGTTGATTCGTGAAGATGCGAGACATGGTTCAACAAAGTTTTTGATATCATAAGTCAAGGGGGTGATTGTAAGGCCAATATTTGTGACTTGCGATATCAAATTACGAAACCTGCTATATATTTTGGTCAAGATAATTATTAATGTCGGCGAGCAAAACCAAACACGAAACGAGAGCTTCGGGAACACGCGTTTAGCTTCAATGGGATAAGGCTTCTAGAATATGTTATGTATTACTATATATAGAGGCTTTATGTGTCATTTGTAGCGTGTGTTTTCAAGTATGTAAATCACCACCCAAGGGGAGCTCACCTTGGGTGGGTCGGTTCTAGTTTAATGTTATCAATCTTTTACCGATTACGGAGTCGTTTACTATACTTATTATCTTTATATTTTTGTCCGATTGTTTGATTTACCGCACCCGTCTTGACACGTTTATCAAGAGCAAAACCGTTTGTTGGTCGTTTTGGAACCTTCAGTCCAATAATATAAATCCAAAAATATTACGCCATCCTTCATACAACCTAATTCTCCTATAGTTATCTCATAAGAGACATATATTAAGTGGCGAGAAGCGCCGCATACCGCCATCGATAAACCTAACTGATAAACTCTTGCTTGCCATTGTTTGAGGAAAACAACGTCATATCTGAGGGTTAGAATTCTGTACATATCCGTTACTTATATTTTATTCTTTCTTGTTTTGAGTTATTTCATTAGTGCGAATTCCAATTCCATTTTATAGTAACTTCCATTTTCGTTATGAATGGGCATTCTTACTTCTATTCGGTTTCAACATGTAGGGAAATGGAGATCGGATATATCAGTCAAGTATAACATGTTGATTGTTCATAGCAGTATAACAAGCATGCGGTGAATTCACATGGTAATGTTAACCTTTACCGTTATGAATCATACTGTTAGACATGTTGAATTACGTCACCACTTTAGAGCTCTAATTATTTTCCTAGAACAATATAACTGATGTAAACAGGCAATTTTGATTTCTGAATACGGTCATGCATAAGTAGAATATATATTAACATTGAATGATTGATACTCCGTTATTGCAGTATTAATTCAAGTTCCAATGTATATTGTTAACAAAATCAGTTATAGTGTACTCCATATATGGCTTATCGACAACTAGAAGGTGATAATCGTAAATGTGTAGAACATATATTAACATTGAATGATTGATACTCCGTTATTGCAGTATAAATTCAAGTTCCAATGTATATTGTTAACAAAATCAGTTATAGTGTACTATAACTTATCGACAACTAGAAGGTGATAATCGTAAATGTGTAAAATCTTGCTCGAATCTTAAAAATGCACGTCCACGTTAAGTTTTATGTATTATTTTTGTATGCGCGTATGCAATAGTGTTAAATCGATTATATTCGGACTCATTGTTAATCGATCATGTTAAATGTATTAACTGATATAACAGGATTACTTCAATCATCGTTTAGATTAGCATCTTCAATCATCGTTTATATCTGTATTTATTATTTATAATCGTTTGCTAGTTATATTGTTAATAAAAAATCGCTATTAATGTTTGCTTCAACATTTTGTTTATGGAAATTGGATACTCAGATTTGGTAATCTTTAGGTTTGAGTTTATTTATTTTTGTACAGATAAGAGTGTTTGATTTCTTAAACATTATAACTGCAGAAAATGGACCAGGTGAACAAATAAGTAAGGCCCGATGCAGGTGATATCGTACAGGCGAAACGAGGACCCTCAAGAAACAACCCAAGTGAGAAAAGGGCCCAAAGTGTCCGTTCACATACGACTGTTCCCCCTGCCACCTGATTTTTGATCGTTTGCTAGATATATTGTTTCTCAAATATCGCTATTAACATTTGCTTCGACATTTGTTTATGGAAATTGGATACACAGATCTGGTAATCTTTTGGTTTTGAGTTTATTTATTTCTATACAGATAAAAGTGTTTGATTTCTTCACTGCCGAAAATGGACCCCTCAAGAAACAACCCACTGACTAACAACGACTCTTCTCGGGTTGACCAGATTAATGATCCAACTCAAGACATGGTCGGACAAATTGTAACCGGCGTTGTTCAGGCAACTTTTGACGGTGGTTACTTGATCGCAGTTAAGATTGGTAACTCAAGCATCCCATTAACGGGTGCGGTTTTCAAACCGGGGCACGTTGCCCCAATAACACTTGAAAATGATGTGGCACCGCATGTTGAAGTGATCAAACGGCCTGGAATTCCGATTCCAGCGGACATCCAACCGACGCCACCTAGACCCAACTACGGGTTATCCTCCACTGTCCCACAAGCTGGTTCAAGAGGAACTGTGGTCCCGGTTGTTCTTCAACCGAAGCACTTATCAAACAAAGGAACCAACCCGCACCTCATTTGCGGGCCTCACTAAGCAAGCAGGTGCACTCAGTTCAGCCATTGGCAGTTTACCCACCAAACGGGTCTATAAGTCAACCATCTTATTTTCCATCTAGCTCTCAGTTTGGTGATATGAATGAGCCTCTTTTTGTTGAACCGTTGCAAACCCGACACCCGGTTCAACATTTCCAACCGTCACCTGTGTTTGGAGGCGTGCCGCATGGTGGGACCGGAAGAATGATAGATCTTTTGAATGTATGAATATTTATTATTACTTAGTAATTTACTTTCTTTTATATATTTATTATTAACAAGTTTTTGACTTTTGAATATTGAAAATTTTGGTTGTAGGCTGTCCAGCGCGGTGTTGACCAGGTTGCCCAATACGAACGTTATAGAAAAGGTCATCAGGCGGGAAATTGATGGAAGTTCGGTGACGATGTATGATCAATGTTTCTGCTTTCTGGTCGTGCAAGCCCACATAAGGAGATCATTGAATTCCTTATTTATGTTTCATCCATAGTTCTAGATTATTTCATAAAAACAATAGTTGCGCGCTTTGTTTATGTTCCATATTTATGTTTCCTCCATAGTTGTGATTTTCTTTTTGTTTTTCTTTTCATGATTAAACACATTAAAAATTAAAAGGTGGCAACATGGGTCAAAACGGCCGGGTAAAACACACTAGCCAAGTTTATTTATTTGAAGTAGACCATATTAATTATGTGATGTATGAACAAATTTTATTAATCAAAATATATAATAATCTAGGTTTGTATCCGCCCTGATGCGGTGGTATATTAACGTGCATTCTGTTGGTAGAAGTTTTTTATGATTACGGTGGTACATTAACGTGCATTGGTTGTTTAATTCCTTACTTGTGTTTCCTCCATAGTTGTGATTTTTTAGTGTTTGTAATGGGAGATGTTTCCATTCGCTTTCTTTTCTTTTTTTCTTTCATGTTTAAACACATTAATAATTAAAAGGTGGCAACATGGGTCAAAATAGCCGGGTAAAACACCTAAGCCAAATTTTCACAATGAGAAATATATATTCATTTGTTGGTTAGTTGTGTAGTAGACCATATTATGTGATGGATGAACAAATTTTATTAATCAAAAAATATAGTTAAGTACGATTTAGATGATGAAGTAATACAACAAATAATTTGACTGTTTGTAACTTTTGTAAATTATGAAATTATATGTGTTGCGGTGTATTGAGAACTAAATCTTTTTTTACAAAGTTTATAGTTTGCTTTAGAAGTTCACGAATTTTTTAGAGCGGATATAAAATTTATAAATGCTTTTAAAAAATATAAACTTCACCTATTCTTATAAAGAATTACTAAACATTTATATAACTTAAATTTCAATAAAAGGAGAAAAAAAAAGAAGCTACCGGTTATCAGAAAAAAGTGGAATAGTAAACTCGCATAACTTATTATACCAAAAAATTCCATTTAAAACGATGTTCATTGGGTTGGTAAAACCCGGACGTTACAGCGGCAAGTCGACGCAAATTGGGTCGATTCCGGTTAAGTTCGTTACGGCATGGGAACTAAAAACAAAACAAAATGTTGGTGGTACCCCGGGCGTTAAAACGACGAGTACATGTGAAATGAGTCGGTTTGGGTTATGTTCATTACGATACTTAACTAAAAAAATAATCATTGATGCATCACAAGCTGATGCCGCCACGTAGACCAATGATGTTTGTTACGGTTGTATAATAGAAAAAACGATGATTGATAAAACCATGGCATTATGACAGAGTCAATTTGAATTTTTTTGGTTTCGGTTACGTTTGTTACGATATTGAAACCGAAATAAAAAAACAAAAAAAGTTGGATGATTTGTCAAAAGGCAGTGCCGCCACGTGGACTATGGTCTTGCGACACCAAACTTCTAAAATGTTATATATAGTAATTACGATTAGATGATAATATAACAAATAATTTAACCATTTGTAACTTCTGTAAATTATGAAATTATATGTGTTGCAGTGTTTTAAACACCAATTTTTTTTACAAAGTTTATAGTTTGTTTAAGAAGTTCATGAATTCCTTAGAGCGGATATAAAATTAAAAATGCTTTAAAAAAATATAAACTTCACATATTCTTATAAGTACTTACTAAACACTTATATAACTTAAATTGCACATAAGCTCGTAACACTATTAAAATGACAATAATATATTTATTTCATTTCAAGTAAGTCGCAAGTATATCATTTTTTTAAATAACATTACATCGGAAAAAAAATAAAGTTCAATTTACTAAAACCTAAGGTAAACTAATTGTCTTCATCCTTAGTACTTCATCGAATCAACTTGTAGCATGTTGAAAATAATATATTTTTGTCAACACGTATGTTAGGGAGTTTTCATAAGTTTAATTGTATGGTAAATAAAACTGTTAAACGAATCACATGCCAACGACTAATAATCCCAAACATAAAGTAAATGGAAAAAAATAACTCATCCCGTTCTCCCTTGCACTTAAACGAGTGAACCAGTTGAGTTCAATTTCGCACTGGATCCTAGAAATAATAAAATATTTTTAGTTTCAAAATATGGTTCAAGAAACAATTGAATAAATAAGAAATGCGAGATTCGGTCGGTTGTTTGGAGTTTTTAAAGGTTTCATGACAAATTAATATATATTTAGTTAATAATTAGTTTTTAGTCTTTGAAGAAACACTAACCGGACCCCGGGCAAATTATGGATAACCTGGGGGTTAGATAGATGTTTCCCACGAGGGGTTAGACCCGGCAAAGATGGTTCTTCTGATAACCTGCAAAACAGACACCGTGAGCTTGTCACTGAGAAAGGGGGGGGGGGGTTCCTCCTTGTGACCACCCTCCGGCGTGAGAATCAGACTAGATTGCTCTTTAAATATAAATGTATATTAAGAGATTGCTAGAGCAGGTATCAGGTATATTATGATGATAATGTGTTAAGATATGATCATGCCATTTGGGGTATTTATAGCCGAAGGTAGGTTTCCAAGGAGGTGTGGCCGGCTGAATAGTATTCCTGTTCTACCAACAGTGGCCTACGCACGTGCCCTGCTGGTAGTTGGTGGGTAGGCAGCGGCTGATATTGACCAGGCCTGCTGTGTACTATTCCTTTTCCACCAACTGCCGGCTATGCACGTGGTATGACAGGAGTTGGTGAGTAGGCAGCGGCTAATAGTGACATACAGTACGGGAGCATGCTGCTCGCCATACTGTTGTCAATAAGCTGTCGTATCTTTAGTCAGATCTTTTGCCCATACCTCGTCAGGTACAGTACAGAAGATCTTCCCGATCGTACGGACTGGCTTAGTTGGGCGGGAGTATTCCCCCTCCCGCCTTTGTGCGGGATTGTTCCCGGCTTTGCTCATTCCTTCAGGTGACACTGAGTGATTGAGAGCTAAGTGCCTTGTGCGTGTAGCCTTGCTGCGCGGGTGGCCTTCCCTGATGGCTTGTATCCGCGGCTGCGGGAACAGGCAGATTACTTCACCATTGGGAGGCATTTCCTGCGGGAACAGCTTGCGTACTGCGCGTAAGGACGTCACGTCTCTGAGCATGGTGGGTCCTGCGGCTCCAGTTGGTTTCTGCGCAGACGTCCCTCTTCAAGGTAAGTCTTGCGGGTCCAACTGGGCTCTGCTGGGACCTACCTCTTCAAGTCCCCCCAGTCCAATGTTCTTCTCATGAATGTTTAATAAAGTGAGGTGAACTTTTGGACTTAAGCAAAGGGTTTTGAAAAGGGTTTTTTAAGGTTTTCCATGGGGATTCTTCCCGCGGAAGTCCTTGTCACTTGCAGAAATTCCCGACTTTCCTGCTTGATCTTTGAGTATGATGCGGGTGGGTCTGTAACCTCCTCGCAAGTCAGGAGCGTTGAGTCCCACTTGTGTGGATTCTCCCTGAGGTTTTGGTAGCTTTGAACATAGTGATCAATTATGTTAAAACCACTAATTCCATCCTGGAGCTTCAAACAATGTAGTTCTCGACGTTCCCGCTATGCGGGGATGTTATTTCCGTTTCCGCAAGCATTGCCCAGAAGATCCTTCTTGGTTTCAATTCTCTGCGGAGCGCTAGGTATGTGAAGGGTTTTGCCCTAACACTGTACCCGCGCTCGTCTTATGGTTACTTTACTTCCAAGGTATTCCTGGCGTCAATTCCCTGCGGGTGCTAGGTATGTGAAGGGTTTTGCCTTAACACTGTACCCGCACCCGTCTTATGGTTACTTGGTTGCCGAGGTATTCTTGGCTTCAATTCCCTCCGGGTGCTAGGTATGTGAAGGGTTTTGCCTTAACACTGTACCCGCACCCGTCTTAAGGTTACTTGGTTGCCAAGGTATTCTTGGTTTCAATTCCCTGCAGGTGCTTAGTATGTGAAGGGTTTTGCCTTAACACTGTACCCGCACCCGTCTTAAGGTTACTTGGTTGCCAAGGTAAGGGGTATTTTCCCGCTTACTTTTGAATCTTTTTGAATTTTGAAATTCGAGGAGTTGGTGAAAGGATAAGAACAGTCCAAACCTCTGAAACGTCGTGCGACGGTTTCTTCTGACTGTGTCAGGACGTGCAGGAAGTTATGGTGACGTGACAGTACATGGTCATTCCAGACGCTTTTTCAGGCGCGTGGGCACGATTTTTCGGGCGCGTGGCCGCGAAATTAATGGTATGCGTCCTGTCAACAGCTGTTGCCAGCTTGCTTTTTGCCACGCGTCATAGTTTCATTGCACCTTCGATTTCTCTCTCTTCCGTATTAAATGCATCGCATTAATTGCGATTAGTATATAAAGGGGGAGAGGGTTCTTTGTAATCCACACTTTCACTCTTCTCTTCATCTTCAGAACGATTTCCGGCGAATACTCATCTTTCAGTCGAGCATTCTCTTGAAATCGTTTTCTTCTTTCTTTTGCAAGATGTCGTCTCGTGATCTCGAATCTACAGCCGATGACAAAAGTATTGCTGGCGAGTGCCAGTGTGCTCTGCCTATCGATCTGTATCAGTACGTCGTCAGGAAGTTCATGCTCGAGTCTCTCGAGCCTAAGTTTCCTGAACCCCATCAGACGGTGTACGATGCCCCCAGAGGCAAGATCGGGGTATATGCTGCATTCTTTGTTTATGGGAATCTTAGGTTCCCATTGACAAAGTTTGTGTACCGTGTTCTGGAGAGGCACGGTGTGCACCTGACCGAGGTACACCCGATGGCGATTGCCAAGATTCGGCACTTCGAGTGGGTGTGCCGGATTCTGGGCATTGAGCCCTATGTTGACCGCCTGATGACCTTCTACTCTAGGAGGTGCATCCAGGGGTGGTATACGTTGATAACCCGGATTAAGGGTTTGAAAATTTGCGCAACCGAGCGCAGTCTTCGCTCGTGGAAGCGGGAGTTTTTCTACATATCCGCTCGCGCCATCCCCCTTGCCATGAAGTTCAAAAATGGGCAAGCACTTCCCAGCCTTCACGCCTCCAACTACGAGGAGGCGGAATGGTTTTCGAAGATATCCCGAGTCCAATCTCCGGTTTACCGGTTTGCGGAGTCCGGGATGGTGATGCTCGGGATGAGCCGGGTGTGGAAGGATGCGGATGCGCGAAAGATCCCGATCGTCCTCGAATACGGTTCGAACTCTGTTCCTTACGGTATGCTTTGTTTCTTTTTGTTGATTTAGAAACTCTTCTAACTTCTTTCCTGTTTATTTCAGAGGGGAACGACTTGCAGTCGCTCATGTACCCGCGGAAGGCTGATGGTCCCGCTCGGATGGGTACTCGCGCTCTAGACGAGAACGAGTTGCCCATCCTAGAACAAACGGCGGATCGGTTCGTGGAGGTCTACCCGCTAGGCCACGAGATCCTGAGCGCCAGGCGGCCAGGTAAGGCGCTATTCAACCCTCGACCCCTCAATGTTGAAACCTCTGCTGGAATTCCTCTAATCGTATGTTCTGATGAGGAATCCGCAGATGGTCCTCCGTTGGTGCGGAAGAAGAAGGCTGCCGGCGGGAAGGGGAAGGAGAAGGTGGCCTCCACTGCCGATCCGGTGCCTCGGTCTGATTCGGAGACCGAGAGCGAAGAGGTGGCGGGGAATCCCGGTGGTGATAAGACCACCGCTCCGGAGGCTGCGACGATTGTCACCTCCGAAGAGCCCAGGATGACAACGGTGACCGGCGTGAAGAGGCCGGCTCCATCGGGTTCATCCCCGCCCGTCCGCACTTTCAGGCTCAAGAAAACCCGTAAGTACAAACTTCCTTTATCTTTAACTTCATAGCGTAATATCATTAACACTTTTCTTCTTTGTGCAGGCGTGAATGTTGACGCATTCCAGGGTGGAGCGCAGGGGAGTATCCCTCCGCCCATGACGGTAGGCTTGGTCAGCCTACCTGAGGCGACGACCCAGGCGGCTGTGCCTGCTTCCGCTGGTTCAGTTGCTCTTTCCGTTGAGCCAACTGTTCCAGCTGAGATGACATCACCGCCGGCTGTGAGTGTCATTTTTACCGCATCTTTCACCGAGCCGGCGGTTACTTTTGCTGCGGATTCCGCAGCAGCGACCGCGGCGGCCGCCGCGGCCTTTACCATGCCTCCTCCGTCATCGGCAACGACGGCCGATCCTTCAGGTATGCATGGGGCTTATCGCCAACCTCTGCCTCCTTCCCATCCGCCTGACCTCTTGGATGGATTTCCCTTGGGTTCAGGTGATGGGTTTGGCGGCTATCGGCCTGTTATTTACCCTACAGGTGCGTAGGGTTCTTTTGGCCTATTTTATATATATTTATATATATATATATATATATATATATATATATATATATATATATATATATTTTTTTTTATCATCTTTTCCTAACTGCTTTTTGTTTTTTTTTTGCAGTGTCGGATTCCAATGAAGTGTATGTTCCACGATGGAACATCCGCCGAGGAACAACCCTTCGCACACCTGTGGAGTGCGTGGAGTGGGCTCGTCACGCTGCTCCCAGTGGTGCGTTGGGGGAAGCCATGGCTAGCTAAGGAGGGTAGGCTAAGCAATGAGCTTCGGGTTCTCCAGGCCCGGATGCAGCCGCGCGTCGAGCTGCTTTGTCGTGAAAACGACAAGTTAAAAGCAGCTCGCCTTCAGGAAGTAGCTCAGGCGCGGGCTGTCCGGGAGGAGAATAGGAGGCTCTCCGCCGCGGCGGCGGAGAAGGAGAAGGCCTTCAAGGCTCTCGAGGTTGAAGTTCAGGCCCGGCTCGAGGCCCGTTCCAAGGCTGCCCAAGCTGTTAATGAACAGCTTCGGCTGGCTAAGGAAACTGCAAGGAACGCAACCGAGAGGGCCACCAAGGCTGAAGCTGTTGCTGAGCCTCTACGCCTGGAGAATGAAGAGCTTAAAGCCAAATTAGAGGCTCTCCAGCAGGCTCATGATGCCTTGGCGATGGAGGACGCGAAGAAGCTCCAAGAGATCCTTGACCAGAGGGGCGTGCTTGACCACACTGAGCGGAAGCTAAAGGGCGTCGAAGAGGCTGCTGCAAAGGAAGTGTTGCTTGCCAACCTTAATAAAAGTGAAGCCGAACGCGCCTGTACCCAAGCTCAAGCCGCCCTCCAAGAAGCTCTGGTTGCCAAGGAATGGCTTCTTCGAGAAGCGTTGTCTCAGGTAAGCTTTTCATGTCTTTACGCTTTTCTTTGCAAATAGAAAAGGTTCTGATACTTGTATATTTTCTTTTTTGTAGGTTGTGCATCGAGTCTTTACGGAGACGTCTTACGACGATGCTATGAGCGCAGCCCTCAACGCTTCTCACGAGGATGGGGAAAAGGCCGGCTTCCTGCTTGGTCTAGGGTTCGTTGAGAAAGGCATCCCGCCTTCCAACTTCCCTTTATTCGATGTAGATACTGAAGCTGTATACGACCAAGCAGTGAATCAATATGCCGCCTTCCCGCATCCGGTGGTGGAGAAGGTAAACGAAGTTGCTGCTGCTGATGATGGGCTAGCTATCCTTAAAGCTTTCCTTGAACTGCCACGCTCTACTGATGGTGCTGGTCCAAGTGGAAGTGGCCCTGAAGCCTGATCCTGAAGATCCCTTCCCACTGCTAGGATAGATTTAGCTTGTATAGATTTATTTTCTTGTAGGCGGGTAGTTATCCGGCCATTCTTGTAATGAATCATTGTGAAATATAAATCTTTGTGCGGGTAAGACCGCTATTTTCATTGGATTCCTTGCTTTATAAACGTTATACGACTTGCATACTTAGTTTAAATTAGCAATTTTTCCAAGTGTTTAGAATAAGTTAACCTTTGAACGTGGTAGATAATAGGTTGAAGTTTTGCTTCCTCTTTCGTGATTGTGCGGGTAGGACCGTCACTTGCACTTAGTAGGATGGCTAAACTTTTCCATCTGACCTGCGTGGAGGTTTTCCTCATCTTTTTTGAAATTTCTAAGTGTTTAGGATAAGTTAACCTTTGAACGTGGTAGATAATAGGTTGAAGTTTTGCTTCCTCTTTCGTGATTGTGCGGGTAGGACCGTCACTTGCACTTAGTAGGATGGCTAAACTTTACGTACATCTGACCTGCGTGTAGGTTTTCCTCATCCTTTTGTTAGAAATTTTGTTTTGAATAAGTTTTCCGTTCGACGCGCGGTTGTCAATAGGTTCGGTTTCCTCTCATGATTTGTGCGGTTAGGACCGGCACTTTCATTTAGTTGGCCAAAGCTTACCTATGACTGACCTGCGTGAAGGTTTGCCGTTTTTTGGGTTTATGCGGGTTTTGCCGCCTTCCCCATGCAACGACTTTTCACGTAATTATGCGGTGAAAACCGGCATATCCGTGTTGAATAAATTAACCGTTCGACGCGCGGTTGTTAATGGGTTAGTGTTTAGTTTCCTCTATCATGATTCATGCGGATAGACCGGCACTTTCATTTAGTGGGATGACTGAACTTTTCCCCTTCAACTGACCTGCGTGAAGGTTTGCCGTTTTTTGGGTTTATGCGGGTTTTGCCGCCTTCCCCACGCAACGACTTTCACACTTATGTATGCGGTGAAAACCGGCATCAGTGTTGATAGTTCATAAAGTATAAATGTAAAATCATCAGCGTCGATGTTCTAAGGAGAATCATTTCCATTAGAAGTGGCTCTTGGCCTTTTCTTTACAAATTTGGAATTGATCTACATGCAAACTGTGTAATTGAGCTCCCTTCCATGTTGTTGGGATGGGAGTGCCATCGAGCCGATACGCACCTGGTTCGGGATCTCGTTCTTTACGCAGCATGTAGTCTCCACATTGAAGCTGGAATTTTTATTTGTGTTTTCCCCAGCTAGGGGTCTACACGCATCAGCCTGCTCAGCGTTCATTGCGCCACGAGGTGCGCGAGCGTCCCATCTCTGACAAATGCTTCAACCATGTCCTTTACGTCTATGCATTCTTCGGTGTTGTGGCCTTTTGTCCTGTGAAAGTCACAGTATTTGCTCCGATCAGCATTGTGACGATGTCGGATTATTTGAGGCTTTGGCCATGGGAGCTCCTCAGTGGCGAATATCTCGGTGACGCTTTTGGTGAGCGGCGTCCATCTGGAGTTCTTGTTTGACTTTACGTTATCCCTTCCGCCTAACCGATGCTGCAAGCCGGATGAGGTGTCAAAGTTTACCCTTGACTGCCAAATGCCTAGCTTCCGCTTTCTGTTTAATCGGGTGGTAAGGACGTTGTCTTCTCTTGTTTTCTGGGTGTAGAGGTTTGTGCTCTGTGGGAGATCTCTACCCAGTTGCTTCTCCGTTTCCGCAAAGCGTTTAGCTGCTGTCATGATGGCATCCCATGTGGATGGCATGCCATCTTTACCCATTAAGGTGCGGATGAGCTCTGGGTCGTTCGCGCCCTGGATGAAAGCGGCGCGAACAAGATCTTCACTGATATTACCCAGACTTAGCTTCTTTGAGTTGAAGCGAGTGATGAAGTCTAGCAAAGATTCATCTTCCTCTCGAATGCATTTGAGGATTATCCATTGCTCCTCGGTATACTTTCTTTGCTGGCTGAAGTGTTGGCTAAACTTCTGTTGGAAGTCTGCCCAGTCGTAGATGTGGTTGACCGGTAGACGATCGAACCACGCTCTAGCAGCCCCAACAAGCGTCATTTGGAACATGTAACACCACGTAGGTTCCGTCCAACTACTGACGGTTGCCCCCGCTATGAATCTGTTCAAATGATCATCTGGGTCAGATATACCATCATATGTGCCTATGCTGGACATTTGTTTGGCACTTTTTGGGGCATGTCCCTTGCAAATTTGGACGTTCCCGCATTTGCAACGTTTGGTCTGAATGTTTTGGAGAAGTCACGTGGACTTCCACCTGTGTTTTTTGGTTTGAAGGCTTCTCCAAAATGCCTTCTCGGTTGGGAGTCCGTTTCCTTACGCTTCCCTTTTGCCCTATGGCGAGGGTTCGCGTCGGTGTCGGATTCCTCCGAGTCGTCCAAGTATTCTTCGAATTCGTCAGCCTGTTGGACGGAACGCAAGCGTTCGTCTAACTCAGCTTGGAATTCCTTTTGACGTGCCTCCGCCCATGCCTTAACTTCATCGAGTGTTTGGCGGGGGAGTCTTGTTCGTTTCTCTAACTGGGTATCGGTGAATCCCAGTGAGCGATTATTTACTGCACTTGCCCCAGCTTGGGTAACTGGGGTAGTGTTCGTAAAATTTACTTCACTTGCCCCGGCTTGGGTAACCGGGGTAGTGTTTGTAAAGACTGTGTAGCCGGTATTCCCCCCCAGTAGCTGGGGTTGTGGTTACCGGAGTTTCTTTAACCATCTTTCCAGAAGTTTGAAAAAACTGAAAAGAAATGGAGTTCTAGCTTTTATGCACGGATGGTGCCAATGAAGAAACACTAACCGGACCCCGGGCAGATTATGGATAACCTGGGGGTTAGATAGATGTTTCCCACGAGGGGTTAGACCCGGCAAAGATGGTTCTTCTGATAACCTGCAAAACAGACACCGTGAGCTTGTCACTGAGAAGGGGGGGGGGGGTTCCTCCTTGTGACCACTCTCCGGCGTGAGAATCAGACTAGATTGCTCTTTAAATATAAATGTATATTAAGAGATTGCTAGAGCAGGTATCAGGTATATTATGATGATAATGTGTTAAGATATGATCATACCATTTGGGGTATTTATAGCCGAAGGTAGGTTTCCAAGGAGGTGTGGCCGGCTGAATAGTATTCCTGTTCTACTAACAGTGGCCTACGCACGTGCCCTGCTGGTAGTTGGTGGGTAGGCAGCGGCTGATAGTGACCAGGCCTGCTGTGTACTATTCATTTTCCACCAACTGCCGGCTATGCACGTGGTATGACAGGAGTTGGTGAGTAGGCAGCGGCTAATAGTGACATACAGTACGGGAGCATGCTGCTCGCCATACTGTTGTCAATAAGCTGTCGTATCTTTAGTCAGATCTTTTGCCCATACCTCGTCAGGTACAGTACAGAAGATCTTCCCGATCGTACGGACTGGCTTAGTTGGGCGGGAGTATTCCCCCTCCCGCCTTTGTGCGGGATTGTTCCCGGCTTTGCTCATTCCTTCAGGTGACACTGAGTGATTGAGAGCTAAGTGCCTTGTGCGTGTAGCCTTGCTGCGCGGGTGGCCTTCCCTGATGGCTTGTATCCGCAGATGCGGGAACAGGCAGATTACTTCACCATTGGGAGGCATTTCCTGCGGGAACAGCTTGCGTACTGCGCGTAAAGACGTCACGTCTCTGAGCATGGTGGGTCCTGAGGCTCCAGTTGGTTTATGCGCAGACGTCCCTCTTCAAGGTAAGTCTTGCGGGTCCAACTGGGCTCTGCTGGGACCTACCTCTTCAGTCTTTTAGTCGTGAAAGTTTTTGGTAGGTAAATTTTAATTGTTTAGAAGAAGTTGGGTTATAATGATGTTCGACTCGTTTTGAGGAAAAAACTGGAACATGCATAAAAGAATGTTGTCTTTAGAATTTTATAAGATGGAAGAATAAAAGTATGAACATTTCCAAATCTTAACCGAGTGGATGCTTAAGCGAGCTGGGTTTGTTTTTGATGGACTAGCACCGTTGTCAAGTTACTTATGACAAAGCATAGTCCTAAACGATGATACAAGACTATAACATAAAGACGAGACTTGAACTTAGACAGTTTGATTGTGACTGTCAAGCTAAAGCAAGAACACCAAAATGCTAGCTAGGGCGAATTTGAGAGTGAATGGGGTTGTGACAAAGGATTAACAGAGGTTAGAGACTCTTTATATATGCACAAATTTCATCAATAACAAGGTCAAAACGAGTTAATTGGAAAATTAGTCAAAGGGATGAGACTAGGGCTTGATTTGAGGAATTTTGATATTATAACACCACTGGACCACTCCTAACTAGAAATGATCACAACTGTTAACAAAAGGGCGAGAATTCGGCCAAGCATGGTGCTTGGTATGTGACAACTATGAACTCGATTATATCACACACACTATACTACCACTTATCATCATACCACACTGTAGTACAACTTATCATCAAACAAGTACTCAAATATACTTACTAAAATGAATGACTTGTATGAAAATTTAAACCTGAAAATTGTTTAGCCAAAATTAAAAACTACAAATTCAATATACATGTCGTGATAAAATCTAAATATCGCAAAAATAAAAATGATGTTTGTAACCAAACTCAAATTACACCGGGGCAACGCGTGGATAACATTCTTAGTTAAATATTGACATTGAATACAACTTTCTATGTTTCCCTCATTATCTATTTAATCATAAACCACAAGTACTGAAATATACTTACTAAAATGAATAAGGACTTATATGAAAAGTTAACCTTGAAAATTGTTTAGCCAAAATTAGAAACCACAAATTCTATATATTCATCGCATGTAATAATAATAATAAGACTCCACCGTATAAATCTCAAAACCACTTTCTCCACAGTCTCCTCAATCTCAACGCTAGCTAAAAACTAGGGTTTCAAATTACTCATCCGATCAATTAAAATCTCAAGGTACAGTTACAATTCCAGTTCATATCAATTAAATCTGCATGCAAATGTATAACTTTTGGGTAATTTGCAAACTTGATGATCATTGCTTGTTTACATGTCTAATTCTACATGTAATTTGTAAATTGATGCACAGATTCACGATCTGTATAACAAAGGTTGCTCGAAGCTCGATAGATCGTAAATCGGCGCCAGGTGAGTGCGAATTTCGTTTTCTAGTCGTAGATTCTGAATTCTGATGATTATTCGCAGGTTTAATTGTTTGTGGTATTTTTGCATTGACTCACAGTTGAACGATCTATAGAAGGAAGGAATCTTGGAGCTCGATAGATTGTCATTTCCTGCTAGGTGAGTTAAATCCTTTTTATTTGTGGTATTTTGCATTGCTGATTTCTGTGTGAATGTGTTAAATCTTTTTTATGTTCCATCGAGAGTCTAAAACTGTCCGCGTTTGTTTGTAATCACTCGATGTTAAATTGGATTGTGTGTTGAGATCTAGGTTTTGTAGTTACTGTTGTATTCTGTAGGCCGGTTTTTAATGTTATGAGTAAATGTTGAGAAAATAATTAGTTTTGTGTGAATATGTTTAATCTGTTTTATGTTTCGTTTTTCGTCTAATACTGTGTTTGTTTATAATTGCTTGATGTTTGTTTATAATCGCTCGATGTTTAATTGGATTGTGTGTTGATATTTAGGTTATCTAGTTACTATGGTATTCAGTAGGTTTTTAATGTTATTAATAAATGATGAGAAAAATGAGTTCAAAAACAAGTTATGACATCCATATGCTGAATTTAGAATTAACTTCTGATACTTGGTTAATTGCAATGTTAAATTTATTAAATTTAGTCTATATAATTAACAAAATCAGCTATATAGAAGTCTAGGAGCTGATTATAATCATTAATGTGCAAAAATCTTGCTCGAATCTTACAACGCTGCGGCACATCACACGTAAACTTCTACATATTATTTTCCTATGCGCGTATGGAATCTGTTTATTCTCGTTATAGGAGGTAAAGTCCTTAGCCATTGAAGTCTGACTCATTGTAACTAGTAATTTTAAAAGTTTTAACTGATATAACTGGATTACTTCATTCCTCGTTTAGATTGACATCTTCGGTCATTGTTTATATCTATTTATGATTTATGATCGTTTGCTAGATATATTGTTTCTCAAATATCGCTATTAACATTTGCTTCGACATTTGTTTATGGAAATTGGATACGCAGATCTGGTAATCTTTTGGTTTTGAGTTTATTTATTTCTATACAGATAAAAGTGTTTGATTTCTTCACTGCCGAAAATGGACCCCTCAAGAAACAACCCACTGACTAACAACGACTCTTCTCGGGTTGACCAGATTAATGATCCAACTCAAGACATGGTCGGACAAATTGTAACCGGCGTTGTTCAGGCAACTTTTGATGGTGGTTACTTGATCGCAGTTAAGATTGATAACTCAAGCATCCCATTAACGGTTGCGGTTTTCAAACCGGGGCACGTTGCCCCAATAACACCTGAAAATGATGTGGCACCGCATGTTGAAGTGATCAAACGGCCTGGAATTCCGATTCCAGCGGACATCCAACCGACGCCACCTAGACCCAACTACGGGTTATCCTCCACTGTCCCACAAGCTGGTTCAAGAGGAACTGTGGTCCCGGTTGCTCTTCAACCGAAGCACTTATCAAACAATATACCAAACAGTATATCCAGGAACCAACCTGCACCTCATTTGCGGGCCTCCCTAAGCAAGCAGGTGCACTCAGTTCAGCCATTGGCAGTTTACCCACCAAACGGGTCTATAAGTCAACCATCTTATTTTCCATCTAGCTCTCAGTTTGGCGATATGAATGAGCCTCTTTTTGTTGAACCGTTGCAAACCCGACACCCGGTTCAACATTTCCAACCGTCACCTGTGTTTGGAGGCGTGCCGCATGGTGGGACCGGAAGAATGACAGATCTTTTGAATGTATGAATATTTATTATTACTTAGTAATTTACTTTCTTTTATATATTTATTATTAACAAGTTTTTGACTTTTGAATATTGAAAATTTTGGTTGTAGGCTGTCCAGCGCGGTGTTGACCAGGTTGCCCGATACGAACGTTATAGAAAAGGTCATCAGGTGGGAAATTGATGGAAGTTTGGTGACGATGTATGATCAATGTTTCTGCTTTCTGGCCGTGCAAGCCCACATAAGGAGATCATTGAATTCCTTATTTATGTTTCCTCCATAGTTCTAGATTATTTCATAAAAACAATAGTTGCTTTGTTTATGTTCCATATTTATGTTTCCTCCATAGTTGTGATTTTCTTTTTGTTTTTCTTTTCATGATTAAACATATTAAAAATTAAAAGGTGGCAACATGGGTTAAAACGGCCGGGTAAAACACACCAGCCAAGTTTATTTGAAGTAGACCATATTAATTATGTGATGGATGAACAAATTTTATTAATCAAAATATATAATAATCTGGGTTTGTATCCGTCGTGATGCGGCGGTATATTAACGTGCATTCTGTTGGTAGAAGTTTTTTATGATTGCGGTGGTACATTAACGTGCATTCGGTTGTTTAATTCCTTACTTGTGTTTTCTCCATTGTTGTGATTTTTTAGTGTTTGTAATGGGAGATGTTTCCATTCGTTTTCTTTTCTTTTCTTTTCTTTCTTTCATGTTTAAACACATTAAGAATTAAAAGGTGGCAACATGGGTCAAAATAGCCGGGTAAAACACCTGAGCCAAATTTTAACAATGAGAAATATATATTCATTTGTTGGTTAGTTGTGTAGTAGACCATATTATGTGATGGATGAACAAATTTTATTAATCAAAAAATATATACGATTTAGATGATGAAATAATACAACAAATAATTTGACTGTTTGTAACTTTTGTAAATTATGAATTATATGTGTTGCAGTGTATTGAGAACTAATTTTTTTTTTACAAAGTTTATAGTTTGCTTTAGAAGTTCACGAATTTTTTAGAGCGGATATAAAATTTACAAATGCTTTTAAAAAATATAAACTTCACCTATTCTTATAAATAATTACTAAACATTTATATAACTTAAATTTCAATAAAAGGAGAAAAAAAAGAAGCTACAGGTTATCAGAAAAAAGTGGAATAGTAAACTCGCACATATTGTCGGTTTGGAAGGGTTGTTTCTCAACAAGTAGTCAGAAAAACATGTTGAATTTCCCAATGATATCATCAGTACGATCACGCCGCAAATCGTCAACGGTTCATAAAGGAGATCCAAGAATCTTCAGCAGATCTTCCTTTGCAAAACCGGATAGCTCATGCTCATCAAAGAATATGAGGTGATGCATGCTTTTGCAATGAATGATCACTTCACCCGTGTCATTATCGAACTCCCACGAGATGAAGTCGTATAGAAGATTGTCTTCAAAGGGCGTGCCGTGCAGGATTTGTTCTCCATGATCTTCTGGCATCTTGTATCTCCATCCTTTGACAACCTTGTTGGTGAAAGGATTGATTTCCTTTGACTTTCATGCTCTACCAGGATTCATAGAGAGCCTTTCCTCCATTCATGTTTCAGGAAACGTTTGAACCATCCTTCCGGTGTGTCTTCCTCTTCTCCACCACCATCGTCCTTCTAAAGTAATTCATGTCAAGAACGGACATGGTGTGCTATATATCTATAGGATAGATATGTCAGATCCCCATTAGCACGTCGAATAACCCATCTTTGCCTATCTTTATGCCAACATGAATAAAGGATTGGAGAATCATCATGATAAGGCTTCGACCTCCATCTTAGACTTGCCATGCTGCTCACACTATAGTGCTTTACGCATTTCTTCGACTTTCTTTGAGAATTCTTAGTGGCTAGAGTAGCAACGAGTTCTTTGCCAACACATTCCTTGATTTCTCTTTCTGGAGTGTCTGGATTAGGCGAATAGTTTATGCCATCATCGCTTTCATCCTTATTGTCTTCCACGGCTTCTTGGACCGGCGAGTTAGTACCTGCAGTAGAATAAACATTATGTAAAGAGGACATTTCAGCCTCAACTACAGCGTCAGTCTCACGGGTTTTCTCAATCTCATGTGGCGGAGCTTCATTTAACGCCTTATTTCCCTCAGTGGCATGACCATCACTACTTTTGTAGCATCCTACTTTTGGTTATAATACTAAAATAAATTTCGTTTTATAGTGGGTCGTTATCGGTTTAGATAAAAAGAATACGAGTTGGGCTAGTGTTGGGTAAATGGATATGGGTATGGACATGAGTTAGGAATGAAAGATGGAAAGACCATGGGCTTAAGCCCATGATCCATAAATATATAAACCCATAATCACCATTAAATTCCTCATTTTACACATAATCCATACACCACCAAAACACACACTTAAGCCTTCTCTCTAGTTCTCTCCCTATCTAAACCGAAACCAAGAAGGAAACCGAGCACCGACCCGAGGTAATACTATTATGATGTTTTATTAGCTTAAACCCGTTATATTTAGTTACGAAACAACGAGCCGACTCCGTTACATCGTTAAAGTAACGAGATTCAGGTGGAATCGGGTATAAACGAACCTAAGATGAGCTTAGGGGTCACCCTAGCTAAGATCTGGATCGAACGGGACGAAAAACGATGAAAAACGGTGTAAAACGGTGAAAATGCGTTTTTCGGTGAGGTTAGCGATTTTCCGGCGCCGGAAAGTGGTAAGAGGTTAAGAGGAATGTCAGGGAGACCTAACCCTAGCTCACTATGGGAACTTAGCAAATCGGAGGGTGATTTTTTAACTGATTCGCTATGGGAACTTAGCGAATCGGAGGGTGATTCTTTACTTGATTCACTATGGGAACTTAGCGAATCGGAGGGTGATTCTTTAGCTGATTCGCTATGGGAACTTAGCGAATCGGAGGGTGATTCTTTAGCTGATTCGCTATGGGAACTTAGCGAATCGGAGGGTGATTCTTTAGCTGATTCGCATAAGGAAGCCTAACGAACTAGACTTGATTCTTTATCCAATTCGTTAAGGGAAAAGGGTAATGAATTACCCTTGATTCGTTAAGACCATTCATTAACAGAGATAACAAATTAGAAAGTCCAATTCGCTAAGACCAAAGTAACGAATTAGAAGTTTAACAGAAGGACAGAATGGTCCCTGAACTTAGAAAAGAATGAATTAATTACAAATAAGCTAGTTATATGGCTAGTAATAGATAATTGATACGAGTAATTGTTATACAGTTAGTCGTGCCCAACTAAAGAAAGGAATAACTATTAACGGTGAACGTAACCGACTTCAGGTGAGTTTCTAGCCCCATTCCTTGTTATGATTTCGGGGCTGTGTGCATACTCGATGTGATTAGTTAATACACTTATCCTAAGTGATAAGTGTATGCCATATATGTATTATGTGAATTGTATGAATGGTTTCTTGTCGATACATGAACGATCTTCGGAATTGCATGTATTGCTATGAAATGGTTATGTTATATGTATGTTGTAAGATGAATAATGAATGATGTATGTATGAAACTTACACTTATGTATATAGAAAAGTATGTTAAAAAGGTATGCAAGAAAGGGTACCGGACCTTAATAATATCCGAGGATGAAGGGTACCAGACCCTAATAATATCCGAGGATGAATGGTACCAGACCCTAATAATATCCGAGGATGGAGGGTACCGGACCCTAATAATATCCGAGGATGGAGGGTATCGGGCCCTAATAATATCCAAGGTATGTAGGGTGAATGCTCTTTATAACGTAAGGTTAGATATGTATGTGTATGAAAGAATGATGGACAGGTTAAGTATGTAATGCGTACCTACGGGCACGTATATGTGTATGTAAAGTAAGTTATGTGATTAACTAGAACTCACTCAGCTACGCTGACTTTTAATATGCATGCAGGCAAATAGATTGAGGTAGCTCACGTGATTGAAGACACATGGCATTGAACGGAAGATACTGGCATCTCAAGAAAATGTTATGATGTTTTAAAAGACTATGTTTTATGTTTAAATGACTTCGAGTGTTTGTTAAGACAAGATTTAAGAGATTTTGTAATATGTTTATGGTTGAAGCTATATTCCGCGTAAAGTTTTAATTAACTCTGATATTTAGAACTGTGTTTATGAGTAAATCCAACACCAAAGTAGGGCTACCGATAATGGGCCTTACAAGTTGGTATCAGAGCAAAGTTCGAGAGATTTAAGCATCCTATATGCTTAGACTCGAACAGAGAATGGGATTAAAGTAAGATAAGAAAGAAGATGCCAGTTCAAGAATGCCATGTATCACTCAAGCAAGCCCAATAACGGTAAATTGTATGGTTAAATATGTATGTTAATGTTAGCTTGATTGCTAAAGAAAGGATATGTGAATGTTAGGGATATGATTATTTGATTGATTAACTGTTTAGGATAGAACCAGCACAAATAGACTCATAAGGGGAAGTGTATAGGACACGGAAAGTAACGTGATCAGCTAATCACAATTGGCCACTGTTATTACCTGTTAGCCTTACTATCCTTGTACTAAATAGTTCCTTGAGTGATGACGTTTGTGTTTTCCCCTTTTAGAATACGATGGCTGGAACGGGAGGCGATGCAGAAGCGGGAGTAATTGCTAGAACTGAGGGCCCCGCTAGACGTCATGGCAGGCCTCGTCGTGTCCAACGACCTTCGGTAGAAATAGCTTCCAACACCGAAGCCGAAGGAAGCGTAGCTGGAGGAAACCTCAACAACAATGAAGGGGTTTAGCTAGATCCCTTAATCCAAGCAGCTATTGTACAAGCTGTAGCCACTGCTGTGAAGAACCTGAATCCCGAGAGATCTGCTGGAGATCGTGAAAGAACAGCTGAAGGAGCAGGAGGGGATGGTAGGAAAGACGATGAAGGAGAAAGAGAGGCCTCGAGTGAGGTTAAGTCTGTGAAGGTTGATAATAGAAAGAGGGGCCGAGGTGGGTGCAACTATAAGTTCTTTAAGGGTTGTGACTCGCCGAAGCTGACTGGTTTGGGAGACGCAATCGCTACTCTTCAATGGATAACCGCCATGGATAAAATTATCCGCATTAGCGAGTGTCGTCCCGATCAAGCTGTCGGTTATGCCAGCCAATCGTTTGAAGTAGAGGCAATGTACTGGTGGGAGTTGGTTGAGCAGATGAAGAGTCGGAAGGAGATTAAGGCTATGAGGTGGGATGATCTGAAGGAGCTGGTTATGAAGAAATTATGTGCTAACGCCGAGGTAGGGAGGGCAGAGATGAAGTTCTTGAACTTGAAAGCTGGGACGATGACACATCATGAGTACACCACAGAGTTCAACCGAATGTCTAGGTTGGTACCCGATATGGTCAACACTGAGGCTAAAAGGATCAAGTGTTATGTGAGGGGATTGCCACAAAGAGTCCATACGCTAGTCAGGACGAGTAAACCTGCTACCTTTGACTCTGCTGTCGAGCTCGCATGGATGGTTTATGCAGACCTGGCTGCGGATGATGTTGTGGTGGAAGAAGAGAAGAAAGATAAGAAGTGGGTTAATCATGTCAAACGACCGGGTACTCAGTTATGGAACTCTAAAGACAAGAAGCAGAAGGTGGGGGAGAGAAAGACATGCAAGACGTGTGGGAAGGTGCACGGTAGAGAGTGCAGGTGGGGCACTGGTTCGGATGTGTGTCATAAATGTGGAAAAGCTCATGGTGGGGAGTGTAGACTTGGAACAAATGCCTGTTATAAGTGTGGGAAGGTGGGGCACTATGCTAACGAGTGTGATGTAAAACCCGCATGCTACAAGTGTGGTAAGACGGGTCATATGGCAAGAGAGTGTACTGATGGTGGGGCTGGAGGTAGTGGGAAGAAAGATGCCGATCAAACTAGGCCAAGGACATGCTGACCCAGGAGCAGGCTAAGCAGATTCCGGATGTTGTGACTGGTACGTTTTTAGTAAACGGTATTTCTGCTTCAGTATTATTTGATTCGGGTGCGAATAGAAGTTTCGAAGCTACACCGTTTAGTAAGTTAGCTAAAATGAAATGTTGCCGAGTGTCTGAAACCTTTATAGTAGAAACCGCTAGTGACGCTTCGGTTAAAATAATGCGAATGGTTAAAAACTGTAAGATAGAGTTAGAGGGACATGAGTTCCCTGTTACTTTGTCTGTTATGACCTTAGGAGGGTTCGATGTAGTTCTGGGGATGGATTGGTTATCTGAGTTTGAAGCTCAGATAGTATGTAAGAGTAGGATAATAAGGTTAAATTCTTTGGATGGTAGTGAGGTGACGTTTTATGGTGATAAGGAAAGTTCCGGCCTTAATATCATTTCGATGATCAAAGCCGAAGGTTTATTACGACGTGGATGCGGTGCCTACCTGCGTATGTTGTCAACGCTACGGCCGAGACGAATGAAATGAAAGATGTCCCTATCGTGCGCGAATACCCAGAAGTATTCCCAGAGGATCTTCCGGGGTTGCCACCGGAGCGAGAGATAGAATTCCAGATAGATTTAGTACCATTGGCCCAACTCGTTGTGAAAGCGCCTTACCATCTAGCTCCGTCCGAGATGAAAGAACTGATGTCCCAACTGCAAGAACTCCCTGACAAGGGTTTTATTAGATCAAGTGTTTCCTCGTGGGGCGCACCAGTGTTATTCGTGAAGAAGAGGGATGGAAGTATGAGAATGTGCATAGACTATCGCGAGTTGAATAAGCTTACGGTAAAGATTAGATATCCTTTGCCAAGGATTGATGATCTGTTTGACCAACTGCAAGGTTCAAGTTGGTTCTCACGGATAGATCTCAGATCAGGCTATCATCAACTTAAGGTGAAAGAGGCAGACATCCCTAAAACAGCGTTCTGAACGCGATATGGACACTACGAGTTCCTCGTGATGTCGTTGGGTCAAACAAATTCTCCCGCAGCATTTATGGACATGATGAATAGGGTGTGTCGGCCGATGTTGGATAAGTCGGTTATCTTCTTTATCGATGATATATTGATTTATTCAAAGAGTGAGTCTGACCATGCCGAGCATCTGAGAGAGGTGTTAGAGACTCTGAAGAAAGAGAAGCTATATGCTAAGTTTTCGAAATGCGCGTTCTGGTTGCGAGAAGTGCAATTTCTAGGTCACGTGATTAATCCTGAAGGGATTACCATTGACCCAGCTAAGATTGAAGTGATAACAAATTGGAAGACTCCACAGAATCTGACTGATATACGAATCTTCCTAGGGTTGGCTGGCTACTATAGGAGATTCATCGAAGGTTTCTCCAAGATAGCCGCACCGTTGAACGGTATGACCCGAAAGTTGATAGTATTCAGTTGGGGTAAGTTTCAAGAATAAGCTTTTCAGGAGTTAAAGAAAAGACTCACGCAAGCCCCAATCCTTGCTCTACCCGACGGTGACGAGGATTTGGTTGTTTGTACTGATGCTTCGCATCGTGGGTTAGGTTGTGTGTTGATGCAACGAGGGAAGGTGATAGCTTACGCGTCTAGACAGTTGAAAGTCCACGAGAGTACTTATCCGACGCATGATTTAGAGCTAGCAGCAATAGTGCACGCCTTAAAGATATGGAGGCATTACCTGTATGGTACTAAGTGTACTATTTTTACGGATCATAAAAGTTTAAAGTACTTCTTCGAGCAGAAAGAGTTGAACATGAGACAGAGGAGGTGGTTAGAATTGATTAAGGATTACGACTGTGACATTAAGTACTATCCTGGTAAAGCTAATGTAGTCACCGACGCGCTAAGTCGTAAGAACGAGGAAGTCATTGCAACGGTGAAGTCATACCAGTTAATTATGAATTCAAGTCTGTTTGATGAAATCATCAAAGTACAGTCTGAAGTGTTGGTAGATGAAGGGCTAGTGAAGAAAGAAAGAATTTTTGGTCAGAAAGACGAGTTGATGGAAAACACTCATGGTGTTAAGACTAGGTTTGACCGTATGTGGATCCCCCGCCATGGAGGTCTCAGAGGTCGAATCTTAGATGTAGCTCATAAGACAAGGTATTCGATTCATCCAGGAACTACGAAGATGTACCAAGATTTGAAAAGAGATTACTGGTGGCCATGCATGAAGAATGATGTAGTAGATTATGTCAGTAAATGCCTAACTTGCTTGCAAGTCAAGGCAGAGCACCGGAAACCCTATGGAAAGATGCAACCTCTAGAGATACCATAGTGGAAATGGGAATACATCACCATGGATTTCATAACTAAGCTACCTCATACAGTTAAGCATCATGATACCATCTGGGTGATAGTGAACCGTTTGACCAAAAGTGCTCACTTTCTGCCCATACGAGAGGCCATCTCGTCAGAAACGTTAGCAAATTTGTTCATAAAAGAAGTTGTAGCCAAGCATGGAGTGCCGTTATCGATCGTGTCTGATAGAGATACTCGATTCACTTCGAGATTTTGGAAGAAGTTCCATGAAGCTAAGGGAACGAGATTGAACATCACTACGGTGTATCATCCTCAAACCGATGGACAGCCTGAAAGGACGATCCAAACCCTTGAGGATATGCTACGTGCTTGTGTTTTAGACTTTGGAGGAAGTTTGGATGATCATCTGCATCTAGCAGAGTTCTCCTATAACAACAGCTACCATTCAAGTATTGGTATGCCACCGTTTGAGATGCTTTATGGTAGACGATGTAGGACCCCGGTGTGTTGGGGATAGATTGGTCAGAAAGAGATGGGAAGCCTAGAAGTTGTGCAAGAAACCTCTTCGAAGTTCGATCAGATCAAGGCAAGAATGAAAGCTTCCCAAGACAGACAATAGTCGTATGCCGATAAGCGGAGACGACCGATTGAGTTTAACGTTGGTGACAATGTGATGCTCAAGGTCTCGCCTTGGAAAGGAATTATCCGTTTCAGAAAAGGGGGAAGTTGAGTCCGAGGTACATTGGACAATTTAAGATTATAGATCGTGTAGGTGAAGTGGCTTATAAGCTGGATATGCCAGAAGAGTTAGAAGGAATTCATTCAACCTTCCATGTTTCTCACCTAAGGAAATGCCTAGCTGATGACACGTCTCATGTGCCATTAATGGACATTGAGGTTGATGAACAGTTGAACTACATTGAGCAACCGATCGAGATAGTTGATCGCAAGGAGAAACAACTTCGTCACAAGGTTATACCTTTAGTGAAAGTGATATGGAAGCATCGCAAAGGTTCAGATGCTACTTGGGAAGCTCAGGATGAGATGCGCAAGTTTTACCCGAATTTGTTTATGTAATAGTTAGGTTTCGGGGACGAAACCTCTTTAAGGAGGGAAGACTTGTAACATCCTACTTTTGGTTATAATATTAAAATAAGTTTCGTCTATTTTATAGTGGGTCGTTATCGGTTTAGATAAACAGAATACGAGTTGGGCTAGTGTTGGGTAAATGGATATGGGTATGGACATGGGTTAGGAATGAAAGATGGAAAGACCATGGGCTTAAAGCCCATGATCCATAAATATATAAACCCACAATCACCATTAAATTCCTCATTTTACACATAATCCATACACCACCAAAACACACACTTAAGCCTTCTCTCTAGTTCTCTCCTTATCTAAACCGAAACCAAGAAGGAAACCGAGCACCGACACGAGGTAATACTATTATGATGTTTTATTAGCTTAAACCCGTTATATTTAGTTACGAAGCAACGAGCCGACACCGTTACATCGTTAAAGTAACGATATTCGAGTGGAATCGGGTATAAAACAAACCTAAGATGAGCTTAGGGGTCACCCTAGCTCTGATCTGGATCAAACGGGACGAAAAACGATGAAAAACGGTGAAAATACGTTTTTCCGGTGAGATTAGCGATTTTCCGGCAATGGCGGCACCGGAAAGTGGTACGAGGTTAAGAGGAATGTCAGGGAATATTCTGACATTCCCTGACCTAACCCTAGTTCGCTATGGGAACTTAGCGAATCGGAGGGTGATTCTTTAGCTGATTCGCTATGGGAACTTAGGGAATCAGAGGATGATTCTTTAGCTGATTCGCTATGGGAACTTAGCGAATCGGAGGGTGATTCTTTAGCTGATTCGCTATGGGAACTTAGTGAATTGGAGGGTGATTCTTTAGCTGATTCGCTATAGGAACTTAGCGAATCGGATGGTGATTCTTTAGCTGATTTGCATAAGGAAGCCTAACGAACTAGGCTTGATTCTTTATCTGATTCGTTAAGGGAAAAGGCTAACGAATTACCCTTGATTCGTTAAGACCATTCGTTAACAGAGATAACAAATTAGAAAGTCCAATTCGCTAAGACCAAATTAACGAATTAGAAGTTTAACAGAAGGACAGATTGGTCCTTGAACTTAGAAAAGAATGAATTAAATACAAATAAGCTAGTGATATGGCTAGTAATAGATAATTGATACGAGTAATTGTTATACAGTTAGACGTGCCCAACTGAAGAAAGTAATAAGTATTAACGGTGAACGTAACCGACTTCAGGTGAGTTTCTAGCCCCATTCCTTGTTATGATATCGGGGCTGTGTGCATACTCGATGTGATTAGTTAATACACTTATCCTAAGTGATAAGTGTATGCCATATATGTATTATGTGAAATGTATGAATGGTTTCTTGTCTATACATGAACAATCTTCTGAATTGCATGTATTGCCAGGAAATGGTTGATGTTATATGTATGTTGTAAGATGAAGAATGAATGATGTATGTATGAAACTTACGCTTATGTATATAGAAAAGTATGTTAAAAAGGTATGGAAGAAAGGGTACCAGACCCTAATAATATCCGAGGATGAAGGGTACCGGACCCTAATAATATCCGAGAATTAAGGGTATCGGACCCTAATAATATCCGAGGATGGAGAGTACCGGACCCTAATAATATCCGAGGATGGAGGGTATCGGACCCTAATAATATCCGAGGTATGTAGGGTGAATGCTCTTTATAACGTAAGGTTAGATATGTATGTGTATGAAAGATTGATGGACATGTTAAGTATGTAATGCGTACCTACGGGCACGTATATGTATATGTAAAGTAAGTTATGTGATTAACTAGAACTCACTCAGCGTTGCTGACTTTTAGTATGCACGCAGGCGAATAGATTGAGGCAGCTCGCGTGATTGAAGACACATGGCATGGAACGGAAGATACTGGCATCTCAAGAAAATGTTATGATGTTTTAAAAGACTATGTTTTATGTTTAAATGACTTCGAGTGTTTGTTAAGACAAGATTTAAGAGATTTTGTAATATGTTTATGGTTGAAGTTATATTCCGCGTAAAGTTTTAATTAACTCTGATATTTAGACATGTGTTTATGAGTAAATCCAACACCAAAGTAGGGCTAATGGTAACGGGGCCTTACAACTTTCATCTCCGTTTCCACCATTCCCACCACGAGGATCGTTGAAACAATCATACTCGTGGTCATCGTCCTCATTACTTTCATCCTCCTCCTTCTCATTCTAATTATCACCATCATCGTCGTCGTCATCATTCGTTTCATCATAATCGTCACCACATCCATCACCTCCACCACCTCCTTGAGCTACAGGAGGTTGTTGTTGAACAAATACAACTAACGCGGATGTAGCAGAAGTACTGACTTGTTCACCCATAGTAGGTGTAACAAGTGGTGAAGTTGTGACCTACCCAGTTGTGGCGGCAATAGTAACCACAAGTTCGGTACTAACTATAGTTCCAACAACCTGTGGAGTCTCATCGACGCTTGCCTTCACTGGAGTGAACCTCCTTCACCAACATCTTTCCTAGCTTCACTAGTGTATAGAAAACCATGTAAGTTTCCTTGAGCTCTGACCCTTTCGGCATCAGCGACCAAATTTGAGAGAGCTATTTTTCGTCTATTGCTCTGCTCGGTCCTTGGCTCATTTACACGAAGAAAACCACGGAATGTCTCCATGAGATGAGTCCTTAAATTGTTCACATCATCATCTGTCAACCGCATCACCTCCATAAGTGCAAGGTACTGGTTGACCAATAACTCATTCACGCGACTTTGAATCTCGCGTTGTTCTTCCATCTCACCTTCAAGCTGCTCTATCACTTTAAGCAGCTTCACACTCTCACCCATCAATCTATCCACGTCCCTTGAGGAACTGGATCCACCTTCCACCAAACTGACTCTTGAGGTCAGGCGCTCAAAGTATCCAAACCCGATCGAGTGTAGAGTCCAATTCCGTTATGAAGTTGTTCACAAAGTTTGAAGCGGAAGGAAGACCAGACTCTAACCCAGAGATGTTCGACCGAAGCATCTCATTCTCAACATGTAGATCATCGTTTCGCAAAGAGTTTCGATTAATCAACTCTTGTTGATTGTTGATCCTTCTTTTGTTAGGTCCCAAAACGACCACACACAAATTTTTCACTTGATAAACGTTCGAGACGGATGCGGTAATCAAACGACCCAACAAAAGATAATATAAAGATAGAATATAAGTGAACGATCTCGTTGACGGTTAAAATCTTTATAACATAAACAATGAACCGACCCACCCAAGGTGAGCTCCCATTGGGTAGATGATTTACACCATTAAAACAGACACATAAAAGACTACAAAAGGTTCTTAATACATATATTCATCTAGAAGCCTTATCCTGTTGAAGCTAAGCGCGCATCATGAAGCTCTCGGTTAGTAGGTGATGTCACCGGATCTCCCTTCCCGAAGAACATTTTTCCGGCTAGGTGACTTCATGATCACACGATGGCGGCAGCATAACATCTGGAATTGAAAGAACTCAGTTTTTCAGTGGATACCAAATTTTCTTTTGTGGGACGTTTTTATGGCCACCTGTAATAGGCTAGGGTTGACATGATATGGGATGATGGGGTAGAGGCAGTATCGTTTATAATCGTCTGATGGATGACTGACTGGAGATCGATTTTTCAGGCGGGCTACAATGGGTGCGACTGATGGCTGCTAGACCAACTTCATGCTTGACAACTTGGGCTGCTGGTTTTTTTGGGCTTGGTGGAATGCTTTTGTTGAATTCGTTTATTTTGGCCAATTATGAGGAGTTATTTATGGACGAGTAACTCGTTTATTCTTCGAGGTGACCAAAGAAAGTCAGTATTGATAGGTTTTTTTTATCAAACAAAAAAAGTTAATATCACAAGTCATGGGGGTGATTGTAAGGAAGAAAAAAAATTTGAATTATGATATCAAAAGAACTAAACTCGTTAAATTTATTATCTCAAGCTAATAATTAAAGTGTGCGAGAAATCTGGATATGAGACGAGAGCTTCGGTGCATAATTTTAACTTCAACGGAAAGGAGATCTTATGGAATGTTTGCTATTTGGCTTTACATAGGACTTTAGTTGTTAGTTTTATGTGTGTGTTTTGTAAGGTGTAACCAACCACCCAAAGGGAGCTCACTTTGGGTGGGATCGGTTCGCTTAATATTATTATTCTTTTAAACCGATTACGGAATCATTCACTATCCTCCATGTTATCTTTATATTATTTGTTCGATCCTTTGATATCATCGCACCCGTCTCGATCGATTATCATGAACAAATCCGTTCTTTATGTTAGATCCGGTTTTATGAGACCTATAGTCAGCCGGAAAAATTGTCACCAAAATTTTCAAGAAGAATTTTCCTATTATTCAGATTATTTAGAAAAAAGTTCGTTTAAGTAAACCATCCACATATAATTTATTAGTATGGGTCGCCCTCCTTTTCTTTCCTAGGCCCAATACATCTAATTTTCTTTAGTGGTCCAATAATATAAATCCAAAACTATTACGCCCTCCTTCATACAACCTAATTCTCCTCTAGTTATCTCATAAAAGACATCTATTAAGTGGCAAGAAGCGCCACATACCGCCATCGATAACCCTAACTGATAAACTCTTGCTTGCCACTGTTTGAGGAAAACAACGTCATATCTGAGGGTTAGAATTCTATACATATCCGTTACTTATATTTTATTCTTTTTTGTTTTGAGTTATTTCGTTAGTGCGAATTCCAATTCCATTTTATAGTAACTTCCATTTTCGTTATGAATGGGCATTCTTACTTCTATTCGGTTTCAACGTGTAGGGAAATGGAGATAGGATATATCAGTCAAGTATAACATGTTGATTGTTCATAGCAGTATAACAAGCATGCGGTGAATTCACATGGTAATGTTAACCTTTACCGTTATGAATCATACTGTTAGACATGTTGAATTACGTCACCACTTTAGAGCTCTAATTATTTTCCTAGAACAATATAAGTGATGTAAACACGCAATTTTGATTTCTGAATACGGTTATGCATAAGTAGAATATATATTAACATTGAATGATTGATACTCCGTTATTGCAGTATTAATTCAAGTTCCAATGTATATTGTTAACAAAATCAGTTATAGTGTACTCCATATATGGCTTATCGACAACTAGAGGGTGATAATCGTAAATGTGTAAAATCTTGCTCTAATCTTAAAAATGCACGTCCACGTTAAGTTTTATGTATTATTTTTGTATGCGCGTATACAATAGTGTTAAATCGATTATATTCGGACTCATTGTTAATCGATCATGTTAAATGTATTAACTGATATAACAGGATTACTTCAATCATCGTTTAGATTAGCATCTTCAGTCATCGTTTATATCTGTATTTATTATTTATAATCGTTTGCTAGTTATATTGTTAATAAAAAATCGCTATTAATGTTTGCTTCGACATTTTCTTTATGGAAATTGGATACTCAGATTTGGTAATCTTTAGGTTTGAGTTTATTTATTTTTGTACAGATAAGAGTGTTTGATTTCTTAACATTATAACTGCAGAAAATGGACCAGGTGAACAAATAAGTAAGGCCCGATGCAGGTGATATCGTACAGGCGAAACAAGGACCCTCAAGAAACAACCCAAGCGAGAAAAGGGCCCAAAGTGTCCGTTCACATACGACTGTTCCCCTGCCACCTGGTTTTGCGCCGCTGACTAATAACACTCCTCGAGTTGACCTGATCAATGATCCAACTCAAGACATGGTTGGACAAGTTGTAACCGGCGTTGTTCAGGCAACTTTTGACGGTGGTTACTTGCTCGCAGTTAAGATTGGTAACTCAAGAATCCCATTAACGGGAGCGGTTTTCAAACCGGGGCACGCTGCCCCAATAACACCTAAAAATGATGTGGCACCGCATGTTGAAGTGATCAAACGGGCTTGCAGCGGGTATCCAACCGAAACGCAAGCTTCAACAAAAATCAAACGAGAATAATATGCAACTGGTTACTTACATCGGTAATGGGCCCGACCCCGTGGATACAGCCCCACCGCCACCTAAAACCAACTACGGAAAAATGACAGATCTTTTGATTGTATGAATATTTATTATTACTTAGTAATTTACTCTTTTTTATATATTTTTTTATTAACACGTTTTTGACACTTGAATATTGAAAATTTTGGTTGTAGGCTGTCCATCGCGGTGCTGACCAGGTTGCCCAATACGAACGTTATAGAAAAGGTCATCAGGCGGGAAATTGATGGAAGTTCGGTGACAATGTATGATCAATGTTTTTGCATTCTGGTTGTGCAAGCCCACATAAGGAAATCGTTGAATTCCTTAATTTTGTTTCCTCCATAGTTGTGATTGTTGCAAAATCTTGGTGATCAAACAATTAATAATAACAAGAACACAATGATGAAACGAATTCTTATTGATATGAATATTTGTCTGATACAATTACAAAGGGATTGATGAGGGTATATATAAACCCTATCAATACAGTCGCGACGTTTAACAATAACCGTTTCAATCTGTTTACAATATTGACCCTAACCTATTTACATTGACACCTTTAACCCTAAACTAACTTTAAACTAATGACAAATAAACCCTTATAACTTATAATACAACTAATATTTTGTTTAACTTCAATAGTGATTTTCATTTTGTTTTTCCTTTCATGTTTAAACACATTAAAAATTAAAAGGTGGCAACATGGGTCAAAACGGCCGGGTAAAACACCTCAGCCAAGTGTTTTTTTTTCGAAGAGAAATCTATATTCATTTGAAGTAGACCATATTAATTATGTGATGGATGAACAAATTTTATTAATCAAAATATATAATAAACTAGGTTTGTACCCGTCGCGATGCGGGGTATATTAACGTGCATTCGGTTGGTAGAAGTTCTTTATGATTGCGGTGGTACATTAACGTGCACTCGGTTGTTAAAAGTTATTTATGATATCGACACTAAACTGAAAATATTAATCCGTTAATGTAGAAAACAATAATGATATTGGTATAACATATAATATAAAAATTTAACATATTAAAGAAAAACAAATACAACTTATGGTCAAATCAGCATAAATTTGACTTCGTTATGAAACTTAAACTAAACCAAAAGATTAAATTAGAAAACGCCTAGAATACTCGCATAACTTATTATACCAAAAAATATCATTTAAAACTGTGACAATCGTCAATTTCAGGTTAAGCCCGTTAACTCAACTCCGTCAATTCAAACTTTAAGATCGTTGAATCTATAACGCACACTTCATTACATTTAAACTAGGGTTTAAATGACGCTTAACACTTACTACATGTGTAGTCTTTCGGGATTTGCACCGAAACGCAAACGAGTTGACGCGAACGATTGATAAATAAACGACAAACGTCAAAACAATAATTATGTGATAATTACGTGTTAGATATATGTGTGTTACTTGATTGTTATGTGGAATGTTAAACAAGAAACAAGAACCAACTAATTAGGCTAGAGATGTAACATTTGGAAGTTTAGGGACTAGAGTGTAACTTGTATATCTATAAATATATCATTATCACAAAACCCTAACCTATCTCCTTTCCCCTCACAAAAACCGACGGCAACCTAACCCCCCCCCCCTTCCGTGCGATCGGCTCACATACACACACCAAACACTTGGTTTTAATCTTGGGTTTTCACAATTGAAGCATCCTACATCCGTTTCTAATCATCTCCTACCTTCCTCTTGCTTGTATTGGTGTTTTGAAGGTATAACTTGCAAACCCTAGGTCCGACTTTTTCCTATGCATGGTGTTCATATGATTCTTGTTTATTTGATGGTGTATTGGTGATGATTTGATAGCTAGTTTTGATAGTATTGCATGTTAATTGTTGTGTCCTTGATTGTGAGTGCAAATAAAACCCTAATCTTGTATGTATGGTGTAATTGAGATGCATGGATAGTAGTATTAGTGTCTAGCATGTTATATGATTTATTTGTGATCCATGGCTAGTGAAATTGTTAAGTTTTGATGTGAACAGAATCTGGGCAGAATGTGTATACGATGTTTAAATGACTGTAACGAAGTGTAAACGTGAAAATTGGTTGAGATTGTGGTTACTGCAGTAAACTAGGTTGAGTCTAGTTTCCATGAAGTATAAGTTTGTAATTTTTGGACAAGTAGAAGTGTACTTTTATTATTTTACAAAAACGTGGTGCAAAGCTGAGCTGTTAGACCTGCTGTTAGGTTAAGTTGTAAATGTTATATCTCATGAACCACGAGGCCAATTGGGTTGGTTCCACTTCTGGAAGTTGACTCATTGAGTTAGGAATCAAACCCAAGTGGTCTTGCATTTATTGGATTTTTCGTTTAACGGGAATTGCAAATAACATTCTGTTGCGCATGAATCTGACTGATATGAGTTTGCTGTAATGTTTTGGTCATTATAAGAAAAATATGTGGAATAAAAATAAGATAAAATATGTTCTAGAAACCTAAGATATGTATGCTTCTGTGGTGATTTTTGGTGAATTAATTGAGACGTTATGATCGGTTAAATAGTACAATCTTTCAAGTAGAAATTCTGTCATAATGAAACTAACTGCTGAGTTGTGTAAAAATGCATGAAATATGATAGTTTTTATATATTTGTTATGTTTTGACCAAAATACCCTTGCGGGGAATAGTTGCTAATTGATTGCCATGAATTGACCAAATTGCCCTTATGGGGAATAATGGTTAGTTAATTTTGTTTGTTGACCAAAATGCCCTTACGGGGATAATTGCTAGTAAAGTATGTTATTAGTACGTGACACGAAAGTAATTGCTCACTCATGTATCGTATCACAATTGTACTTGTTTAAGTCACACACGATTCACAAACGAAACACGAAATCTGTTACGTGCATAGGTATTATGTGCCGAGTCTAAAGACTCGTTAAACGTACCGATACTTAGAAAATCTCTTTGTTATTTAGAACGCTAGAGAGTTTCTACGACGCGCATCACTTGGTGATCTATATCGGGATATTCTTCGCAAACAGTGAGTTTCACTTACCCCGCTCTTTGAACTGTTTTCAAACGTTTTTCACTTGGGGGAGATAACATAATCCGATAAACGTATTTTTCTGAGATAAACGCATATTTAAGATTTTGTTATAAATTATATATCACTTGTAAAGGCTAAGCGGCAAACGTAACATTTGAAGTCCCACACATCGGACCGGTTAATATTTGGAATAGCGAGTCACTGTTGAGTAGTACTACTGGGTTTGACAAACCCCACCCGACACTAAGCTCAACTGGAGGTTGAGTGGGTGTAATTTTGGCTAACACTTACCATGGTCTGGATTGACCTGGTGACGGGCACTTGATAAACAGTCAGCTTCGGTCGCGAACCACTTAGCGATACTTGTTGTATAGATTAGCTACCTATCGATATATAATTTGACATAACACTATCTGGTAATGCAAAACACTGAAACGCCGTAACGTGGTTACGCAACACTGAAACGCCGTAACGGGGTTACGCAACACTTAAACGTCGTAACGGGGTTACGCAACACTTAAACGTCGTAACGGGGTTACGCAACACTTAAACATCGTAACGGGGTTACGCAACACTGAAACGCCGTAACGAGGTTACGCAAAACGCTAAACGATTTATCTTATTTAACTTGTGAACTCACCAACCTTGTGTTGACACTTTTAGTATGTTATTCTCAGGTAGCCGAGGCGGGCGCGCGGTTTAGGAGCATGCATTAAACGAAAATACTTATATTCTGCAAACTTAATTTTAACAGTTACATTTGGTTTTAAGTCGTCCTGCGTGACGCAACTTTTGAATTAAGGTTTTTACGCTTCCGCACTTATTTGCATTTAAACGTTTTTATGGTTTGATTATAACTAATGATTCCGATCTGCCAGTTCACACCCTCTGACGGTAAAACTCCGTTAGTGGATTTTGAGGGTGTGACAGATTGGTATCAGAGCCATTGGTTATAGCGAACTAGAAGCTGCATGCATACTAGACTATAACCGCAACGACCCATTAGTTATAATGATACGCACTGCATAGGTTTGTGTAGTCTTGAAATCTTATTTCTTTACCTCCTTCACTCATACGCGCGCATATACACGGCTTACCTGTAGGAATGTCGACGCCACCCTCATCATCATCCGATTCGATGACGCATGCTCACGGGAAGGAACCGCAGTTACCTACTGCCTCGCCACCCCGTGTAGTCCCGGAACTCGAAGCTCCTGCACCGAAGAGGAACCGCCTATCCGGAGGCCTGTATGAAAACGACGTTAGCTGGGATTGGTACCCCAACATGATCAGACGTATGGTCTACCGTGAACTAGTTCCCCCATTGCTTCACCCGAACCACCCTGCTTACCCCAACACTCTACCACCCATAACCGAACCTGTGGAGCGAGTTCTCGCAGCTGTCGTTTCTTGTTTGGAGCGTGATGTGGGTTACATACGCTACACGAGAGAGAACGTTTCCAGATTGTTAAAAGACGAAACCGAGAATAAGGAGGAGATTGCCCGCATGGCGGCGGCAATGAAAGATATGCAAGGGGCTAGTGATCAACAGATGAAGGTTATGATGAAGATGCAAGCCGAAATGATAGACTTGAAAGAGCAACTCCAAGAAGCAAGGACCCGAACCGAGATAGCGTTAGAACGTTGCGATATCCTACAAATGCAACTTGCTCAGAACGCAGCAGAACCTGAGGCAGAGCCTGAGGCCGAACCTGAGGCAGAGCCTGAAGTAGAACCTGAAGAAGATTCCGAAGAGGAGCCTGAGGAAGATCCCGAGGAGGAACCCGAAGAAGAACCAGAGGAAGAACCGGCTGAGGAGGAGGCACATTCAGAGGTGTCCTCAGATGACGACATCTAGTGATGATGACACTTAGATGGAGGGGTTGTCTCCATCCGAACTATTATTTTTCTATGATTTTAAGGATTGATTGGAAATACTTTGTAGCGAATACAATGGTTTTAATCATGAATTTTTATTTAGACTAATATGTGGTTGTGATGTGATGTTGTTTCTTATTTTCTTTCTTACCTATCTTTTATTACATGTATGGTGTGTTGTATATGAAAGAAAAATTCATGTTTAACATGTTATACTGTGATTCTAGGAAATGGCCGGAAGAAACGCTGGACGAGGACGTGGTAACATCAGCATGACTGCAGCTGAACTCCAAACTCTGCTGAATGACCATGTTGCTGCCGCTTTAGCTGCACACGTTCAGAATCAAACAGGAGGTCCGAGTGGAGCATGTACCTTCAAGAACTACCTAGACTGCAAGCCCAGTACGTTTAAGGGCACTGAGGGAGCTATAGGCTTCCTGCGTTGGGCTGAGAAGGCCGAGTCGGCCTTTGAGATGTGTAACTGTCCCCCTGCCAGTAGGGTCAAATTCGCTGCTGGGACACTTGAGGATTCCGCCCTCACTTGGTGGAATTCGAACGTCCAGATCCTTGGATTGGAACTGGCTAACGCGATGAACTGGGAGGAGTTCAAAAGCATGATGCGAGAGGAGTACTGTCCGAGGGAAGAAATTTCGAAGTTAGAGTCGGAGTTTTGGTCGTTGAAGATGGTGGGTTCGGAGATTGAAGCCTACACTACTCGTTCGCACGAGTTGGCTGTGATGTGTCCGCGGATGGTGGATCCGCCGAGCAAGAGGATAGAAATGTACATTGATGGATTAGCACCGCAGATTCAGGGTATGGTGACGTCTTCCAGACCAGCCACGATCCAACAAGCGATCAGTTTGGCTCACAAACTGACGGATCAGGCTGTGACCCAGGGTGCGTTACCACCGAGGGGTTCGACCGTTAAAGCCCGTGACAACCAGAGTCACGACAATAACAGCAACAGTAACCCGAACAGCGGGAAGAGAAAGTTTGACAACACCAGATCTTCATCCTCAAACCTCCCACCGCAACACCACTTCCGTAAGTCCGAATTTACTCGGAGCTTCAACACTCAGAATCACAACAACAACAACAACGGTAGCGGGCAGGTTTCGAGCGGATATGCTGGGAAATATCCAAAGTGCAACAGGTGCAACTTTCATCATGTTGGCCAGTGTGACCGTGTCAAGTGTCAAAGATGCGGAAAGATAGGTCACCAAGCGAAGGAATGTAGAGTTGACCTTGCGGCGAAGGGTGCTCCTAAGCCACCGATGACGACGAAGGGATGTTTTGAATGTGGACAGGAAGGCCATTTCCGGAAGGATTGCCCCAAGCTGAAACAGAATGACAACAATGGGGGTAATGGAAGTGGCAGTAATGGTGGAGGAAATGGCAAGGGAAGAGCGTTCGTGATTGGATCGGGTCAAGCCCGCAATGATCCGCATGTGGTGTCTGGTAAGTTCCCTGTAAACGATTGTTTTGCTTCTGTTTTGTTTGACACTGGAGCTGATAGGAGTTTTGTGTCAAAAGCTTTTAGCCAACTTTTAGACCTTACTCCAACCCCGTTAGACGCTAAGTTTCCTGTTGAATTAGCTAACGGTAAAACTGTAGTAACAACTCATATACTTGCGGAATGTAAGTTGAAACTGTCAGGTCATGTCTTTGATATCGACCTTATTCCTTTTACGCTTAGTAGTTTCGATGTCGTTGTCGGCATGGACTGGTTATCCGAGAACCGAGCGGAGATTATATGCCATGATAAGATAGTCCATATTACCACCCCTTCCGGCGAGATCATTTCGGTCCGAGGCGAGAGAAGCGGCATGACCACCAGCGTCATTACCCTTTTGAAGGCACAGAAGTATCTACGAAAGGGTCATCCGGCAATTTTGGCGCAGATTGTTGAGAAACCCGCGGAGGAGAAACGAATTGAAGACATACCGGTTGTGCGAGACTTTCCGGAAGTTTTCCCGAAGGATTTGCCCGGACTCCCTCCTATTCGTCAAGTCGAATTTCAAATCGAGTTGACACCCGGTGCAGCACCCATAGCACGAGCCCCGTATCGGCTCGCACCGGCGGAACTTCAGGAGTTGTCCACACAGTTGCAAGATTTGTTGGATAAAGGTTTTATCCGACCTAGCTCATCGCCATGGGGAGCCCCTGTCTTGTTTGTCCGAAAGAAAGATGGGACTTTCCGAATGTGCATCGACTACCGGGAGTTGAACAAGGTGACGGTCAAGAACCGTTATCCTTTACCCCGAATTGATGATTTGTTTGACCAGCTTCAAGGATCGAGTTACTACTCGAAGATTGATCTACGATCCGGTTACCACCAGCTGAGAGTGCGCGAAGAAGATATCTCAAAGACGGCTTTCAGAACACGGTATGGTCACTACGAGTTTTCGGTTATGCCTTTTGGCCTAACCAACGCGCCAGCCGTATTTATGGATCTCATGAATCGAGTATGCAAGGCGTACCTCGACAAGTTCGTGATTGTTTTCATCGATGATATTCTCGTCTACTCCAAGAACGAGACTGATCACGAAGAGCACTTAAGGATAATTCTGGAACTACTGAAGAAGGAACAACTGTATGCTAAACTCTCGAAATGTGAATTTTGGCTTCGCGAGGTTCACTTTTCAGGACATGTGATCAACGAGAATGGTATCCATGTCGATCCCGGTAAGGTAGAGGCCATCAAAAACTGGGAAGCACCTAAGACTCCGATTGAGGTGCGACAATTCCTAGGACTGGCCGGCTACTACCGGCGTTTCATCGAGGGATTTTCAAAGATTGCTCAACCCCTCACCGCTTTGACTCACAAGGGCACTAAGTACAATTGGGGTGACGCGCAAGAATCCGCTTTTCAACTGTTGAAAACCAAGCTTTGTAGCGCCCCTATTTTAGCTCTCCCCGAGAGAACGGAAAATTTTGAGGTACACTGTGACGCATCTATACAAGGTCTCGGTTGTGTGCTGATGCAACTCGAGAAGGTTATAGCCTACGCCTCTCGACAACTACGGGTTCACGAGAAGAACTACACGACCCACGATTTGGAACTCGGAGCTGTAGTGTTTGCTCTTAAGATATGGAGGCATTACTTGTACGGTACCAAGTTTACCATTTACACCGACCACAAGAGTCTCCAACATATCTACGATCAGAAGGAGCTGAAAATGCGACAGCGTCGTTGGGTCGAGCTGCTTAAAGATTATGATTGTGCCATCAAGTACCACCCTGGCAAGGCCAACGTGGTGGCCGACGCCCTCAGCAGAAAAGAAACAGATAAACCCAGACGGGTGAGAGCATTGCAACTCACGATTCATGCCAGCTTACCCGATCAGATTCGCGATGCGCAACTGGAAGCTTTGAAAGATAATAATCTTCCATCGGAACTCATGCGGGGCATGAGCAAGCAACTTGAAACCAGATCGGACGGGGTCCGATATTTTGAGAACCGGATTTGGGTTCCACGATACGGAGAGTTGAGAACTCTAGTAATGGACGAAGCTCACAAGTCCCGATATTCTATCCACCCTGGCTCAGATAAAATGTATCATGATTTAAAGGCACTTGACTTGTGCCAGAGTCAAGATAGAATACCAGAAACCATCTGCTCTACTGCAACAACCGGAACTCCCAATGTGGAAATGGGAGCACATCTCAATGGACTTTATTACGGGTTTGCCTAAGACACCGAAGGGATGCGATACCATCAGGGTGATCGTTGACCGGTTGACTAAATCGGCACACTTCCTAGCAATTAAGGAAACGGACAAAATGGAAAGACTGACTCGCGTATACATGAAAGAAGTGGTGTCTAGACACGGAGTGCCTGTCTCGATCATTTCCGATCGAGATTCTCGTTTCACCTCGCACTTTTGGAAGTCGCTGCAAAGCGCACTGGGCACCCGTCTCGATATGAGTACAGCATACCATCCTCAGACGGATGGGCAAAGTGAACGGACTATTCAGACCCTGGAGGATATGTTGCGTGCATGTGTTTTAGATTTCGGAAAAAGTTGGGAACCCCACTTACCCTTGGTAGAGTTTTCGTATAATAACAGCTACCACGCAAGTATTAAGGCAGCGCCGTTTGAAGCGCTGTACGGACGGAAGTGTCGATCACCACTCTGCTGGGCAGAGGTGGGTGACAGCCAAATCACTGGTCCGGAACTGGTACTCGAAACCTCGGAAAAGATTGTTCAAATCCGAAACCGCATGGCAGCAGCACGAGATCGCCAAAAGAGTTACGCCGACAAGCGCCGAAAACCTCTCGAATTTCAAGTGAACGATCGGGTGTTACTCAAAGTCTCACCTTGGAAAGGTGTGGTTCGCTTTGGTAAGCGAAACAAACTCAACCCACGGTATGTTGGTCCGTACCGGATAACTGAGCGCATTGGTCCGGTGGCGTACCGACTGGACCTACCAACAGAACTCAGTGGCGTACACGATGTATTCCACGTATCAAATTTGAAGAAATGCCTGTCTGATGAAACCCAAGTAGTCCCTTTGGAGGAACTACAAGTTGATGAACAGTTACGGTTCATTGAGGAACCAGTCGAGGTTTTGGATTGGGAAACCAAAACGCTCAAACACAGCAAAATTCCAATCGTTAAGGTTCGTTGGAACTCGAGACGTGGACCGGAGTTCACGTGGGAACGCGAGGATCACATGATGAAAAAGTATCCTCACCTTTTTGAAGGGCTAACCAAACACCGAAAACCGCGAAACCCGGCAAACCGTCAAACATCACCGGAGGTATGAACTAAATTTCGGGACGAAATTTCTTTCTACTAGGGGATGATATGACAAACTGAAAATTTTTTTTTCTTACTTTTTCAGACACTCATCACGACTTGACTCAATTTTCGGGACGAAAATTCTTTAACATGGGAATGATGTGACAATCGTCAATTTCAGGTTAACCCCGTTAACTCAACTCCGTCAATTCAAACTTTAAGATCGTTGAATCTATAACGCACACTTCATTACATTTAAACTAGGGTTTAAATGACGCTTAACACTTACTACATGTGTAGTCTTTCGGGATTTGCACCAAAACGCAAACGAGTTGACGCGAACGATTGATAAATAAACGACAAACGTCAAAACAATAATTATGTGATAATTACGTGTTAGATATATGTGTGTTACTTGATTGTTATGTGGAATGTTAAACAAGAAACAAGAACCAACTAATTAGGCTAGAGATGTAACATTTGGAAGTTTAGGGACTAGAGTGTAACTTGTATATCTATAAATATATCATTATCACAAAACCCTAACCTATCTCCTTTCCCCTCACAAAAAACGACGGCAACCTAACCCCCCCCCCCTTCCGTGCGATCGGCTCACATACACACACCAAACACTTGGTTTTAATCTTGGGTTTTCACAATTGAAGCATCCTACATCCGTTTCTAATCATCTCCTACCTTCCTCTTGCTTGTATTGGTGTTTTGAAGGTATAACTTGCAAACCCTAGGTCCGACTTTTTCCTATGCATGGTGTTCATATGATTCTTGTTTATTTGATGGTGTATTGGTGATGATTTGATAGCTAGTTTTGATAGTATTGCATGTTAATTGTTGTGTCCTTGATTGTGAGTGCAAATAAAACCCTAATCTTGTATGTATGGTGTAATTGAGATGCATGGATTGTAGTATTAGTGTCTAGCATGTTATATGATTTATTTGTGATCCATGGCTAGTGAAATTGTTAAGTTTTGATGTGAACAGAATCTGGGCAGAATGTGTATACGATGTTTAAATGACTGTAACGAAGTGTAAACGTGAAAATTGGTTGAGATTGTGGGTACTGCAGTAAACTAGGTTGAGTCTAGTTTCCATGAAGTATAAGTTTGTAATTTTTGGACAAGTAGAAGTGTACTTTTATTATTTTACAAAAACGTGGTGCAAAGCTGAGCTGTTAGACCTGCTGATAGGTTAAGTTGTAAATGTTATATCTCATGAACCACGAGGCCAATTGGGTTGGTTCCACTTCTGGAAGTTGACTCATTGAGTTAGGAATCAAACCCAAGTGGTCTTGCATTTATTGGATTTTTCGTTTAACGGGAATTGTAAATAACATTCTGTTGCGCATGAATCTGACTGATATGAGTTTGCTGTAATGTTTTGGTCATTATAAGAAAAATATGTGGAATAAAAATAAGATAAAATATGTTCTGGAAACCTAAGATATTTATGCTTCTGTGGTGATTTTTGGTGAATTAATTGAGACGTTATGATCGGTGAAATAGTACAATCTTTCAAGTAGAAATTCTGTCATAATGAAACTAACTGCTGAGTTGTGTAAAAATGCATGAAATATGATAGTTTTTATATATTTGTTATGTTTTGACCAAAATACCCTTGCGGGGAATAGTTGCTAATTGATTGCCATGAATTGACCAAATTGCCCTTATGGGGAATAATGGTTAGTTAATTTTGTTTGTTGACCAAAATGCCCTTACGGGGATAATTGCTAGTAAAGTATGTTATTAGTACGTGACACGAAAGTAATTGCTCACTCATGTATCGTATCACAATTGTACTTGTTTAAGTCACACACGATTCACAAACGAAACACGAAATCTGTTACGTGCATAGGTATTATGTGCCGAGTCTAGAGACTCGTTAAACGTACCGATACTTAGAAAATCTCTTTGTTATTTAGAACGCTAGAGAGTTTCTACGACGCGCATCACTTGGTGATCTATATCGGGATATTCTTCGCAAACAGTGAGTTTCACTTACCCCGCTCTTTGAACTGTTTTCAAACGTTTTTCACTTGGGGGAGATAACATACTCCGATAAACGTATTTTTCTGAGATAAACGCATATTTAAGATTTTGTTATAAATTATATATCACTTGTAAAGGCTAAGCGGCAAACGTAACATTTGAAGTCCCACACATCGGACCGGTTAATATTTGGAATAGCGAGTCACTGTTGAGTAGTACTACTGGGTTTGACAAACCCCACCCGACGCTAAGCTCAACTGGAGGTTGAGTGGGTGTAATTTTGGCTAACACTTACCATGGTCTGGATTGACCTGGTGACGGGCACTTGATAAACAGTCAGCTTCGGTCGCGAACCACTTAGCGATACTTGTTGTATAGATTAGCTACCTATCGATATATAATTTGACATAACACTATCTGGTAATGCAAAACACTGAAACGCCGTAACGTGGTTACGCAACACTGAAACGCCGTAACGAGGTTACGCAAAACGCTAAACGATTTATCTTATTTAACTTGTGAACTCACCAACCTTGTGTTGACACTTTTAGTATGTTATTCTCAGGTAGCCGAGGCGGGCGCGCGGTTTAGGAGCATGCATTAAACGAAAATACTTATATTCTGCAAACTTAATTTTAACAGTTACATTTGGTTTTAAGTCGTCCTGCGTGACGCAACTTTTGAATTAAGGTTTTTACGCTTCCGCACTTATTTGCATTTAAACGTTTTTATGGTTTGATTATAACTAATGATTCCGATCCTGCCAGTTCACACCCTCTGACGGTAAAACTCCGTTAGTGGATTTTGAGGGTGTGACAAAAACGATGTTCATTGGGTTGGTAAAACCCGGACGTTACAGCGGCAAGTCGACGCAAATTGGGTCGATTCCGGTTTAGTTCGTTACGACATGGGAACTAAAAACAAAACAAAATGTTGGTGGTACCCCGGGCGTTACAGCGGCGAGTACATGTGAAATGATTCTGTTTGGGTTATGTTCATTATGATACTTAACTAAAAAAATAATCAATGATGCATCACAAGCTGATTCCGCCACGTAGACCAATGATGTTTGTTACAGTTGTATAATATAAAAAACGACGATCGATAAAACCACGACATTATGACGGAGAGTCGATTTGAATTTCTTTGGTTTCGGTTACGTTTGTTACGATATTGAAACCGAAATAGAAAAACAACAAAAGTTGGATGATTTGTCAAAAGGCAGTGCCGCCACGTGGACTATGGTCTTGCGACACCAAACTTCTAAAATGTTATATATAGTAATTACGATTAGATGATAATATAACAAATAATTTAACCATTTGTAACTTCTGAAATTATGAAATTATATGTGTTGCGGTGTTTTAAACACCAATTATTTTTTTTACAAAGTTTATAGTTTGTTTAAGAAGTTCATGAATTCCTTAGAGCGGATATGAAATTAAAAATGCTTTAAAAAATATAAACTTCACATATTCTTATAAGTACTTACTAAACACTTATATAACTTAAATTTCAACAAAACAATAAAAGAAAAAAATAAGCTAAAATGGCTACTCATTAGGCTGGTCCTCGCGTGCATAAATGATCAACAACGCGGTGTGGGTAACGAGGTTTGTGGTGAGATAGTGTCAAACGGACGAGTGAAAAAAAGGCACAACGATGTGGCATATAGTCCTATTAATTCGGTTATGGAAGGACCTGGCCAAGGACTCCACGTGGGCAAGATTAAAAAGTATGAAAAATCACTTATTTAATTTTTAACCAACCCCCCCCCCCCTAACCGCTAAAAAAAATAATTAAATATTCTTAAATTTAATTTTATTTAAAGGAAAAAAAACCCTAAAAATACACATTCCAACTTGCTTCAAATTCACTTGTAATTTCAAAAAAAATCACAATACATTTCTTTAAAATAACAGTGAGTTATACTGATGATAAAGCCCCATAAAATCTCCGTCTTTAATTCATCCTTTCATGATCATATCCCAAATAAATGAAGTCACAATAAGTTTTTAAGAGGAGTACTTGATGTTTGATGGCGCCGAAAAATGTATATGTTGTGGAAGGAGGAATAAGGTTCAAGTTCCGGTCAACGAGGTTCAAGTTCTGGACATAGAAAGAGCTGTGAACGCAAAGAATAGGGGTCGTGAAGATATGTAACATAGGTTTCCCAACATGTTTGGAAGCATTGACAGTATGGTTTGGACTTCGAAAAAAGGTGCAGTTTCTTGGTAAAGGCAATATACACAAGTGATCAAGGTTGTCCTACCAATAATGATTGAGGTAGTTTGTAACACTCCGACTTAAGAGGAAACGCCCAGACGTACAAATTTCTCAAAACACATGTGACACTATTTAGTGACAATATTATCATTAATTAATTTAAACATCAAATACACAAGTTTGAAGATAAAATGATGAAGGCTACTTGACGAACAAGCCATGTTATATTTGGAGGCCCATGATCGTGTCTCCAAAGGTGGCCCACGAAAACGAGCATAACTTGGCCCACAAAGCTCCGTTTGAGGCCTATTACCTATCAAATCGAAGCTTGAGAACAAAAGGTTGCATGACCCGTTGTGTAAATAATTATAAACTTTGGTTTTGGGCCCGTTGTATTAGGTTATAAACAACGCTTTTGTGTCCGTTGTAAAAGAGGATAATACACCGGTTTTAGCACTTTGTAAAAGTTATAACAATGGTTTTTCAACAACGACAGTCCCTTTTGTATTTTGTTAGTATACAACGGTTTGTTAACATTGTAATTTACAAATTATACACTTGTTAGAGGCCCGTTGTAAACTTCTGGCACCGCAGTTAAGTGTTAATTGTCGTTTAGACATAACACACCGGTTGTTGAACCGTTTTAAATATCACATTTCATCTTTTGCAATGCAACATATATAATGGTTCCTAGACCGTTTCAAAAACCATATATTAATGTTTTAAATTGGTCATTTTCTGTACTAGTGTTAGTTCGCATGTGCAATAAAGAGGTAAAGGTAGAAGAAATTCGTGATGCTATAAAATTCTTGGGTTTTTATTGCTAAACAATATGTCTAAATTTAAATGGATAGAATGGTTGGATTTGTTAGAATTTAAAGTGATTTAGTTAGTTGGGCAGTCCCTCTTCATGTTGTAGAGAGGGTTGTTGTTGGTCTTCAAAAATACACGTGTGGTATTTAGAAATTGCACATAAACTCGTAACACTATTAAAATGACAATAATATATTTATTTCATTTCTACTAAGTCGCAAGTATATCATTTTTTTAAATAACATTACATCGGAGATAAAATAAAGTTCAATTTACAAAAAACCTAAGGTAAACTAATTGTCTTCATCCTTAGTACTTCATCGAATCAACTTGTAGCATGTTGAAAATAATATATTTTTGTCAACACGTATGTTAGGGAGTTTTCATAAGTTTAATTGTATGGTAAATAAAACTGTTAAACGAATCACATGCCAACGACTAATAATCCCAAACATAAAGTAAATAGAAACAAATAACTCATCCCGTTCTCCCTTGCACTTAAACGAGTGAACCAGTTGAGTTTAATTTCACACTGGATCCTAGAAATAATAAAATATTTTTAGTTTCAAAATATGGTTCAAGAAACAATTGAATAAATAAGAATGCGAGATTCGGTCGGTTGTTTGGAGTTTTTAAAGGTTTCATGACAAATTAATATATATTTAGTTAATAATTAGTTTTTAGTCTTTTAGTCATGAAAGTTTTTGTAGGTAAATTTTAATTGTTTAGAAGAAGTTGGGTTATAATGAAATTCGACTCGTTTCGAGGAAAAACTGGAACATGCATAAAAGAATGTTGTCTTTAGAATTTTATAAGATGGAAGAATAAAAGTATGAACATTTCCAAATCTTAACCGAGTGGATGCTTAAGCGAGCTGGGTTTGTTTTTGATGGACTAACACCGTTGTCAAGTTATTTATGACAAAGCATTGTCCTAAACGATGATACAAGACTATAACATAAAGACGAGACTTGAACTTAGACAGTTTGATTTTGACTGTCAAGCTAAAGCAAGAACACCAAAATGCTAGCCAGGGCGAATTTGAGAGTGAATGGGGTTGTGACAAAGGATTAACAGAGCTTGGAGACTCTTTATATATGCACAAATTTCATCAATAACAAGGTCAAAACAAGTTAATTGGAAAATTAGTCAAAGGGATGAGACTAGGGCTTGATTTGAGGAATTTTGATATTATAACACCACTCCTAACTAGAAATGATCACAACTGTTAACAAAAGGGCGAGAATTCGGCCAAGCATGGTGCTTGGCATGTGACAACTATGAACTCGATTATATCACACACACTATACTACCACTTATCATCATACCACACTGTAGTACAACTTATCATCAAACAAGTACTCAAATATACTTACTAAAATGAATGACTTATATGAAAATTTAAACCTGAAAATTGTTTAGCCAAAATTAAAAACTACAAATTCAATATACATGTCGTGATAAAATCTAAATATCGCAAAAATAAAAATGATGTTTGTAACCAAACTCAAATTACACCGGGGCAACGCGCGGATAACATTCTTAGTTAAATATTGACATTGAATACAACTTTCTATGTTTCCCTCATTATCTATTTAATCATAAACCACAAGTACTGAAATATACTTACTAAAATGAGTAAGGACTTATATGAAAAGTTAACCTTGAAAATTGTTTAGCCAAAATTAGAAACCACAAATTCTATATATTCATCGCATGTAATAATAATAATAAGACTCCACCGTATAAATCTCAAAACCACTTTCTCCACAGTCTCCTCAATCTCAACGCTAGCTAAAAACTAGGGTTTCAAATTACTAATCCGATCAATTAAAATCTCAAGGTACAGTTACAATTCCAGTTCATATCAATTAAATCTGCATGCAAATGTATAACTTTTGGGTAATTTGCAAACTTGATGATCATTGCTTGTTTACATGTCTAATTTTACATGTAATTTGTAAATTGATGCACAGATTCACGATCTGTATAACAAAGGTTGCTCGAAGCTCGATAGATCGTAAATCGGCGCCAGGTGAGTGCGAATTTCGTTTTCTAGTCGTAGATTCTGAATTCTGATGATTATTCGCAGGTTTAATTGTTTGTGGTATTTTTGCATTGACTCACAGTTGAACGATCTATAGAAGGAAGGAATCTTGGAGCTCGATAGATTGTCATTTCCTGCTAGGTGAGTTAAATCTTTTTTATTTGTGGTATTTTGCATTGCTGATTTCTGTGTGAATGTGTTAAATCTTTTTTATGTTCCATCGAGAGTCTAAAACTGTCCGCGTTTGTTTGTAATCACTCGATGTTAAATTGGATTGTGTGTTGAGATCTAGGTTTTGTAGTTACTGTTGTATTCTGTAGGCCGGTTTTTAATGTTATGAGTAAATGATGAGAAAAATAATTAGTTTTGTGTGAATATGTTTAATCTGTTTTATGTTTTGTTTTTCGTCTAATAGTGTGTTTGTTTATAATTGCTTGATGTTTGTTTATAATCGCTCGATGTTTAATTGGATTGTGTGTTGATATTTAGGTTATCTCGTTACTATGGTATTCAGTAGGTTTTTAATGTTATTAATAAATGATGAGAAAAATGAGTTCATAAACAAGTTATGACATCCATATGCTGAATTTATAATTAACTTCTGATACTTGGTTAATTGCAATGTTAAATTTATTAAATTTAGTCTATATAGTTAACAAAATCAGCTATATAGAAGTCTAGGAGCTGATTATAATCATTAATGTGCAAAAAATCTTGCTCGAATCTTACAACGCTGCGGCACATCATACGTAAACTTCTACATATTATTTTCCTATGCGCGTATGGAATCTGTTTATTCTCGTTATAGGAGGTAAAGTCCTTAGCCATTGAAGTCTGACTCATTGTAACTAATAATGTTAAAAGTTTTAACTAATATAACTGGATTACTTCATTCCTCGTTTAGATTGACATCTTCGGTCATTGTTTATATCTGTATTTATGATTTATGATCGTTTGCTAGATATGTTGTTTCTCAAATATTGCTATTAACATTTGCTTCGACATTTGTTTATGGAAATTGGATACACAGATCTGGTAATCTTTTGGTTTTGAGTTTATTTATTTCTATACAGATAAAAGTGTTTGATTTCTTCACTGCCGAAAATGGACCCCTCAAGAAACAACCCACTGACTAACAACGACTCTTCTCGGGTTGACCAGATTAATGATCCAACTCAAGACATGGTCGGACAAATTGTAACCGGCGTTGTTCAGGCAACTTTTGACGGTGGTTACTTGATCGCAGTTAAGATTGGTAACTCAAGCATCCCATTAACGGGTGAGGTTTTCAAACCGGGGCACGTTGCCCCAATAACACCTGAAAATGATGTGGCACCACATGTTGAAGTGATCAAACGGCCTGGAATTCCGATTCCAGCGGACATCCAACCGACGCCACCTAGACCCAACTACGGGTTATCCTCCACTGTCCCACAAGCTGGTTCAATAGGAACTGTGGTCCCGGTTGTTCTTCAACCGAAGCACTTATCAAACAATATACCAAACAGTATATCCAAGAACCAACCCGCACCTCATTTGCGGGCCTCACTAAGCAAGCAGGTGCACTCAGTTCAGCCATTGGCAGTTTACCCACCAAACGGGTCTATAAGTCAACCATCTTATTTTCCATCTGGCTCTCAGTTTGGTGATATGAATGAGCCTCTTTTTGTTGAACCGTTGCAAACCCGACACCCGGTTCAACATTTCCAACCATCACCTGTGTTTGGAGGCGTGCCGCATGGTGGGACCGGAAGAATGACAGATCTTTTGAATGTATGAATATTTATTATTACTTAGTAATTTACTTTCTTTTATATATTTATTATTAACAAGTTTTTGACTTTCGAATATTGAAAATTTTGGTTGTAGGCTGTCCAGAGCGGTGTTGACCAGGTTGCCAAATACGAACGTTATAGAAAAGGTCATCAGGCGGGAAATTGATCGAAGTTCGGTGATGATGTATGATCAACTTTCTGGTCGTGCAAGCCCGGAGATCATTGAATTCCTTATTTATGTTTCCTCCATAGTTCTAGATTATTTCATAAAAACAATAGTTGCTTTGTTTATGTTCCATATTTATGTTTCCTCCATAGTTGTGATTTTCTTTTTGTTTTTCTTTTCAAAAAATATAGTTAAGTACGATTTAGATGATGAAATAATACAACAAATAATTTGACTGTTTGTAACTTTTGTAAATTATGAAATTATATGTGTTGCGGTCTATTGAGAACTAAATCTTTTTTTGCAAAGTTTCTAGTTTGCTTTAGAAGTTCACAAATTATTTAGAGTGGATATAAAATTTACAAATGCTTTTAAAAAATATAAACTTCACCTATTCTTATAAATAATTACTAAACATTTATATAACTTAAATTTCAATAAAAGGAGAAAAAAAAAGAAGCTACCGGTTATCAGAAAAAAGTGGAATAGTAAACTCGTACATATTGTCGGTTTGGAAGGGTTGTTTCTCAACAAGTAGTCAGACAAACATGTTGAATTTCCCAATGATATCATTAGTACGATCACGCCGCAAATCGTCAACTTTACATAAAGGAGATCCAAGAATCTTCAGCGGATCTTCCTTTGCAAAACCGGATAGCTCATGCCCATCAAAGAATATGAGGTGATGCATGCTTTTGCAATGAATGATCACTTCACCCGTGTCATTATCGAACTCCCACGAGATGAAGTCGTATAGAAGATTGTCTTCAAAGGGTGTGCCGTGCAGGATTTGTTCTCCATGATATTCTGGCATCTTGTATCTCCATCCTTTGACAGCCTTGTTGGTGAAAGGACATGCTCTACCAGGATTCATAGAGAGCCTTTCCTCCATTCATGTTTCAGGAAGCGTTTGAACCATCCTTCCAGTGTGTCTTCCTCTTCTCCACCACCATCGTCCTTCTAAAGTAATTCATGTCAAGAACGGACATGGTGTGCTATATATCTATAGGATAGATATGTCAGATCCCCATTAGCACGTCGAATAACCCATCTTTGCCTATCCTTATGCCAACATGAATAAAGGATTGGAGAATCATCATGATAAGGCTTCGACCTCCATCTTAGACTTGCCATGCTGCTCACACTATAGTGCTTTACGCATTTCTTCGACTTTCTTTGAGAAGTCTTAGTGGCTAGAGTAGCAACGAGTTCTTTGCCAACACATTCCTTGATTTCTCTTTCTGGAGTGTCTGGATTAGGCGAATAGTTTATGCCATCATCGCTTTCATCCTTATTGTCTTCCACGGCTTCTTGGACTGGCGAGTTTGTACATGCAGTAGAATAAACATTAAGTAAAGAGGACATTTCAGCCTCAACTGCAGCGTCAGTCTCACGAGTTTTCTCAATCTCATATGGCGGATCTTCATCTACCGCCTTATTTCCCTCAGTGGCAGTGGCATGACCATCACCACTTTTGTAACATCCTACTTTTGGTTACAAAATTAAAATAAATTTCGTCTATTTTATATAGGTTTAGATAAATAAAATATGAGTTGGGCTAGTGTTGGGTAAATGGATATGGGTATGGACATGGTTAGGAATGAAAGATGGAAAGACCATGGGCTTAAGCCCATGATCCATAAATATATAAACCCATAATCACCATTAAATTCCTCATTTTACACATAATCCATACACCATCAAAACACACGCTTAAGCCTTCTCTCTAGTTCTCTCCCTATCTAAACTGAAACCAAGAAGGAAACCGAGCACCGACCCGATGTAATACTATTATGATGTTTTATTAGCTTAAACCCGTTATATTTAGTTACGAAACAACGAGGCGACACCGTTATATCGTTAAAGTCACGAGATTCAGGTGGAATCGGGTATAAATCGAACCTAAGATGAGCTTAGGGGTCACCCTAGCTCAGATCTGGATCGAACGGGACGAAAAACGATGAAAAACGGTGTAAAACGGTGAAAATACGTTTTTCCGGTGAGGTTAGCGATTTTTCGGCAATGGCGGCGCCGGAAAGTGGTACGAGGTTAAGAGGGATGTTAGGGAATACTCTGACATTCTCTGACCTAACCCTAGTTCACTATGGGAACTTAGCGAATCGGAGGGTGATTCTTTAGCTGATTCGCTATGGGAACTTAGCGAATCGGAGGGTGATTCTTTACCTGAATCGCTATGGGAACTTAGCGAATCGGAGGGTGATTCTTTAGCTGATTCACTATGGGAATTAGTGAATCGGAGGGTGATTCTTTAGCTGATTCGCTATGGAAACTTAGCGAATCGGAGGGTGATTCTTTAGCTGATTCGCTATGAGAACTTAGTGAATCGGAGGGTGATTCTTTAGTTGATTCTCATAAGGAAGCCTAACGAACTAGGCTTGATTCTATATCTGATTCGTTAAGGGAAAAGGGTAACGAATTAGCCTTGATTCGTTAAGACCATTCGTTAACAGAGATAACGAATTAGAAAGTCCAATTCGCTAAGACCAAAGTAACGAATTAGAAGTTTAACAGAAGGACACAATGGTCCCTGAACTTAGAAAAGAATGAATTAATTACAAATAAGCTAGTGATATGGCTAGTAATAGATAATTGATACGAGTAATTGTTATACAGTTAGCCGTGCCCAACTGAAGAAAGGAATAACTATTAACGGTGAACGTAACAGACTTCAGGTGAGTTTCTAGCCCCATTCCTTGTTATGATTTCGGGACTGTGTGCATACTCGATGTGATTAGTTAATACACTTATCCTATGTGATAAGTGTATGCCATATATGTATTATATGTATTATGTGAAATGTATGAATGGTTTCTTGTCGATACATGAACGATCTTCGGAATTGCATGCATTGCCAGGAAATGGTTGATGTTATATTTATGTTGTAAGATGAATGATGTATGTATGAAACTTACGCTTATATATATAGAAAAGTATGTTAAAAAGGTATGGAAGAAAGGGTAGCGGACCCTAATAATATCCGAGGATATAGGGTACCAGACCCTAATAATATCCGAGGATGAAGGGTTCCAGACCCTAATAATATCCGAGGATGGAGGGTACCGGACCCTAATAATATCCGAGGATGTAGGGTATCGGAGCCTAATAATATCCGAGGTATGTAGGGTGAATGCTCTTTATAACGTAAGGTTAGATATGTATGTGTATGAAAGATTGATGGACAGGTTAAGTATGTAATGCATACCTACGGGCACGTATATGTGTATGTAAAGTAAGTTATGTGATTAACTAGAACTCACTCAGCGTAGCTGACTTTTAGTATGCACACAGGCAAATAGATTGAGGCAGCTCGCGTGATTGAAGACATATGGCATGGAACTGAACAAGAAAATGTTATGATGTTTTAAAAGACTATGTTTTATGTTTAAATGACTTCGAGTGTTTGTTAAGACAAGATTTAAGAGATTTTGTAATATGTTTATGGTTGAAGTTATATTCTGTGTAAAGTTTTAATTAACCCTGATATTTAGAACTGTGTTTATGAGTAAATCCAACACCAAAGTAGGGCTACCGGTAACGGGGCCTAACAACTTTCATCTTCGTTTCCAGCATTCCCACCACGAGGATCGTCGAAACAATCATACTCGTGGTTATCGTCCTCATTACCTTCATCCTCCTCCTTCTCATTCTAATTATCACCATCATCGTCGTCGTCATCATTCGTTTCATCATAATCGTCACCACATCCATCACTTCCACCACCTCCTTGAGCTACAAGAGGTTGTTGTTGAACAAATACAACTAACGCGGATGTAGCAGGAGTACTGACTTGTTCACCCATAGTAGGTGTAACAAGTGGTGAACTTGTGGAACTGACCTGCCCAGTTGTGGTGGCAGTAGTAACCACAAATTCGGTACTAACTATAGTTCCAACAACCTGTGGAGTCTCATCGACGCTTGCCTTCACTGGAGTGAACCTCCTTCACCAACATCTTTCCTAGCTTCACTAGTGTATAGAAAACCATGTAAGTTTCCTTGAGCTCTAACCCTTTCGGCATCAGTGACCAAATTTGAGAGACCTATTTGTCGTCTATTGCTCTGCTCGGTCCTTGGCTCATTTACACGAAGAAAACCACGGAATGTCTCCATGAGATGAGTCCTTAAATTGTTCACATCATCATATGTCAACCGCATCACCTTTATAAGTGCAAGGTACCGGTTGACCAATAACTCATTCACGCGACCTTGAATCTCGCGTTGTTCTTCCATCTTGTAAGGCCCCGTTCCCGGTGCCTTACTTTAGCGTCGGATTTACTCATAAACACAGTTCTACAAATCGGAGTTTATTAAAACTTTCGCGGAATATAAAACTTTAACCGTTTATTACAAAACATTTAATCTTTTCTTTGATACCATAACCCGAAACATTTTATTTAAAACATCTTTTCTTCTATCTTCAGATGTTAGCCGCTCAATCCATGTCATGTGTCATCCTCATGCCCTCTCAATGAACATATGTACCTGCGTGCATACTAAAAGTCAGCTACGCTGAGTGAGTTCTAGTTAATCAGGTAACATACAGTACATACACATATCATAAACACATACATATCCGAAGATACATATCCGTACTTAATATTCTTATCTTCCTTTCATACATACATACTTTTATACTCTCTTTCTTTCTCTTCTTTCATACTTTTATTTTAAATCTTACTTTACTTACTTCTATGTTTTAAAGAGCATTACGCCCTACTACCTCGAGTATTACTAGGGCTCGGTCCCTTTTCTGCCATGAGTATTATTAGGGCTTAGTCCCTTTCTGCCTTGAGTACTATTAGGGCCCAATCCCTTTCTGCCTTGAGTACTATTAGGGCTCAGTCCCTTTCTGCCTTGAGTATTATTAGGGCTCAGTCCCTTGCTGCCTTGAGTATTATTAGGGCTCAGTCCCTTTCTGCCTTGAGTATTATTAGGGCTCAGTCCCTTTCTGCCTAAACTATTCTACACTATCTTTCTATAACCATGACTCCCATACATACACACAGTATTTATACAACATATATTTCAATCACATCTTCAAGTTATCACCAAGCGGTACATGCAATATCCGAAGATCATTCACGCACCGTCAAGAATTCATTCATATCATACATATATCATTCATACACTATGCATAATAGTCGTACCGTTATTTATAACCTGACATTACGCGCAATATCTGAAGATCGTTCACGTACCGACAAACAATCATTCATATCTATCACATATCATATATAGCATACACTTACCACTTAAGGTAAGTGTATTAACTAATCACGTCGAGTATGCACACAGCCCCGAAAACATAACAAGGAATGGGCTAGAAACTCACCTGATCTCAGCTACTTCTTCTGTTAACGGTTAGTCCTTCTTGAGTTGTGCGCGTCCAACTGTTTAATAATTGAATATCAAATACTACTCTAGCCACTCTCATTGCTAATTAATCAGTCTTACGCGTCTAAGCCGGTTTTACTTCATTGAATTATTACCGGTTAGTTAATCGTTACTCGTTTAACCTTTTAAAGGTATCATTCATAAATTATCAAAGTCTAAGGGCTATTATGTAATTTCTCATTCTACCTAAGTCCAGGGACCATTCTGTCTTTATTTTAAACTTCTAATTCGTTATATTAGTCTTAGCTAATTAGCTAAAGAATCACCCTCTAGTTCTCTAAGTTTCCTTAGCGAACTGGCCTCTAGTTCTCTAAGTTTTCCTTAGCGAACTGTCCTCTAGTTCTCTAAGTTTTCCTTAGCGAACTGTCCTCTAGTTCTCTAAGTTTTCCTTAGCGAACTGGCCTCTAGTTCTCTAAGTTTTCCTTAGCGAACTGGCCTCTAGTTCTCTAAGTTTCCTTAGCGAACTGGTTAGAGAATTACCCTTAACGAATCACCCATAGTTCTTATCCAGACTTTGACTCAAGGGTCAAAGTCAAAATCGTCAAGAACAGCAAATAGTCAACAGATCTTAGATCTGCAATTAAACCTTCGTTTCTTAACCAAATATCACGATTTTGGTATCAACGGAATCGTCTGACCAGCGCCTACAAACCCCAACCATCAAACCGGCCTAGCATTGACATTTAAGGGGTGCGATTTGGGTATATATAAACGGGTTTTCTTTAGGTTAACCATTAACCCATCAAATCTTAACCAATTTCAGTAAGTTTAGCTTTGTTGGATTCATTTTTTTACCATACTAACACAGATCTATCATTTCTAGACTAATCCGAACCTAAACGAACAAGTTCTCGATATAAACGTACCGTAAACGAGTCGAACTACGAACACGAGCTGGTCTTTGATGTTGTTTTGGTTCTTCACGACGATCTAGCACCAACAAACTCCGGTTTTCACCTTCGGATTTCGGCTCGGGTTTTAGGATGGTGTGTGTGTTTATCAAGGTGTAGGCTATGGTGTAGATTTGGATAAAAATGAAAAGGATTAGGGTTTAAGGGGTATATATACTCCCTTAAGCCCATAGACCTAAGGCCCATCTTTCCCTTTTGGTCCATAATTAAGCCCATCTAAAAGCCTACTTATCCTATCATATTTTATTATTATTATTATTACTATCTGAACGAAAAATTGGGATGTTACACATCTCACCTTCAAGCTGCTCTATCACTTTACGCAGCTTCACACTCTCACCCATCTATCAATCCACGTCCCTTGAGGAACTGGATCCACCTTCCACCAAACTGACTCTTGAGGTCAGTCGCTCAAAGTATCCAAACCCGATCGAGTGTAGAGTCCAATTCCGTTATGAAGTTGTTCACAAAGTTTGAAGCGGAAGGAAGACCAGACTCTAACCCAGAGATGTTCAACCAAAGCATCTCATTCTCAACATGTAGATCATCGTTTCGCAAAGAGTTTCGATTAATCAACTCTTGTTGATTGTTGATCCTTCTTTGTTAGGTCCCAAAACGACCACACAAAATTTTTCACTTGATAAACGTTCGAGATGGATGCGGTAATCAAACGACCGAACAAAAGATAATATAAAGATAGAATATAAGTGAACGATCTCGTTGACGGCTAAAATATTTATAACATAAACAAAGAACCGACCCACCCAAGGTGACCCACTCAGTTCGGCCATTGGCAGTTTACCCACCAAACGGGTCTATAAGTCAACCATCTTATTTTCCATCTAGCTCCCACTTTGGTGATATGAATTAGCCTCTTTTTGTTGAACCTTTGCAAACCCGACACCCGGTTCAACATTTCCAACCGTCACTTGTGTTTGGAGGTGTGCCGCATGGTGGGACCGGAAGAATGACACATCTTTTGAATGTATGAATATTTATTATTACTTAGTAATTTACTTTCTTTTATATATTTATTATTAACAAGTCTTTGACTTTTGAATATTGAAAATTTTGGTTGTAGGCTGTCCAGCGCGGTGTTGACCAGGTTGCCCAATACGAACGTTATAGAAAAGGTTATCAGGCGGGAAATTGATGGAAGTTCGGTGACGATGTATTATCAATGTTTCTGCTTTCTGGTCGTGCAAGCCCACATAAGGAGATCATTGAATTCCTTATTTATGTTTCATCAATAGTTCTAGATTATTTCATAAAAACAATAGTTGCTTTGTTTATGTTCCATATTTATGTTTCCTCCATAGTTGTGATTTTCTTTTTGTTTTTCTTTTCATGATTAAACACATTAAAAATTAAAAGGTGGCAACATGGGTCAAAACGGCCGGGTAAAACACCTCAGCCAAGTGTTTTTTTCGAAGAGAAATCTATATTCATTTGAAGTAGACCATATTAATTATGTGATGGATGAACAAATTTTATTAATCAAAAAATATAATAAACTAGGTTTGTACCCGTCGTGATGCGGCGGTATATTAACGTGTATTCGGTTGGTAGAAGTTCTTTATGATTGCGGTGGTACATTAACGTGCACTCGGTTGTTAAAAGTTTGTTATGATATCGACACTAAACTAAAAATATTAATCCGTCAATGTAGAAAACAATAGTGATATTGGTATAATATATAATATAAAAAATTAACATATTAAAGAAAAACAAATAAAACTTATGATCAAATCAACTGGTTGGTATCGGCTGACTTCTTTATGAAACTAATACTAAACCTAAAAATTAAATTAGAAAACGCCTAGAATATTCGCATATCACTGAAAATAAGACGGTAGAAACGATTATGGAAATGGTGTTGGTAGTGGAATTGGTAGTGGTAGTGGTGATGCCACTGAAAATAAGACGGCTGAGCCGTCATAGGAGGCTGAGAAAAAGAGGGAAACGGAAGCTGCATTGGAGGCCGAGCTCGCCTATTTATTTAACGTTTGTTCTTTCGCAGGTACCCTTCCTTCAGTTCAAAAAGCCGGTGAAGAAAATAAAGATGATGACGACGACATCAACTATTCTTTCGTACCTGACACACCAACTGGAAGAATGTTGAGCCAACCGTTGACAAGCATGTTGTTGCTCCTGTTGCTTTTCCTGCTAGCTATCGGTCAAGAAGAGGAATCAAATATTACAGCATAAGCATATTGGGAAGCATGCAAGCAAGGTCAAATTCAACAACAAATTCGATGATGTCATCACGCATCGCCTCGCAGTCACGAGCTCACGTCTTTGATGAGCACGATCTGGCTGGACTTGGACTCCGCGACCTCAGGAAGCTAGTTGAGTCGCCCCTTTTCACAGTCGAAGATGTCCGTCGTGACAACACGGACGTCATTGTTGGAAAGTTCAACAAGTTTGTCAGATTACTTGTTAAAAAGCAAATTTTTGAAAAAGATACAGATGGTGTATTTGACTATGAGTCTGAGTGCGAGTGGTGAGAAGGAAATAAGACATATACCAAAAGACTAGAGGGAGATTGTAAGGCCCGGTTTTGTTTAATTAAGTCTTTCGTATTTGTATCATTTCAGTTTTCGTTTAGAGTAAAGTGTTAAAATCATCCTTGAAGTTAGGTTGTTTTTGCGATTTTAGTCCAAAAAGTTTGGTTTTTGCATCTGGACCCTTGAGGTTTCCCTATCGTTGCCAATATTTTCTTAATCGATAACTCCGTTAACTTTTTACCGTTAAATTAGGGGCAATTATGTCTTTTTATATATTTGTTATTTAAACAATAAAAGTCAATAAGAAGCCAAATAAAAATTAATAATAATAATAATGATAATAATAATAATATAAACTGGATGTGGCTCAATGGTAGAGCACCCACTTTACTAGTGAGAGGTAGGGGTTAAAACCTCACTATCACCAATTTATATGGGAGATGTGAGGGATGACCTAGCCAGGGTTTGAGTCCTGATCTCTCCTGGTTTTACCGGCTCCTCGCTGTCGTGCAATTAGTCGGGTGTGGGGGTCGGGTTTTATCCGATGAATATAGGGTGGACCGCTAGGGGCTTCGTCCATCCGGAATAGTGGCCGGCTCCGACTACCTTTGGCCAATGGGGGCCGCGTACGGAGTAACCGGCGTTACTTAGTTGGTCGTTAAAAAAAGATATATTATTATTATTATTATTTAAATACATATCCATAAAAAAAACCTCAAGAAGCATGATTGCCATCCTCCTCATTTTCAACCCCTTGCCACCAATCTTCTTCGGCCACCACCGACCGCCCCTGCCTTCTCCAGCCACTACCACCAAAACCAACTCTCTAAAAAGGTCTTGGGATGCACCAAGATTGAAAAAACAGTGACAAAAAGGATTCATCTTCATTACAATTAAACCCTAGAATCAACTTTCACAACTACAATTTTAAAATTCAAGTATGACAGTAACAAAGCATGGTCAGGACCATAGGGCTTTGAATCGGTAAATGGAAACGAATATATTGACATTAAGCTTACCTGGAAACGTGCGGGACTCGATGGCTGGTGAGCTTAGCGAACACTTGTGGCGGCAGACAAAAGCCGATAGGCGATAGCGCGCAGGGTACAAGTGAGGTGTGTCTTGAAACGAGTGTGGAGAGTCGGTAATTACAGGTTCAAAAACAATTTATCGTTTTCCATAACTCCCGCTCGATTGACTGTAGCAATAATAATACATTTGAAGGTTCAAATCAGTTTCATTTGGTTCGATTTCAAGTTTTTAGTCAAGTGTTGTAGTTAGTTGATCGGTATCAGGTTTCGATTCATTCGAGCATTTAAGGCTCACTAGAGTTGCGGGACTGTGGCCGGAGATGGCGTCGGAAAGATGAGGCCGGGATAACAAAAAGAAGACAAAACATTTCATGTTAACCCCCTTTTAACTTTATTAAACATTTCTTGTTAATCCCCTAAACTTTGTACAACATTAAAACATTCAATTAAAGAACTGAAAAGACTTGTTTACCATTGACTTAACCATGAAATTAAACAGGATTAACAATTTGGACTAAATTAGCAACGATTGGGAAACGTCAAGGGTTCAGTTGCAAAAAAAAAATATTTTGGACGAAACTCGCAAAACTGATCAAACCTCGGGAACGATTTTAACAATTTGGCCTGAGGCCTTTTGTATTTGAAGCCCATTGGGCATTATTAATGAAAGAGGTGTATGAGTAAACACACACATATATAAGGTGTGTATCTCATACACCAACCTAACCCTCTCACAAAACATTATTGTCCAAGTATTCAACTCTCTCTCCTCTTCCCTTCACTCTCCAAGTTTCGGCTCTACCATACCCACACACAAGATCCGAAATCTCGGTCCAACTAGTTGTTTCCGCCAACTAGTTATGAGGTTGAGCCAAAAACGACTAGTATCTTAGTTTGTTTTGTTGTTTGATCCGGTTTCGGGACCTACATATATATATAATATATATATATATAGGGAAGAGATATTTTGAGAACTCTTTGAGTTTTAAGAACTTTGAGAACTAATTTGTAGCCACACATTTAATTAATTTTATAAACTTTTATGGTTGTAGTTAAATCATATTAAAATATTAGAAGATGAAAGAGAAAGAACAATTTAAAATGGTAAATCAACTACAAAAGGTTATCATGGACATTTTACCAAACCACACATTTAATAGAAGAAAACATAAGTCTATAAATCACATGTTTTTTTCTCATTGTGTACAATAAAACGAATTTTTTATATATATATAAAAAGAAGCATAATATTTTTTTACAAAACTTTAATAACTTTATTGTTCATGATTCATATGTGTAACATTTTTTTACGTAAGTGTAATATCAAAATACATAAATCTTTAAAGAAAAAATTACACAAAAAGTTGTCAATCAACTTGTTTTTCATTTCATAATCCTCATTATCATCTAATCATGGTAGGTTTTCAAGAAAAACAAAACACAAAAATAATAGTAATAATAATAATATGTAGAATATATGTAAATCAAATATGTCAAAATACACGAAATATATATAAAATTTACCAATTACATATAATACACAAAATACATAAATTACACAACACAAACTACACATATTACATAAAATACACATATTATTCAAATTACCCAAATTGTAGAAATTACACAAGTTACATATAATACACAACACAAAATACACGTATTACATAAAATACACTAACTACTCAAGTATAGAAATTATATAAGTTACACACACTACACAAATACATAAAGTAAAAAAATTAAATATATTACAAATAGCACAAATTATACAAGTTACGTTCCATACACATATTATAAATTACTAATTACATATACTTCAAAAAAGAAATACATATATTACATAAAAATATATATTTCACTAAATTACATATATTATATAAAAAGATATACATATATACAAAACTAGAAAAATGATATAAACCGGTTCCTCAGAAGTTCACCACGAGAAGCATTTCTTTTTTTTTCCTTTTTCTTTTGGTATAATTATGCATACCTTTTTTTAATTCAATTTCTAATCAGATGTCGTTTCAAAAATAAAATAACTTATTCAAATTGAAAATAACACTATCCGTAAGACTAAGTAGTAAAATAGAATTAATTCAAACTGAATATAACACAAATCAATATACATGTATTAAATTAGGAAACTTGAAGTGGACCGAAATAATTAGTTAATTAGGGTAAACTAAAATGAGCAATATATTAGAATGTGTTGTTCATTTTAGCATCAACTATAAAGAATTAACATCGCAGCCTTCCTCTTTTTATTGCTTATCATCATGTTTTTTGCTTTTTATTTTTCGGGTTAATAATTGATAAAAATGAGAGATTGATTTTGAATTAAAAATTATAATTAGATGAGAGAGAATGTCATATATATTAATTAGATGTGTGAGAATGAGATTAGTTAAATGGCAATTTTATCCTTTGAGCTAAAGACAGAATTAGTTGATGTGTCTTAATATGGTCCATTCAAATAATTCTTAAGTTCTTAAAACTAGAGATGGCTCTTGATAGAAATCATACCTATATATATATATAGGGATGAGTTAACATACAATAATAGCTTATCGTACATTACGTATGCGAGACCCTGCACCACCCGATCCTAATTGCAATTAGAAATACGCGGTGGCATAATTGTAATTAACCTAAAAATCCTTAACGCATACCCGTCAAAGTCCACCATCGCGGCCATCGTCTACTGTCATAAGCACCACCATCATCCCGCCATCGATCGTTGGTCACAGGTCAGTTAAGCAATTTCCAATTGAAATTGAAATTGAAATTGTTGATGAGTCTAATTGATCAATTAACCTTGAATTGATCAATTAACCTTGAAATTGATCCAATTAATCATCAATTTGAAGTTTCCATCAACCAATTTTGAGTTTTGAGTTCTGGGTTTTGACATAGAACGTATTAACATTAAGTTTCTGGGTTTCTGTTTACACGTTCAGAACATAATAAAAAAAACTTTAAAAGTTCAGTACAAAAAGTTTATACGTTCTGTTTATACGTTTAGATATTCCGGGTGTTAAAAAATGAATATCTTTATACATTCTAATACGTTCTAAGAAGTTCAGGTTGTTAAAAAAAGTTTGAAATTCTGATAAAGTTTAGAAGTTCTAAGAAGTTCTGGGTGTTCAAAAAAGTTTAAAAGTTCTGATAAAAAGTTTAGAAGTTCTAAGAAGTTCTGGCTGTTCAGAACTTCTAAAACTAACAAAAAAAAAAGAAAATTAATTTTGTTTAAACGTTCTGAAACAAAACGGAATACCTTTAAACGTTCTGACCAAAAACGAACATCTTTAAACGTTCAAAGTTTAGATGTTTTGTACCAAAACTTTAGAAGTTCTAACAAAAGGTTTAGAAGTTCTATACAAAAACTTTAGAAGTTCTATTTAAACGTATTATACGTTCTATAAACGTTCAGAACAAAAATCAATTAAATTTTAAAAGTTCAGTAAAAAAGTTTATACGTTCTAGGTTAGTATTAATACGTTCAATATTAAAACCCAGAACTCAAACTCAAAATTGATAACTGAAACTTCAAATTGATGATTAATTGGACCAATTTCAAAGTTTAATTGATCAATTAGTTCAACAATTTCAATTCTAATTGGTCAATTTTATCAACTGACCTGTGAAAAAGCTGTGACGAGGAAGATGGTGTTCACGACGGTCCGTCGACAGTCGTGACAGTAGATGCAATCATTGGACGGCGACAGTGAAGGCATACGGAATCAATGGAGCAGTGGAGCAGAGGATCAGAAACGGTGGCGTGTTTTCTGAAAATTGATCGTGAGGATACTCGCGTACGTAATGTACGATAAGGGTAATTTCACCAAAACTCTTAAAATTAAGAGTTTTACATATTGATAAGCACAAGGTACAAGATCTTGAAGCATGCAAGCCTAATAAGAAGTAATACCGCTGATGAAAATTTGAAATCCCGCCTAAACTGCATCGTTCTCTCCTACACATTATTCAAAATTGAAAACCCTAATCTCCATTCAAAATTCGAACGCTTTCTCTATCTCTCTCTCTCAAACTTCTCCTACACAGGCGAATCTTTCGTCATTTGACCTCCAATCGCAGGATTCTTCAATTGTTTCACGTTCAATTTATATTATATACGGTCTCTTAACCATCGATGAAACCCTAATAGACCGGTATCCAAACTACTTGCTGGCCGGTAACCTCAACTCTAATAAAAAAATCACAGATCGTAAGTTCAATTTCTTCTTCTTTACATCTCACACTGATACAGTTCATCTATTAATCAGTTTTGTTGCCTTCTTTATGATAGGTAAAGAACGATTAACAGAATAACAGAAGAGAATTAACCAACTTTTCCCTAACTTCTCATTAACCCATCTGGTAGTTTAAGTACAACAACTCACGATTGCTAACTACCTAACTGTTACAGTATTTTCACATAAGTCCTCTAACTTCTAACTATTACATTTTAAGTCCTTGTAACTCTAACATGTAACAATACATCCTCCATATGAAATCCTTGACCCAAGGATTGCTTCACAATTGAAAATCAGGGAATCTGCATTGAAATTCATCTCTATATTCCCAAGTGGCATCAGATATCGGTAAATCTTTCCATTGCACAAGAACTTGACCCGCATCACTATTCCTTCTCTTGACAACTCTGCTGTCTAAAACTTTTAAAGGTTGTAGGGAGAACCTTGGGGAAATAGTAGGTATCACAGAAGTTTGAGTTGAAGGACCACTAGCTTTTTTCAAAAGTGATACATGGAACACCGGATGAACCTGAGCCTCCTTTGGTAAGTCCAGCCTATAAGCCACAGTTCCTATCTTCCCAATTACCAAGTAAGGTCCAAAGTATTTAGGGGATAGTTTGTTATACCAAGAAATTCTTAATGAAGTCTGCACATAAGGCTGCAGTTTCACATACACCCAGTTTCCAATTTCAATGCTCCTTTCACTTCGCTTCTTATCTGCATATTGTTTCATTCTGTTTTGAGCTTTGTGCAGAGATTCCTTTAATAACTTCACCATTCCTTCTCTGTCACACATCATTTCATCTATTTCAGCTACATTAGAGTCTCTATGAATGTAGGGTACATGTAGTGGTGGTGCATAACCATATAAGGCCTGAAAGGGTGTAGTCTGAATGGTGGTATGGAAATTAGTGTTGTACCAAAACTCTGCTAAGGACAACCATCTATCCCAAGATGTAGGCTTTTGTAGGACCATACATCTAAGGTAAGCCTCCACACATCTGTTTACCACTTTTGTCTGCCCATCCGTCTGTGGATGGTATGCGGTTGACATGTTCACTGAGATTCCTTGAATTCTAGTGAATTCCTTCCAGAAAGCACTCAGAAATATGGTGTCTCTATCAGATACAATTGTAGAGGGCCACCCATGCAACTTGTAAACATTATCTACAAAAGCTTGTGCTACAGTATTAGCCGTGTATGGATGAGCCAAAGCTATGAAATGAGAATACTTAGTAAGTCTATCAACCACTACAAAAATGACCTCTTTGCCCCTGGACTTGGGTAGTCCTGTCACAAAATCCATACTAATGTCTGAAAACACAAAAGTTGGTACAGGTAAAGGCTGCAGTAATCCCAGATAAGCCACTGTTTCTGACTTCACCTGTTGACAGATACTGCACTTTCTAATGAACTCTCTTACTTCCTTTGATTGACCTTTCCAATAAAACATACTTCTTAACCTCTGATGGGTTGCATGTACACCAGAATGACCCATAGCAGTTGAGTGACATTCTTTAATGATGTCTTGTTTCAAATTCAAATCTTGGCCTACCAACAATCTATGCTTTCTTCTGAGAAGTTCATCTTGCCATGTAAAATGGTTTGATGAATGACCTTGTTGCAAATCTATGATTTGTTTCCGAATAGCTGGATCATCTGCCCAAGACTTCTTAATCCTTTCCAAAAACATGGGTTGGAAGGATAGAAGTGTTAAACTAAACAAGGATACTCCTTGTAATCTGGACAAAGCATCAACAGCTACATTCTCACATCCCTTCTTATACTGAATCTCAAAGTCATACCCCATTAATTTTACTAACCAGGAATGTTGCAAAGGAGTAGTCACCTTTTGATCAATCAAATGCCTTAAACTTTTTTGATCTGTCTTGATGATGAAGTGACCTGTAATAAGGAAATAATGCCAATGCTTAGTAGCTAAAATAATGGCCAACAACTCCTTTTCATAGACAGACAATGTCTGCTATTTTGGAGATAAGGCTCTGCTGATAAAAGCTAAGGGATGCTTTCCTTGCATTAATACAGCCCCAATGCCTTTATTGGATGCATCAGTCTCAACCACAAAAGGTTGGTTCAGATCAGGAAGAGCCAAGACAGGTGCAGAACTTAGAGCTGCCTTAAGTTGTTCAAAAGACTTTTGAGCTTCCATTGACCATCTAAACCCATCCTTCTTCAACAACTCATTTAAAGGCTTAGCAATAACTCTAAAGTTCCTGGTGAATCTTCTATAGTACCCGGCTAGTCAAAAAACCCCTCAATTGCTTAACAGTTACAGGGGTTGGCCATTGAACTACTGCTTCTATCTTAGATGGGTCAGTAGAAACCCCTTCCTTGGTAATAACATGGCCTAAATATTCCACAAATTGACCACCAAAAGTACATTTGGACTGTTTAGCAAACAATTGATTGTGTCTTAAAGTATCTAAGACTGTTTTCAGATGAGACACATGTTGTTGCATATTCTTGCTATAAACAAGAATATCATCAAAGAACACCAACACACATTTCCTCAACAGATCTTTAAATGTTTGATTCATTAAAGATTGGAATGTAGTTGGAGCATTTGTTAGCCCAAAGGGCATAACCAAGAATTCAAACAACCTTTGGTGTGTTCTGAAAGCTGTTTTTGAAATATCAGGCTCAAACATCCGAATCTGGTGATAACCAGATCTAAGAAACAAATTTAGAAAACACAGTGGCCCCTCCTAATTCTTCTAACAACTCATCAATTAAGGGAATAGGAAACCTGTTTTTAATGGTTGCATCATTTAGCTGTCTATAGTCCACACACATTCTCCAAGTAGCATCTTTTTTCTTGATAAGAACCACTAGTGAAGCAAAAGAGCTATTACTATTCCTCACAACTCCAGAATCTAACAACTCTTGAGTCATTTTTTCAATGACATTCTTCTGCACAGACTGATATCTATATGGTTTCAAATTAATAGGCTTGGTGTCATCCTTTAAGACAATTCTATGGTCACAATGTCTATTTGGTGGTAAGGATTTTGGAACAGCAAAAACATCTGCATATGAGGACAGCAAGTCTTGCAAAGCCTGATTTTGCAAAGCAGGAAAAGAACTAGACACCTCATTGTAGGCCTGTGGAATCAAATGTAGACCATACATTTGGGATTGTATGGCTTTTGTAGGAGATTTTAAGATGCTAGTCATTTTTTCCACAGAACATAAACTAACCTTGTTAGTTTCAGTACCCTTCAACTTATAAGGAACACTCTCTACCAAAAATTCCATGGTCATATTACCAAAATTCCAAGTAATATCTCCTAATGGTGTAAGCCATTGATTACCTAATACCATATCATAACTTTCTAAGGGAATTACTAAAACATCAGCACTGAACCATGTTCCCTGCATCATCCACTTAAAATCTCTACACAAACTCTTACAAGTCAACTGATTACCATTAGCAACAGTTACCTTCATAGACTTAACTTCGTGAGTACTAATATTGAGTTTAGTAGCCAACTTCTGATCAATGAAATTATGAGTTGATCTAGAATCAACTAATATATGCAGAGTTCTTGTTCCCATGGATCCAGTAATTTTCATAGTAGAGTAGGAGGGAATACCAGTCAAAGCATGAAAAGAAATCCTAGGCTCCTCTACTTCTTGTACTTGATCTTCATCTGTATCTTCACCATCAGCCAATTCAATTACAAACAGTTGTCTATTAGGACATTTATGACCAGGAGAAAATCTTTCTGTACACCAGAAGCATTCACCTCTGGCCCTTTTTGCTTCTAGTTCTTTTGTAGTGAGTCTTTTAGAGGTTAATGGTTTTTGAGTAGGAGTAGGTAATAAGGGAAGTCTGGTAGCATTAGTAGGGCCTGCAATCTTGGGATTATAGGTAGTAATAGGATTAGGATTGAAATAATTGGGAGTGGTTTTCTTGGTATAAGAAGTATTGAACAGGGTATGGTGAGCAATATCTTGTTGTTTAGCCATTGCATATGCTTCCCTTAAGGTTCTAGGCTTAAACATCTTAACCATACACTTTAATTCTGGTTTTAAACCTCCCACAAACAAGCTCACAGCATATTATTCACATATGACAACCTTATTCAACAAAGCATCAAAAGCTAAACAATAGTCTTTAGTGGTCCAGTCTGATATAATACCTTTAGTTCTTCCATGGCATCCTCTAGAAGAGAATCAGAAAATCTTGTAGTTATTGCACCCACATATGATTCCCAAGGTAGGGTATCTATTGTATGACCACAAGATTTCATATAAGCTTGGTGCCATTGAAGAGCAGGTCCTTCCAAATTGACCACTGCAATCCTCAATTTCAATTGATTAGGAGTGTGATCCATTTCGAAGAAATGATCACATTTATATAACTAGCCTTCAACATCTTCACCTTCAAATTTAGGGAAATCAATACGGCCATAACAACTTAGTCTCTGATCACCCCCAAATTGAGATCCTGAGGATGATGATGCAGCACCACCACCGATAGGATGTTGATTATGGAGTTGTTCTTGAATTGGGGCGAGCATACGCTCCATCATCTTCTCCATATTCGTTTGCAAATCTGCCATTGCTACTTGAGAATTTGTTTCCATACGCAAGATCATGCGCTCATGTTCCTTCAAAGTCTTATCGACCTCCTGTTGACGAGTATTAATGTTGGCAGCCATTGCTGATGTGATTTAGGAATGAACGAAATTAGGGTTTTAGAATTGAACTGAATTGGGGAAATTGATCGAATGAATGATCAATTAAGATTGAACAAAACAGAATCGGACACTTTGTTGACTGATTTGAAGGAAATTGATCGAACAAAGATCAATTTCAAGAGATTTTGAATTAATTGGAAAGTAATTGAACGGCGGCAGAAGAATTAGGTCACCGGAGCTCCGACGGATCGGTGCTCTGATACCACTTGATAGGTAAAGAACGATTAACAGAATAACAGTAGAGAATTAACCAACTTTTCCCTAACTTCTCATTAACCCATCTGGTAGTTTAAGTACAACAACTCACGATTGCTAACTACCTAACTGTTACAGTATTTTCACATAAGTCCTCTAACTTCTAACTATTACATTTTAAGTCCTTGTAACTCTAACATGTAACACTTTACAATTCATCCTTTTTTTAGGCCATTTCAACAAAGTTGCTCAATTGGACAGGGTTGAATCCTTAATAGCAGCTATGGTTGCTCGGTTTATGGTCTTTGTCGCCGTATCAGAGGTAATTTCAAAGCAATTTCCACTTACAGTTGTTTGGGTTCATTAACTGGACTTTTTAATTCTTTAAAGTTTGTTGCAGATGAGGATCAAATCGACTTCAACCATTGATGACTATAGTCACACGCAAGATGAGGATCAAATCCAACGAAATTAATGTAAAAAGGTAAAAGATGCTTTAAGTTCATTTGTAACTAGGAAACGTAGGTTTAAATCATAATATTTAGTAATGTTTATTTGGGTGATCTCGTGATAATCATGACCAATTAATTTCAGGTGCTGAACATTTGGAACTGCTTGCGTTGCTGATACAGGTAGACGGCTCTTGAAAGTGCTGAAAATATATGATATTTAACTAATATTAACTTCTATTTTGTTTGAACACAAATGCTTTGAACTGTTGAAACACAGTGGAACTATAATTTTTCTATGTGAAGTTTTCATTTATTTTTTATTTATGTAGGTGTCAACTAATTTTGATACATTACTTATTTATAAAATTTGATAAAATCCTGAAGTTGTGTTTTGCCTTAACAAATGATGTTTCAACTTGGTTGCCAAACTGTTATGTTTTTAAAAGTCAAATTGGTAATTCGGTTAAAGTCAAACTATAATTTTTATAATCTCAAACTGGTAACTTGGTTAAAGTCAAACTATTAACTTTTTAAGTTGAACTGCCATTTTTTGTGATTTGGTTAAAGTCAAAGTGTCAAACTGCCAATTTGAAACTAGAATACGCAGTTGACATCGTTACTTCGTATTTTCATGACTGTAATGAAACTATGAAAGTAATATTACATAGAATGAAATTTATTTGTATCTAAATTGCCCAGATCAATATATTTTATCCTTACTTTTTTTTAAGCTATTATACTTACCTTTCTTTAAAATTTGATATTTAATTGATTGGGTGCATATTAAGTGTTGATTTTAGGCATTGCGCTGTACATCTAATATAGTTATAGCAACATTTTCCAATTTTGAACTGTGGTTGAGTGATTCTGAAGTCTAAAGATGTTAATTTTGATTCATTGATGTGTAGGAGAGATGAGGAAATATGAACACGAGTGGTTTATTTCCCCAATTTGAAATTTGCAGTCACACTCGTTGATATAAACCCTCCCACAGGTTCATGGTTCTCATTTTGCTCTTAAGATTGATCATAAATAGTGCATGTAGTATATTGATAATATATTGATATTTGTTTGGATAGTAGAACTTATTGCAAATTTATATTGGTTCATGTATACTAGACAATCTTAATTACATTTTAAGGCTTCTTTATAATGTTTCATGTGAACTAGACAGTCTTAATTCCATTTAATGCTTCGTTTTATGTTTATACATCATTATATGCTCTATATGTTGTGATTTTTAGGGCTTTTTGAAATGACGGGTCTTCAGGTTCAATCGACTAGCAGTATAGTAGTGATTGTGCCTCATCTGTTTACTATTCGCCCTTGGGTGCCAGCCCAAAGAGGACAGGCTACAGATTTAACTGCATTTCAGCATGACAAAAGCCTGCTTTCGACTATCGAGAGTGTAACCTGGTTCCTATCAGGACTAGGCTAAACTATGCTGCAACTTTGACTGCACTTCAGGTACAAGTTTTGCAGCAATGTTGCTGCATTTATGGGCTGTTTTTGCTATTGTTTTGTTTAAATTCTTTTCTTTCTATATACTTAATCTCATTATTATTAATCCTTATTATTTTTATCAGTATTGCATACAGAATATGCTTATTTTAATATATTAATTTCTGTGAAGCTTTCCTCTTATATTTATTAAGAGAAAGTAAAAATGGCATTTTAGATATCTATCATTCTCACTAAAACCAGTTGATTAAAGTTTCTGTACTCTATTTAATAGATAATTACGCGCATATTGCGATGATGAGGATGCATCGCTGCACTTGATGCGATGTCTTTTTTAATGCGCCAATATTGTGTTGTTTTTGCAAAATGTGCATGTTAATTTTGTGCTATGACATTTTGTTAGTTTAAGGTTTCATTTGAATTTTTGTAAGGGCTCAGAGTTTTTAATAAATGAAAGGGTTGCATATGTTTATTTAGGGTGGTTAGCAATACACAAGGAAACATTAACTATAAAGGTCTGCAATATACAAGGAATCACACAAGCATGGGGGAAAAGTAGCCGAGTCAAGAAGCCCTTGAATCTCTAAATGCAGTAAGTTAGTTGACTTTTACTCAAACTTCTTGCGTTCAAAGTTTTAAAATTATGGGGTACATTCAGAAATAAAGAGGGCAAAGGGTATAAAAGCGGGCCACGATCCTAGGCAATCTTGGTTGTGCTTGTTTACAAACGAGCTATTTTTAATTGAAATAACATATGTTTTCTTGATATTATTATGCCTAACGTGCGAGGTGCGTTTTTTCTTAAAACTGATAAATTTAATTAATAATAACAATAACGGTAACAATAACAACAGTTGAGATGCTTTGACAGTAGCTCAAATCTGCCAACCTAAAAATGGGAAAGCTGCCAAACACAATCTGATGGTTCTTTTCATATTAATTGGTTCTGTGAAATTAATATTTACTTTTTTTGTCCTTGGTTTAGGTATACACACTTGCGCCTTGGTCGGTTTGAAACGGGTTTAAGGAGAATTGGATAAGGTCGGAAATGGTTTTGGTGACAGAAAAGGGAAACGATACATGAGTTGGCGGGTTTTTTTTCTTCAGTCAAGTTTTTATTGATTTAAAGCTAATACGACATATTGTAAAAGGTTGGTGATATTACCAAAACACCAGTCATTTATGAACATTGTAAAAGGTTGTTGCTTTTATGCCAACGTTAAAGTCAAAACTGAACTTGAAGCCTGTTTGACCTCAATAAGTCAAATCAGTCAAAAAACTGTTTATATCATTAATCCAACTACTACACATCCATCATTCGAAAAACTGTTTACATCTATTTTAAACTTTTGAAAATGTCACAGTTTTAAATGACATTTTTTACTTTTAAAAGTCAAACAAGAATTCGAAAGTAAAATACGTAATGCATCTGCAAAGATTAAGTTTTTTATTCAACAAGTCATATTATTGAGCAAAATAGCATTTTATGTCTTTGCACTTTGTTAGTTAACGTCACTGGTTATTAGGGGTGTTCATGGTTTGGTTTTAAACGGTGAAACTGCCCAAACTGGTCACTGCTTTGGTTTCACGGTTGGTTTTTTTAAATAACTTTCTGTCGATCGGTTCAATATTCTCAAACCATAGTGAACGGTTTGGTTTACGGTTTATACCGAGAAACCAACCGTTTAAAACCGGGCCGGATCATAAGAATAAATTATATTAAATTTTGAAATATGTAGACATGATCAAAATTGAAGTTGTTTTAACTCTATTTAAGTTGCACAACCTATCTATTCATTTATAATTCTCATACAATAAATCCTTTTCATTATATTTTATGAATTGCAGTTATAGTAAATATCATATGTCTATGATATGCAATACTTATCAGTAGTTTATGCTCGTAGATTTTTCATAACGTGACTAATGTTGAAAGTGATTACGTTTATTTTGAAACTGCTTATATATCTAAGTTGTCATTTATTTTGTTGAAACAATTTATTTCGGACATCTTGTATACAAGTTCAATGAACCCAAACCGTGAAACCAAACCGGAATTAACGTTTTGATTCGGTTCTACCATTGTTCAAGAAATGAGTGTGTAAACGAACGAACATTCACCGAACACATCAAGCAAACGTCAATTAAAAATTAACATGTAAATTAATTTTTTAACGAATTCTTTTTTTTTATTTAAACAAACATAAATGATTTTCCCGCTGGCGGTTCACGAACTCTTCACTAAGCGTTTACAGGCCTAGGGCCATTCTTATGAGAAACAACTCATTTTTTTTTTGTTTACTAATTTGTGCATGTTTTCATTATTTATATTCTTTTTTGCAGCTAAATAACAGGAGATATATGGAGAAAAATTGTAGCTTTTATGATGATTCTAATTTAGAAGTCAAGTCATTGTTTCTCAGGTGCAATGATTATACAACTTTTTGTAAATTGTTGTAACTGTCTATTTGGAGTATTTTTTTTTGTGAAAATTTACTTAATTTTAATGAAGAGCACAAGCTGTAAAATATATGGGGATTTAGAACCGAACATGGGGTTCAAAACTCATGTTCCAAGAAGACTCATGTCTATATACATGAGTCTTCTTAAGTATAATGTAACTGCTACTTTACAGTGTACTGGTAATAAACGAACTGCAATGAGCAAAACCTGAATTGTCTGTAAGAGGAGCTGGCTGGGATGTTGCTACATTACAAAATGGTATGGTTTTAAAATTTGATGCTGCATCTTTTGGAATCACATTCTGTGTTGTTTTAATAATGATCATAGGATCTGCCGATCTAATACTCGATACAACTCTTTTACCGCACACGAATGTAATTCATATTGAAACTAATTATTTATGCAAATTATAATTTCACTGGGTCAACCCAACTCGACTTGTGAATTTTTCTTTATAATAGGACATAGCAGACACAATAACGTGTTTCAAAAGGGAGGTCAGTTGCTTCGTGGAGAGCACAATCTTTTTGGTGAAACGCTTCTTATTATAACATCAGCAGCCAGGTAATATATATTTATTTCTACACTATTTAGTTTTTATGCTTGATGGTAATTGTTGACTTCATTGACCATGCCATGCATACTGGGGGCATACCTTAACAACAAGAAGTTATGAGGTGGTTGCTGAAGCCTTTGACCCATTTACTTTTTAGTGAATCGATATGAGTCGTGTTTTGATTCAAATGGGTCATAAAATGTGGTTCATGTTTTGATCCATTTTATTTATTAGCGTGTCGATTTTGGTCATGTTTTTATCTTAAATCGTTGAAATAAAAAAATAATGAGTTGATTTGTTACTAAAACAAATCTGGAGTGGAGTATTGATTGGTTAGAAGATGGCTGCAAAAACTGGAACAAAGATGTGCTGATGAAGCAAAGCTGGAGTGGAGTATTGATTGGTTAGAAGATGGCTTCAGAAAAAATGCTTCATATTTGCTTGTATTTGATCAATTAGAAGAATTCTTTAATAAACATAATATAAAACTATTTTTCATGATTGAAACTCTTTTGTATCCTACTTCAGTGATATAGATAAAAAGCTTGAAATTTACTTTCTTTTTTTCACTTAATTGGTTTACATTTTTATGAGGTCTGAATAAAGTGACATTGTGATGTAATGGGGTTTATGGTCTAAAGTTGTTTAGTAAAGTGTGTTTGGTATCATTATTAGATTATTTTAAGGCTAACAAATGCACAGTTTGTATTGTCCTTTTTTGGGTGGTTTGATTAAAGTGCAAATTGCATGGTGTTTGATTATTATTATTTTGGTTTGAAGTTATCTAAATTGATCAAGCTGTTTTTTTGTCTTCATGTTTGTTTGTTGGTAGTTATCATACTTTGATGCTCAAACTTAACTTGAAACCCGGAAAATATCTAACCAAAATAGTTATTTGTTAAGATTGTATTGAAAGAAAAAAGATAAAGAAATTCTTTCGTTGGGTGTATATTATGAAGATGGTGAAAACAATGATGTTTCCAACACCTAAATGTATGCGTGAAATTATGTCCGTAGATAAATCGGTCTTGATTAAAATAACAAGATACCACGTACATAATTGTAATTAATGGCACCACCCAAGATGTAAGGATATAACGGCGTTACGTTGCGAATCAGAAAACTAATAGAAATACTATACAATATATAACAAGGAATTATAAATTAACGGAAAACAAGTACCACGTTATAGATTGTTGTCATCGCCGCCGCATCGCGCGGGCTTCCTGCTAGTATATATATATATATATATATATAATATTTTTTACTTATTTTGGTAGGCTACTATTAATATTATATATTAAAATTATGGTTTGTTCTAAACGAGCCATCGAGGGAAGCCTATACCGAGCCACGAGCTGAGCCAACCCTTGCTCGAGTTTGTCTCCTTAAGTTTCGAGCTTTGTGTGCCACGAGCTGAGCCAACCCATTCTATTACCCCACACCACGCAACTGTTAATCATGCGACTTTGTGTGCACTTTTATACGTGTCCAGGATATTCAATCGAACTTCATACAAATGTGCCATATCACATAAGCATGATCGTGTTAGCATTAAATTACATATGCCTATGATAAGTGGTTAGGCCCAATTGTGATTTTAACATTGAAGTTTCTCGACTCATACCTCATTGCAAACCACTAATTAAATTAAATTCAATATCAAGTCTCTTAGGGTTTCTCTACTCATATTACACTAAAGTCACAAAACAATCACACCCATAAACATTAATATTGGTTTACGATTTCTTTGCTCAAGGGTCATTGCAGCCCAACACCAGAAAGCCATTTAAGCTAAATTTAACTTTGAGTTTCTACGTGTCAAGTACAAATTATGGATGATCAAGATAACTGATAACTAATCAATGTAGCCCACAACTCTCCTTAAACGACGTAGTTTCATTTCCATTATTTGTAAGTATAATTATGGAAACACCTAAATGGAGTTCAATTACTATCATAATGTTAGTAACAAAGGCTTGTAAAATAACATGATATTTAATGAATGTTTATAAATTAATTTATTGGTTATTCTACATTCATATAACTAAATGAAAAAAAATTTATACATACCTTGTATGGTCATTAATGTCCGTGGACATTTGTTTACGTTTATTCATTTACATTTAGTTATTTTCGTCATGTTTTTTTAATATCATCCAATTTTATTGTTACTAAACGCATGTAAAGCCCACCATATGATTTTTGGCATCAAAAGGATGCTATGGAAATCAAATTGAACTTCAAGTTCGATATACCGGCTCACATAAGTCTAATCGTGTTAGCATCAAACTATATAAGCTCTATAGTAGTTGAAGCTCATTTTCGAATGTCTTAAGCATATCATACCAAGTTCCAACTTCCATTACTTGATAACAAATTGATTCTTCAATACGATGACAAGACTCGTTAGTATTCTTCATTTAAATCAACCCGTCAAAATATTTCCCCATTCAACATATATAAAAAATCCTCCAAATACGCATAGCCAACATAGCAAGGTTTGAATTATAAATTGTCCCCTTCGGTCAAAATTAACCAGACACATACTTGTAGCCCACATAATCATGTTCCAATATCGAATGATTACAACAATATAATCTTGAACTTGTTAAACATAGTTTTGTAATAGCGTATTACCACCCGAAATTGTAGTAATTTATTACAAAGACATTGTAAATGTAGGAAGTAACAACCAACAATCTAGTCGTTGAAGTTTTTATGTCCCTCATTTATTAATAAATTCGGCAAGGTCTTACGGTCCTTCAAAAACTAATAAACTCCTCTCTTCAATCAAAAGTGTCCTCACCCTGGGGAAATTAATAAGCAATAGATATTGTAAGGCAAAAAAATGTGACTTATGATATTAAAAGAACGAACACGTTAAATATATTATGGTCAAACAAATAATTAATATAAACGAGAAATCAGGATACTAGACGAGACCTTCAGTGCACAAGTTTAGATTCAATGGGAAGGAGTCTTCTAGAATGTTTGTTGTTTGGCTACAAATAGGACTTTAGTTGTTAGTTTTATGTGTGTGTTTTGTAAGGTGTAAACAATCACCCAAGGAGATCTCACCTTGGGTGAGACCGGTTCGATTAATATTATCAATCTTTTAAATCGATTACGAAGTCGTTCACTATCCTCCATATATCTTTATATTATTTTTTTTTATCGTTTGATATCACCGCACCCATCTCGATCGATCATCAAGAACAAATCTGTTAGTTCTGTTAGATCCGGTTTTAGGAGACCTACAAATGGTCAACTGATTCAACTTTGTTCTTGATATTCAAATTCTAATTCCGCGATTACTCAAACATAGACGTTAATTTCTTGGAGACCCGTTGAATTTTTGAAAATAAAGTTTGAATATCTTGAAAATAAAGTTGGAAATAATCGTGCTAAAAGTTAATCTTTGTAGATACAATTGGTTGGATACGGTTTCATCATGCGCCAAAGTTCTAGTGAGGTTAAGATTCTTCTACGGCGACGATTCCAGAGATTGGAGATACACAAATCAAACTCCGGTATTTAGTATGTATAAAGTTAGTGTCCGTTATATCTGTTTGTTGTGGGAAGTCGTACTCCGTGTAGGGCTAAATTTGTGACTTGCGATATCAATATGGAGAAACTCGTTAAATATATTATGGTCAAGTTAATATTTAATGTGGGCGAGAATTCCGTACACGAGACGAGAGCTTCGGTGCACGAGTATAGCTTCAACGGGGAGATCTTCTAGTTTATTTGTATTGTTTAGCTATAAATATGGCAATTGTTGTCATATTTATGTATGTGTTTCAAGTGTGTAAATCACCCACCCAAGGGGAGCTCACCTTGAGTGGGGTCGGTTCTTGCTCTATACTATCAATCTGTAACCGACAACGAGATCGTTCCTTTATTTTATCTTTATATTATTTATATTCGGTTTGTTTTACCGCACCCGTCTCAAAATGTGTATCAAGTGCAAATACGTTCGTATGGTCGTTTTGGACCTATTGGTATTAGAGCGGGTCGAATCTTATGATTCAACTTTGCTCTTGATATTCGGGTTCTATTTCCTCTATTACCCAAACTGAGACGTTAAAACCCGTTGATGTTTTGAAAATAAAGTTTGAAGATTTTGGAAATAAAATTTGGAAATAAACGTGCTTGAAGTTCGTCTTTGTAGATCCAGGAGTTTCGTAGCCATGTTTTAGAGGTGAGTATTATGATGGTTATAATGGCGTTGGTTCATTCAGGTGACATTGTGTGATGTCATCGGATTTGTTTTCTGTTGATTCCGACCATCAATATGGAACAGAAAATCCAACGGTTTTCCGGTGTGTGATGTTAGTATTTGGTGGTGGTGAGTGGTGTTGGAGGCTGGAGATGGCCATGTTAGTGGTGACGGTGGTGCTAGAGGCGGCGGTGATGCTAGCATGGATGTAGATGGTGTTGTTGGCAGTATATGTTATGGTGTTTGGTGAATACAGTTGTTGTTGGAGTTGGAGTTGGTGGCCAGAAACATTGTTGCAACGGGTGTCACCGAATCCAGTTTTCTTGTGACCGATGGTGAAGATGGAGGATAAGCTGGTGACGGTGACAAGTGGCTATAGCAAGTAGTGTTGATGTGTACGTGGAGGCGCCTGCCTGGCTGGAGCCCGATATTTCCGGCAAGTGCGGCACCAGAACCCTAGTTGATCACCCAAATTTGCTTTTCCGGCGAGGACCGTCTTTCCGGCGGCGCTGCCCGGGTAGAGGATATCAATATGGCGAAACTCGTTAAATATATTATGGTCAAGTTAATAATTAATGTGGGCGAGAAATTCGGACACGAGACGAGAGCTTCGGTGCACGAGTATAGCTTCAACCGGGAGATTTTCTAGTTTATTTGTATTGTTTAGCTATAAATAGGACAATTGTTGTCATATTTATGTGTGTGTTTCAAGTGTGTAAATCACCCACACAAGGGGATCTCACCTTGGGTGGGGTCAGATCTTGCTCTATATTATCAATCTTTAACCAACAACGAGATCGTTCTTTTATTTTATCTTTATATTATTTATGTTAGGTCTTTATGTTAGGTCGTTTGATTTACCACACCTGTCTCGAAATGTGTATCAAGTGCAAATCCATTCGTATGGTCTTTTTGTGACCTACACTCTAGCCATGGTATTTCGTTATTCGGTGAATGGTGAGCCAGAGGCAGCAGTTGCGGCGGCAGCTCATTTTTCCGGCAGGTGGGTCACCGGTGGATTTGTTATGGTGGCGGTTGCCGTGACTGAAACAAGGTTGTCAAGTGAACAGTTTTTTCCGGCCTTGGTTACGCCGGTGACGTGTAGTAGGTGATGTCACCGGATCTCCCTTCCCGAAGAACATTTTTCCGGCTAGGTGACTTCATGATCACACGAAGGCGGCAGCGAAACATCTGGAATTGAAGGAACTCAGTTTTTCAGTGGATACCAAATTTTCTCAGGTGGGACGTTTTTCTGGCCACCTGTAATAGGCTAGGGTTGACATGATATGGGATGATGGGGTAGAGGCAGTATCGTTTATAATCGTCTGATGGATGACTGACTGGAGATCGATTTTTCAGGCGGGCTACAATGGGTGCGGCTGATGGCTGCTAGACCAACTTCATGCTTGACAACTTGGGCTGCTGTTTTTTTTGGGCTTGGTGGAATGCTTGTGTTGAATTCGTTTATTTGGGCCAATTATGAGGAGTTATTTCTGGACGAGTAACTCGTTTATTCTTCGAGGTGACCAAAGAAAGTCAGTATTGATCAGTTTTTTTATCAAATAAAAAAAGTTAATATCACAAGTCAAGGGGGTGATTGTAAGGAAGAAAAAAATTTTGACTTATGATATCAAAAGAACTAAACTCGTTAAATATATTATCGCAAGCTAATAATTAAAGTGTGCGAGAAATCTGGATATGAGACGAGAGCTTCGGTGCATAAGTTTAACTTCAACGGAAAGGAGATCTTATGGAATGTTTGCTATTTGGCTTTACATAGGACTTTAGTTGTTAGTTTTATGTGTGTGTTTTGTAAGGTGTAACCAACCACCCAAAGGGAGCTCACTTTGGGTGGGATCGGTTCGCTTAATATTATTATTCTTTTAAACCGATTACGGAATCATTCACTATCCTCCATGTTATCTTTATATTATTCGTTCGATCCTTTGATATCACCGCACCCGTCTCGATCGATTATCATGAACAAATCTGTTCTTTATGTTAGATCCGGTTTTATGAGACCTATAGTCAGCCAGAGAAATTGTCACCAAAATTTTTTAAGAAGAATTTTCCTATTATTTAGATTATTTAGAAAAAAGTTCGTTTAAGAAAACCATCCACATATAATTTATTAGTATGGGCCGCCCTCCTTTTCTTTCCTAGGCCCAATACATCTAATTTTCTTTAGTGGTCCAATAATATAAATCCAAAAATATTACGCCCTCTTTCATACAACCTAATTCTCCTATAGTTATCTCATAAGAGACATCTATTAAGTGGCGAGAAGCGCCGCATACCGCCATCAATAACCCTAACTGATAAACTCTTGCTTGCCATTGTTTGAGGAAAACAACATCATATCTGAGGGTTAGAATTCTATATATATCCGTTACTTATATTTTATTCTTTCTTGTTTTGAGTTATTTCGTAAGTGCGAATTCCAATTCCATTTTATAGTAACTTCCATTTTCGTTATGAATGGGCATTCTTACTTCTATTCGGTTTCAACATGTAGGGAAATGGAGATCGGATATATCAGTCAAGTATAACATGTTGATTGTTCATAGCAGTATAACAAGCATGCGGTGAATTCACGTAATATTAACCTTTACCGTTATGAATCATACTGTTAGACATGTTGAATTACGTCACCACTTTAGAGCTCTAATTATTTTCCTAGAACAATATAAGTGATGTAAACATGCAATTTTGAATTCTGAATACGGTTATGCATAAGTAGAATATATATTAACATTGAATGATTGATACTCCGTTATTGCAGTATTAATTCAAGTTCCAATGTATATTGTTAACAAAATCAGTTATATTGTACTCCATATATGGCTTATCGACAACTAGAAGGTGATAATCGTAAATGTGTAAAATCTTGCTCGAATCTTAAAAATGCACGTCCAAGTTAAGTTTTATGTATTATTTTTGTATGCGCGTATGCAATAGTGTTAAATCGATTATATTCGGACTCATTGTTAATCGATCATGTTAAATGTATTAACTGATATAACAGGATTACTTCAATCATTGTTTAGAGTAGCATCTTCAATCATCGTTTATATCTGTATTTATTATTTATAATCGTTTGCTAGTTATATTGTTAATAAAAAATCGCTATTAATGTTTGCTTCGACATTTTGTTTACGGAAATTGGATACTCAGATTTGGTAATCTTTAGGTTTGAGTTTATTTATTTTTGTACAGATAAGAGTGTTTGATTTCTTAACATTATAAATGCAGAAAATGGACCAGGTGAACAAATAAGTAAGGCCCGATGCAGGGGATATCGTACAGGCGAAACGAGGACCCTCAAGAAACAACCCAAGTGAGAAAAGGGCCCAAAGTGTCCGTTCACATACGACTGTTCCCCTGCCACCTGGTTTTGCGCCGCTGACTAATAACAATCCTCGAGTTGACCTGATCAATGATCCGATTCCAGCGGACATCCAACCGACGCCACCTAGACCCAACTACGGGTTATCCTCCACTGTCCCACAAGCTGGTTCAAGAGGAACTGTGGTCCCGGTTGTTCTTCAACCGAAGCACTTATCAAACAATATACCAAACAGTATATCCAGGAACCAACCCGCACCTCATTTGCGGGCCTCACTAAGCAAGCAGGTGCACTCAGTTCAGCCATCGGCAGTTTACCACCAAACGGGTCTATAAGTCAACCATCTTATTTTCCATCTATCTCTCAGTTTGGTGATATGAATGAGCCTCTTTTTGTTGAACCGTTGCAAACCCGACACCCGGTTCAACATTTCCAACCGTCACCTGTGTTTGGAGGCGTGCCGCATGGTGGGACCGGAAGAATGATAGATCTTTTGAATGTATGAATATTTATTATTACTTAGTAATTTACTTTCTTTTATATATTTATTATTAACAAGTTTTTGACTTTTGAATATTGAAAATTTTGGTTGTAGGCTGTCCAGCGCGGTGTTGACCAGGTTGCCCAATACGAACGTTATAGAAAAGGTCATCAGGCGGGAAATTGATGGAAGTTCGGTGACGATGTATGATCAATGTTTCTACTTTCTGGTCGTGCAAGCCCACATAAGGAGATCATTGAAATCCTTATTTATGTTTCCTCCATAGTTCTAGATTATTTCATTAAAACAATAGTTGCTTTGTTTATGTTCCATATTTATGTTTCCTCCATAGTTGTGATTTTCTTTTTGTTTTTCTTTTCATGATTAAACACATTAAAAATTAAAAGGTGGCAACATGGGTCAAAACGGCCTGGTAAAACACACCAGCCAAGTTTATTTGAAGTAGACCATATTAATTATGTGATGGATGAACAAATTTTATTAAACAAAATATATAATAATCTAGGTTTGTATCCGCCGTGATGCGGCGGAATATTAACGTGCATTCTGTTGGTAGAAGTTTTTTATGATTGCGGTGGTACATTAACGTGCATTTGGTTGTTTAATTCCTTACTTGTGTTTCCTCCATAGTTGTGATTTTTTAGTGTTTGTAATGGGAGATGTTTCCATTCGTTTTCTTTTCTTTTCTTTTTTTCTTTCATGTTTAAACACATTAAGAATTAAAAGGTCAAATAGCCGGGTAAAACACCTAAGCCAAATTTTCACAATGAGAAATATATATTAATTTGTTGGTTAGTTGTGTAGTAGACCATAGTATGTGATGGATGAACAAATTTTATTAGTAAACAAATATAGTTAAGTACGATTTAGATGATGAAATAATACAACAAATAATTTGACTGTTTGTAACTTTTGTAAATTATGAAATTATATGTGTTGCGGTGTATTGAGAACTAAATCTTTTTTTACAAAGTTTATAGTTTGCTTTAGAAGTTCACGAATTTTTTAGAGCGGATATAAAATTTACAAATGCTTTTAAAAATATAAACTTCACCTATTCTTATAAATAATTACTAAACATTTATATAACTTCAATTTCAATAAAAGGAGAAAAAAAAGAAGCTACCGGTTATCAGAAAAAAGTGGAAGGGTTGTTTCTCAACAAGTAGTCAGACAAACATGTTGAATTTCCCATTGATATCATCAGTACGATCACGCCGCAAATCGTCAAATGTGCATAAAGGAGATCCAAGAATCTTCAGCAGATCTTCCTTTGCAAAACCGAATAGCTCATGCTCATCAAAGAATATGAGGTGATGCATGCTTTTGCAATGAATGATCACTTCACCCGTGTCATTATCGAACTCCCACGAGATGAAGTCGTATAGAAGATTGCCTTCAAAGGGCGTGCCGTGCAGGATTTGTTCTCCATGATCTTCTGGCATCTTGTCTCTCTATCCTTTGACAGCCTTGTTGGTGAAAAGATTGATTTCCTTTGACTTGCATGCTCTACCAGGATTCATAGAGAGCCTTTCCTCCATTCATGTTTCAGGAAGCGTTTGAACCATCCTTTCGGTGTGTCTTCCTCTTCTCCACCACCATCGTCCTTCTAAAGTAATTCATGTCAAGAACGGACATGGTGTGCTATATATCTATAGGATAGATATGTCAGATCCCCATTAGCACGTCGAATAACCCATCTTTGCCTATCCTTATGCCAACATGAATAAAGGATTGGAGAATCATCATGATAAGGCTTCGACCTCCATCTCAGACTTGCCATGCTGCTCACACTATAGTGCTTTACGCATTTCTTCGACTTTCTTTGAGCAGTCTTGGTGGCTAGAGTAGCAACGGGTTCTTTGCCAACAGATTCCTTGATTTCTCTTTCTGGAGTGTTTGGATTAGGAGAATAGTTTATGCCATCATCGCTTTCATCCTTATTGTCTTCCACGGCTTCTTGGACTGGCGAGTTGGTACCTGCAGTAGAATACACATTAAGTAAATAGGACATTTCAGCCTCAACTGCAGCGTCAGTCTCACGAGTTTTCTCAATCTCATGGGGCGGATCTTCATCTACCGCCTTATTTCCCTCAGTGGCATGACCATCACCACTTTCATCTCCGTTTCTCCACCATTCCCACCACGAGGATCATCAAAACAATTATACTCGTGGTCATCGTCCTCATTACCTTCATCCCCCTCCTCCTCATTCTAATTATCACCATCATCGTCGTCATCATCATTCGTTTCATCATAATCGTCACCACATCCATCACCTCCACCACCTCCTTGAGCTACAGGAGGTTGTTGTTGAACAAATACAACTAACGTGGATGTAGCAGGAGTACTGACTTGTTCACCCATAGTAGGTATAGCAAGTGGTGAACTTGTGGAACTGACCTGCCTAGTTGTGGCGGCAGTAGTAACCACAAGTTCGGTACTAACTATAGTTCCAACAACCTATGGAGTCTATCGACGCTTGCCTTCACTGGAGTGAACCTCCTTCACCAACATCTTTCCTAGCTTCACTAGTGTATAGAAAACCATGTAAGTTTCCTTGAGCTCTGACTCTTTCGGCATCAGCGACCAAATTTGAGGGAGCTATTTGTCTTCTATTGCTCTGCTCGGTCCTTGGCTCATTTACACGAAGAAAACCTCGGAATGTCTCCATGAGATGAGTCCTTAAATTGTTCACATCATCATCTGTCAACCGCATCACCTCCATAAGTGCAAGGTACCGGTTGACCAATAACTCATTCACGCGACCTTGAATCTCGCGTTGTTCTTCCATCTCACCTTCAAGATGCTCTATCACTTTACGCAGCTTCACACTCTCACCCATCAATCTATCCACGTCCATTGAGGAACTGGATCCACCTTCCACCAAACTGACTCTTGAGGTCAGTCGCTCAAAGTATCCAAACCCGATCGAGTCTAGAGTCCAATTCCGTTATGAATTTGTTCACAAAGTTTGAAGCGGAAGGAAGACCAGACTCTAACCCAGATATGTTAGACCGAAGCATCTCATTCTCAACATGTAGATCATCGTTTCACAAAGAGTTTCGATTAATCAACTCTTGTTGATTGTTGATCCTTCTTTGTTAGGTCCCAAATGACCACACACGAATTTTTCACTTGATAAACGTTCAAGACGGATGCGGTAATCAAACGACCGAACAAAAGATAATATAAAGATAGAATATAAGTGAACAATCTCGTTGACGGTTAAAATATTTATAACATAAACAAAGAACCAACCCACCCAAGGTGAGCTCCCATTGGGTAGATGATTTACACCATTAAAACACACACATAAAAGACTACAAAGTGTTCTATTTATAGCCTAATACATATATTCAACTAGAAGCCTTATCCTGTTGAAGCTAAGCGTGCATCATGAAGCTCTCGGTTCGTATCAGGTTTTCTTGTCGGCAATAATTATTATATTTACCATAAATATATAATGGGTTTCGTCATTTGATATCGCAAGTCACTTAAATTGGCCTTACAATTATTCAACAAATGAGAAAATAATAGATCTTATACCTATTAGGGTATAATAAGGAGTTCATAACACCAACTTGCGCTTGTAATTTATAAAGAGGTTACAACATGCAAGACTTGTAGTAGAAACATATAACTATACAATATGTTGTTATGGATTGAAGAGGTCTCGTAGATGTGCTGCTTTTGAATCACCGTGTGTGTGTGTATATATATATACTAGTTGTTAACTCGCGCGATGCTGCGGAGATGATAGTTTGAACAAAATTTATAACGAAACGTCAATAATAATTAACATGTCACAATGATAAGTTTGTTTTTATAATATATATAATATATTTAAACATTTAGAATGAAAAAAATAAATAAATAAACTTGCCAATTATATGGGTGGATAAATGACCAAAGTTGAAACTAATTCATATATTTACTAATATATTTACTAAAGTTGAGTAAAGTTAAAGGGACAAAACTGTAATTATATTAAAATTAGAACTGCTAAAATAGATAAATTTAAGTTAAAACTTTCCTGCTTTAAATACTTGTAAATTGATGCAACTATGACTTGTACTTTATAACCCGCACCTCGATTTTGAATAAAACTTATATCAACCTGTTGATAAAAATAAGAACTTTGCAACCGTATGTTTGAATTTTTTTTAAATTACAATATATTCAAGGATATACAAGAAATAGTAAATAAAATAAATTTGAGGAATATGTGGAGAAAGATGAAGGGATTGAAATGTAAATCCTGGTTAAATTTATAAAAAAAAATGCAAAGATAAAAGCAAAATAATGTAATTATATAGTACCAAATCAATTGTTATGTATGATGTGTTGATATAAAGACAGTTTTAGCCCTTAAAATTCAAAAATTGATGCTTCAAACACTTAACACTTGTACTTATTGCAATGAGTTAGAGTTAGATACCTCTTAAAATTTAAGAGGTCCCTAACTCATTTATTATATATATATATATATATATATATATATATATATATATATATAAGATGAGTATCATTACAGAACCCTTAAATTATTTAAGAATTTGAAGGAACTTTTGAAAACTAACATTTTTTATAAATTTTTTTGTATGTTAGTGTTGTTTGAGTGTAATTTTATCACTATTTATATCTATATTTACGATTACAATTATGAAAATTGGTTTTTACACATATCTAATTTTTTTGCATATATGTAAATTTGTTATTACGTAAATTTTACACATATGCAAATTTGTGATTTATATATGTAATCAAAAATTTATATATAAAATATGGCACTACGTGAATATCGACCTTCAGCCACACGAAAAAAGTGTGGCCGTAGGCCTTTAACCACACACATTTGGTTCAGGTCATATGTGGCCAAAGGTCGTGACACCGTGGGTATGATATGGCCACACACAGTTTTTAGTGGCCTTATGTTGTAATAAGTGTGGCTAAAGGGTACAGGCATTAGTTGCTGGCCACCAAGAAGCCTCTCCAATAAGTGTGGCTAAACGGTAAAAAATGGCCACATGACTATTTACTATGAGTGACCATTGCACATATTTCGGCCACATATATTAATGTTTCAGCCACATGGATTTTATAATAATGTGGCCAATAGGGTTGTGTTAAGCGTGCATTGTGACCTATACCGTGTGGATATAACAAAGCAATGGCCACATATATTTAATAACAGTGTGGCTAATTATATTATATAGACACTGGATATTACATTAAAAGTGGCTAAATATTTTTATTTGCCACTCAGAAACTGATTTGTAGGTTATAGTGTGGCCATTGTCTTACCGTGTGTCACACAAAATGTTTTTCCTAATATAAAGTGTGGTTATTGTAAAACTTTTCGTCACACATAATTAAATATAGTGTGGCTAATAATAACTTATAGACACTGGAGGTTATTCTAAATGTGGCTAAAAATATGAACTTGCTAGTCAAAAAGTCTTTTGTAGTTTGTGGTGTGGCCATTGTCTTACCGTTTGTGACACATAATGCTTTTCCTAATATAAAGAGTGGTTATGTAAAACTTTTCGTCACACGTAGTTAAATTCAGTGTGGCTAATAATAACTTATAGACACTGGAGGTTATTCTAAATGTGGCTAAAAATGTGAACTTGCTAGTCAAAAACTCTTTTGTAGTTTGTGGTGTGGCCATTGTCTTACCGTTTGTCACACATAATGCTTTTCCTAATATAAAGTGTGGCTATCGTCAAACTGTTCGTCACACATAGTGAGGACTGTGTGGCTAATAATATCATATAGACACTGTAGGTTGTTGCCAATGTGGCTAAAAATGTGAAGTTGCCACTCAAACACTCTTTTGTGGTGTGGCCATTGTCTTACCGTGTGTGACTATTATCAAACTTTTCGTCACACATATTGAGGTACTCTGTGGCTAATAATATCATATAGACACTGGAGGTTGTTGTCAAAGTGGCTAAATATGTGAAGTTGCCAGTCAAACATTGTTGTTTGTGGTGTGGCCATTGTCTTTACCGTTTGTCACACATAATGCTTTTCCTAATATAAAGTGTGGCTATTGTCAGACTTTTCGTCACACATAGTGAGGTACTGTGTGGTTAATAATGTTATATAGACATCGGAGGTTGTTGTTAATATGGCTAAAAATGTGAAGTTGCCACTCAAACCTTCTTTTGTTGTTTGTGGTGTGGCCATTGTCTTTACCGTTTGTCACACATAATGCTTTTGTAATACAAAGTGTGGTTATTATCATACTTTTTGTCACACAAAAATGTTTATGTTGTGGCTAATGGTCATTTATAGACTCTAATTTTTGTAATTTCAAGTGTGGCTATTGTCTTACTTTTGGCCACACCTATTTAATGTGTTCTATGTGGCCAAATTGTGTGTAATTAGGCAATATATAATTATTTTTATTTTTTGTGCAGTAATATAAAACAGCTATAAGCAAGCATGACAAAACAAAATTAGAAACAAATTATACTAACAATAATATTCACTTAAGCAAATGTATATGCAAAATATCTTACAAAATACAAAAATAACGACTACCTATATACTAGCTAAGGCGTCGGTTTTCTTGGCACTGCTCCTTGTCTTCTGTTTGGTCACCCGGTCTATCGTTGTGTACTTTGCCTTTGCCTTCTTGCCAGCTCTGGCTGGTTCTTTTGAGGACGGGAGTGGTGGTAGCTGGAACAACAGAATATAAAAAACAAATATGTATAATTAATGTCGTATTTTGTAATTAAATAGAACAAAACGGTATGCATACATACATACCGAACGTTCGTTTAACTGTTCGTGAACCTTTCGGCGGGAAGTTCGTTTATGTTTGTTTATCTTTGTTCAATTACGTTAGTTTAGATTATAAACAAACGAACATAAACGAACACAAGTGTTCATTTTTTAAACTAAATGAAATAGAACATAGATATTTGTTCGGTTAAGTTAAAAGGGAACAAACCTCCTGGTCACATAAGATTAGGTGTTCTGGCCAAGCAACAAAAGAACCACGTGCGTTGCCAACAGTCACAATATCACCTGCCTCACAAGGAATAATTGCTTGTTCCTTTATGACTTCATCAATACTAACTTTATAGCAACCCTCCGGGATTGCTTTTCCATGCAACTATTGTGGAACCGGTGACCAATAAACTTTACCTTTGCCACCTTGTTACGCTTGTCATTCAAACACAAACGACACTCATACACCTATAAACCAGCATGTGAAATTAAGATGGCTTAGTTGAAGTCAATATATAAGTACATACCCATATTGGTGGGAAATTAACAATGTTTCGAACAGTACATACCTTTATTTCAGCAGCTGGGCACGCCTTGAGTACCAATAAACCGGGTGTTTTACGCCACCCATCAGATTCACCAGCATGGAAAGCCATAGATGACAGGTACTCCGATACCATCGGAAGCGATCCAAGAAATCTTCGTCTAGGGATTTGCATTGACGGGGTCAACGCACATAGAGGCAACAGAAACCACAGTGTCTGGCCTGTTTTAGCAGTCATTTACAACCTTCCACCTTGGATGTGTATGAAAAGAAAATTCATCATGCTTTCCTTATTAATATCCGGAGTGCCAGGAAACAATATTGATGTGTTTTTAGAGCCTTTAATTGACGATCTGGCATATTTATTTGAGGTCGGGGAGCCAACATATGATGCATATAAACAAGAAATGTTTACACTACGTGCAATTGTGTTATGGACGATTAATGATTACCCAGCTCTTGGTACACTATGTGGTTACCCTTACAGTGGATTCAAAAGTTGTGTGGTGTGTCGGGGTGACACTCAGTGTGTTAGACTTTATCACACAAAGAAGCAGAGTTATGCTTCCCACAAAAGGTATTTATCACATGACCACCCTTTCAGAAAACAAAAAAAGACGTTCAACGGAAATGAGGAGATGAGAACCGCTAAAGAGCCTATGACAGGGGAAGAGATATATGACGAGGTCAAAAACATTAACAATGAATGGGGAAAGGGATCTGAATCCCTAAGTGGGAGTAAGAGGAAAAGGGATAACACAACGCCGCACCAATATTGGAAGAAGTTCAACATATGGTACCAACGGCTCAGCTATTGGAAGTATTTACCTGTCCAACATTGTATTGATTTGATGCATGTTGAAAAGAATGTGGCAGAAAGTATTGTCGGGACGTTGCTGAACATTCCCGGTAGGACAAAAGACGGATTGGCAGCTAGAAAGGATTTGGAGTTTTTAGGGATTAAAAAGGAGTTGCAACCGAAAGCAAAAGGCAACAATACAGAACTGCCTGCAGCATGCTTCATATTATCAGCGCAAGAAAAAGACATGTTTCTTGAAACACTGTATAAACTGAAGGCTCCACTAGGGTATTGTTCTAACTTCTCTAATTTGGTGAATCTTAAAGAAAGGAAGCTACAAGACCTTAAATCACATGATTATCACATGCTTATGCAACAGTTTCTGCCCCTTGCAATACGGTCCATCATGCCAGAACCAATGAGAAATGCTATAATCAGGCTTTTTTTTTTTTCAAGTCAAGTTGTAGCAAAAAAATCATTGTAGAAGAGCTTGATAAGATTCAGGAAGAGCAAATAGTTACATTGTGCTTGCTGGAGAAGTACTTTCCGCCATCATTTTTTGATGTCATGGTTCACTTAACCGTGCACCTTGTTAGAGAGATAAAATTATGTGGGCCACCATGCTTTCGTTGGATGTATCCCTTTGAAAGGTGTATGAAGGTTATCAAAGGGCATGTGCGAAACAAAACTTATCCAGAAGGGTGCATTGCTGAGGAGAACATTGCGGAAGAAACAATCGAGTTTCTGAGCGAATACCAAAAAACCATCAAGAGTACTGTTGGTATTCCACATGATAAGCATGATGATAATTGGGAGACAATTCCTGTGATAGACGTTAAATCAGTTGAAGTGTCTCCTGGTCTTTTCAAGAGAGCACATTTCTATGTGCTGCAGAATACGCCTGAAATAGCGCCGTATATCGAGTAAGTATTACTAACATATATACTCTAAATTATATATATATATAAACATATATAGGGTGCAGTTACTGTACGCTAATGCCTTAACGTATGGTATTTACGCGAGACGTTCAAAGGCAAAAAACAAAGCTAAAAACCTAAAACGCTAAGCAAACGCACCCAAAATTAATATATATATATATATATATATATTAATTCGCAATATATTATACTCTTACTTGCAGACAACACAAGATCTCTTTGAAAAACCAAATGCCTGGTAAACGACAAGCATTGCTGGAGAAGGAGCATACTTTAAAGTTTGGTGACTGGTTACGCGACAAGGTAGATTAATTTATTAAGTCTTCTATAATTTTTAAAATTCTTTTATAGTTTCTGCAATTCTTCTATAGTTTCTGCAATGTAGGTGAAGAATCTAATCCTTGTAATGAAATTCAGGTTGAAAGAGAGCTAGCGAGCTCCCCAGGTTCTGTATCGGAAACCGTAAAGTGGATTGCACACGGAGCACACTGCAACGTTTACAAATACGACTCGTACGACATCAACGGTTTTGAATTACGTGCAAAATCTCATGATGGTAGAGTTTACCAGAACAGCGGGGTTGGTGTAGAGGCGGATGACATGCACATCAAAAAGACGTGGTGACGTATGGACAAAACTTTTATTTTGGGGTTTTGCAAGAGATATGGGTCCTAGATTATCATACTAAAAGAATTCCGGTCTTCATGTGCCAATGGGTTGACCGTAAACATGTCAAACATGATATTCTTGGTTACACGTAGGTCGACCTAAACAAATTTGACCACAAGGATGATCCGTTCATATTGGCCTCACAAGCACGTCAGGTGTTTTATGTTCAAGATCAGCTGGATAGAATAAAGCATGTTGTCCTCATGACTCCACCCAAGCATTATAAGCATTCGTATGACGAGGTGAATGAGGATTTTAGTACGGTAACTTTCCCTCATGAGGGTAATACATTGCCACTTGTACAACCAAATCAACTGCTTCGTAATGAGTCCCCGGATGATTACTGGCGGCCCGGGAAAAAGCCTACAACTATTCGTAATGGAGATTGACGCCGATGTCGGGTTGTCGACCCAGCAGTTGTGTTCGTTCGGCTAGTTAGATGTAAATAATGTTTAAATATAGTTGTGATACATGATATCTTCCTTCTTTACTTTGTACTTATTAATTCAAACTAAAGAAATATTGGTTATTATTAATACTATTACTACTTATAGGTACAAGCCGGTTTGTTGAATTCATTTCATCTTCTGGCTATTTTGGTCAATTGGTGTCAAGTTCAAACATACATCATGTTACATTGATAAAAGTCACAGTTGACTCGTGTTACACTAATACAAAGAAAGCCTAAAAATGCATCATTTCTCGTCTGATGGTTTTGTTTCTTGCACAACCTCTATTTGGTTATGTTTCAACATACTTTTCAACAGCTGGTTTCCTGCAAAACATTATCAACTCATTTTATAAAAAAAGACCATTATGCCCTTCTTTTCACTAACCTGCATACCAAGATTGTACCCTCCAGACTTTGAAGAAGCCTTTGAACAACTAAAATTCAGTTTTGAAAAATCCTTTCCAAACTCAATGCCATCACCAGTAACCTTAGATTTAAGATTTGGTGATGGCATTGAGTTTTGGAAAGGATTTTATCAAAATCTAACATCTTTGGGAAGTTTAAGATCTGTGGAAACCTTAGATATTTTCTGCTTGGCCAAGTTTGGAAATCACATAACATATATAGAAGTGTAATAAATTTCAGTCACCAGTTTTATTGCAGTCATTAAAGTCTCTGTTGTTATATAGTTGGTTGTTGAGTGTATAACTGCATACTACCTATCAAAATGGTTTCCACATGCTATGGAAACGCAATAAAGCTAATTAATCATGATAATTAATTACATTTATACCTACTACCTGTCCAAAATCTTGAAAATATATTTATGTAATGATAGCCTACATTCAATTTAATTAAAATAATAAAAACTAGTATTTCACACGCTTTTTACGCTTTTAATACCTGTCAGAAAATCTTTGAAATATATTTATGTAATAATACCCTACATTCAAGTTAATTAAAAGTAAAAAACTAGTTTATCTTACTAGATACGCTACAAATCAACTGAACTACAACAAATTATTGTCTCAACTACCAAAAATTAAATTTTAGGTCTATTTTGTTATTCACTCACACGTTATTTATAAAAAATAAACATCAACTACGCTAAACAAACGCAACCAAAATATAACATTCACATAACAAAATATATATAATAACATTTACAATATTAAAATTTACATTAATATATAGAAAACCAAATTACATAATATTAACTCCAAGCATCCGATTCCAAATCGGAATCTACATCGCTATCCATATCCGGAGTCCTGCCATCAGATTCCGTATCCGAATCCTAATCCGAATCCGAATCCGATGGAGTGTGAGAGGGCATGATCCTCTGGTAATGCCATCGGAGGTGTAGGTGGAGTCCCTAAGCCTACGGAGGCGAAGGTTCACCTCAGAATGGAATGTCCCATAAACGGACACCAGCCTGAAGTGCAGCAAGTCTTCCAAGTCGATGTACGCCACCTCGATTCCCGGCACTACCATTTGATTGCTAAAATAATCAATAGTCGTGTACCCAAGCCACCTAACCATTCGGTTAAGTTGTTGGTACGAGAAGGTTTGAGGGTCGACATTGTCAATATAGCTCACCCTTTGGTTCCTCCGGAAGGCGCCGGAATAAAAGTGGAACCGTATCGTGAAAAATGTGGGGTTGTTGTAGTAGTTGGTGACTTGAGCACCGGTGCACGTTCTAGCCATTTAGCTGGATCCATTATCGGAAATTATAATCGGAAGAAAGGTGGATTGTGATTGTGATTGTGATAGTGATTGTGATTGTGGATTGTGATTGTGATTGTGACTGGTATTTATCACCATCGGAAACCGCCGGTACATCTCCCTGACAATTTGAATTTGGCGGCACAAGAAACTGTAAAGGCAATGATGACGTCGCCAGTCGTCAAATCAACGTGTGGCCATTAATGACGATTGGACACGCTTAAGAATAATATTGTGTTGCCATTTATAACTTATAGCCACACATAATAAGTGTATCCGTAACAATAAAAAACTTACAAAAAATAAAACTAAGATATTCTTTGGTCACACAACCTCAAATAAGTGGCCATTAATTATATTTGGACACACTAAAACAACCTTTAAGTGTGACAATTTATAACTTATAGCAACGCATAATAACTATATCCGTGACAATAAAAAACTTATAAAAAAAACAAAACTAAGATACTCTTTAGTCACACAACCTGGAATACGGGGCCATTAATAACATTTGGACACACTAAAACATCCTTTAAGTGTGACAATTTATAACTTATAGCCACACATAATAAGTGTATCCGTGAAATAAAAAAACTTATAAAAAGCAAAACTAAGATACTCTTTGGTCACACAACCTCTTATAAGTGGCCATTAATTACATTTGGACACACAAAAACATCCTTTAAGTGTGACAATTTATAACTTATAGCCACACATAGTATGTGTTTCCGTGACAATAAAAAATTTATGAAAAATAAAAGTAAACTACTCTTTGGTCACACAACTTCGTGTAAATGGCCATATATTTTAAGCGTCTTAGCCACATAACTAATAAAAACAATGGTTGTTCATCATTTTTCGCCACTTTATTAAAAATGTGGCTAGAAAATGTGACATTAGGTCACACAACGTAATATAAGTGGCTATATCTTTTACCTTTTAGACACCTCTCTTATCAATTCAGTAGCCGTTTGTCAAATTTGGCCACACTTTTAAAACATGTGGCTAGTTAAATGTCACAGTTTGTGGCTAATGTATGTGTTTTTGGTCACATGTATTAAAGATCAAACAAACTATGACTGTAGGTCACATTTCGCCACACGTTTTTATAAAGTGGCTAGTTTTTGTCACAGTTTAGTTCAAAGTGTGGCGAAAAGTGCCTGACTATGTATACAATGGTCACGTGAAGAATAATATGTGTGGCCAAAACATTCTGGAAGGTTTTCCAACATGGTCAAAGACCTTTTAGCCACACATTTAAGCTCAAGTGTGGCAAATCGCCCAGACCACATGTGTGGCCGAAGGTCGATATTCACGTAGTGTGGTAAAACTAGTCTAAAATAATGTTAATATATGAAAAAAAATTAAAAAAATGTTTGGTTCTAATGAGTATCTAAAAGTTGTTAACTTTTTTGGAGTTCTCAAATGATACTACCCCTATATATATATATATATATATATATATATATATATATATATATAGGGGTGGGATCTAGAGAGAACTCCTTTTAAAGAGAGAACTAGAGAACTAGTAAAGATTTATTTTTAACTATTTTTAAAAAAAATATTTTGTGATTTTTTTTTTCTTTCCTCCTTCTAATAAGATGATATTGTTCCTAAAAAAATAAAAAAATAAAAAAAATAAAAAAAAGTTCGTCAATGTAATGCGTATGTGCATTAATGTGTATTTTTTTATATAAAATAGTGTTTTATTGCATATAATACAACACAAATACATTATCTAATACACACTATTGAATATATGCAAATACTACATTAATAATTGTATGCAAAACACATTATTGCATATATGTAATACAACACTAATGCATATATGCACTATATCGATTTTTTTAAATTTTTGTATATAATATAACACTATTGCAAATATACAATACAAACAACTATATATATGCTATTCAACACTATTTCAAATATCAAAATGTACACTATTGCACATATGCAATATAAAAAAAGTCGACGTATTGCATATATGCATTACAACGTTAATTTTTTTTATTTTTTTTCATTTTTATATTTTTTTGTGGTGAAGAATAACAACAAATAAGAAGGATGAAAGAAAAAAAATTTTAAAATTTTTTTTTTTTAATTAAATTAAAAATACTTCATTATTAGTTCTCTAGTTCTCTCCCTAAAATGGAGTTCTCTCATGATCCTCTCCCTATATATATATATATATATATATATATATATATATATATATAGCAAGGTTAAAATAAGTAGATTTTTCCTAAAAAGTGTAGAAAGTGTGTTTTCTTCATTAGATCTAATAAAACACACCGCATAATAAACACACCACCACCAAAATAAAACACACCGCACAATAAACACACTTTCCATATCCACCATCATATCAACAGATCTAACGCACCAGATTACTTCTTACACTTTTTAGACACACTCCACTTCTTATTTTAACCCCACCCTATATATATATATATATATATATATATATATATATATATATATATATATATATCTAGTTTTATCCATGCGTATTACGCGGTTACTTTCATATATATATTTCTTTTAATTACTGTGAATATATTATTTCTCATGTAGGGGTTTTTTTATACATTTGTCATTTCTAATACTTTGAATATATATACATTTTTGGATTTTAATTTAATTTATTTTAAGGAAGTTTATCGTATTCATTCAAAAATTTATATAGTTGAACCTATTTTGATCAATTTATGTTTTTTTATGTTCGTTTACGTGGTTCATTTTAGATTGAAACATTGAATGAATTGTCTACATAATGTTTTATATATGTTCGTGTGTGTTCATTTAAGTGTGTTCATTCATATTCGTTTGTTTTTGGGTTCGTTTACGATTGTTCATATATGTTCATTTATGTTCGTTTACCTTTGTTCAGTTATGTTCGTATGCATTCGTTGTCAGATTTTAAATGAACGAACATAAATGTACACGAATATGTTGATGTTTTAAACGAACTAACATGAACACAAATATTTGTACGATTAAATGCCCATCTTCGTGTATAATCAATAATCTAAAACATAATAACATTATAATAATGCGGTATAAGAAGATGTCTAATAAGTGTATTTGAGGCTAAATATGACCACTCTAGTAACACACTAAATTTGTGAACAATAACAAACATCAGTTGTAACTTATTGATGACATTAACCAATTGTAAAACAATAACATCCAAGTCATAGTTCTAGGCACACACACTGAATTAGTAGAGCAAACACACACTTGCAGATTCATCTATTCTAACCCAATAACCTTAGAAGCCTTCAGCCTGACACGCTCATCAGCTGCGATGCATTCTAACTACATCTTATAAAAGACAGTAACCAACTATGCATTAACTTTATCCTGCAAATTAACAATAACCATTTTGTTTCTCTCAGTTACACTACTAAGTTGACATCATGTATCTTACAAAAATCAAATTTAAATCAGTATAATAAAAAAGACAACTAAAAATAGAGGATTAAATAACCCAAGTTAACAAATTGCCTCTCAAAAACGATTAAAAAAATCAACTTAATGTATTAAAAAAGTTGTACCCAGATTCAGAAAACATTATATTAACCATCAAATAGTCTAGATATGAAATGAAAGATACATATATATTCTATAAAATGCATTAGTTCAAAAACAGAACATTAAATAAGCGAAGTCTAATAAACCGCGATAGAAGGTTTAACGGTTAATTTATTATGCAGTTAACTTTAGTAACTTTGTGAACTACTTAAAACAATAACCATTCAACTTTCAATGGCCTTCTAGAAGTAAGTAAATGTTGATTACACTCGGTTTAATTTGCATAAAAAATTTTCTCATTTGATCCATTTGACTTGTTTTAGTTAAAAATAGAAAAAAAAATTATATTTTGCAAATAGACGTTTCATTGGAATATTTCTCTTATGCATTAAATGTATTTGTATGTAAGTTTTAGATGTGAAGTGAGGTATAAATATATACCTGGTGGTAAAAAGCGTTGGTGCAGAACCTTTAACCTGCAAACTATTTTCCACCTTTAGTGATCTTTTCGTCGTCACGAATTTTCTACAAGTAATAAACAAAGAAATATTTAAACATAAAGCATGGTGTATTGCTTTAAATTGTATTGTATTATTTGGATATCATTTGTTTGGAATACTCTGGCCAATCTAGTGAGACGATAACCAAGAGTTAAAATATTAAAATTTGAAACATGACAAATTGGACAATGGACACGTGTACAAAAAAAATTAATTACCTCCGGTCGACAAATGATCATACCAAGCATCTTAATAATGTATAATGACCGAACTATTAAGAATAATTATAATTATGGTTATCAACACCAAAAATAGGTTTGGTTTATTCTCTAAGTTTTCCCATCCTTATATAATATCATATTGTATCTCATTGTATTATATCTTATTAATGAAATCTCTCCCTTTCTCCTTACAAGTCTATCACTTATTATTTAGCTATTAGGCTTGTTTTACAATACGTTATCAGCACGAAGCTTCTATAATTTTTCTCAATCATAGTGTATGTTCAATCCTAGTATTCTACAAGTAAGTTTTATTTCTATTTATTCAAATATGTGTATATACTTACGTTAAAATCACTAACCAATATTTTTATTCAAATTCATAACATCAATCTTCACTACTTGAATATTGGCTTTTAGCCACACACATGCTCTGGGCGGTTTGCCACACCTCGGTCTAAATGTGTGGCTAAAGGTCGCTTTCGCCACACATTTGTTATTGGTGTGACTAAAAACACACCTGTTAGAACCTTTAGCCACATAAATTAGATTTTTGTGGCAAAAAATCACACCTGCTGGAACATTTAGCCACACTTTTTCAATTCGTGTGACAAAAAACACACCTGTTAGAACCTTTAGCCACATAAATTAGATTTTTGTGGAAAAAAATCACACCTGCTGGAACATTTAGCCACACTTTTTCAATTCGTGTGACAAAAAACACACCTGTTAGAACCTTTAGCCACATAAATTAGATTTTTATGGCAAAAAATCACACATGCTGGAACATTTAGCCACACTTTTTCGTGACAAAAAACACAGTTGTTCGAAACCGTTAGCCACAATTTCATAAAAATGTGACTTTTACTTGCCACACTTAGTAAACTATGGCCAAATATGATCTACGCTCACAGTAGTTTGATAACGATGTGGTTAAAAACTAATACATATGGCCACACTTACGCGTATATGTGACCATAGAGTATTGTTTGTTAGCCATTTGTAAGTTTTATATGTGGCTAAAAGTTAACGGTGACAGCAAACAAAACGTGTGACCGTTAGTAGTTAATGGCCACACTTTAATTGTTTCATATGTGGTTAAAAGCTTATACATGTGGTCACACTTAAGGGGTTTATGTGACCATAAAGCATTATTTTATAGCGACTTATAAATTTTTATGTATGGCTAAAAGCTAACAGTTACATTAAAACAAAAGTGTGACTATTGATAATTAATAGCCACATTTTAATTCTTTTGTGTGACCAACCAGACATCCACCCTTCAGTAACCAATCTGAACCCTAATCCATCACCTGCTGCTAATACTTTCATCACTCATTAACATCGATTGAAGCTCATCTTGGTTAGGTAGGTGATTTATACTTTAATTATGAGAAATTTGGGTGTTCGGGGGTTTGAATGTAAGCTATTAGGTCTTGGATTCAATCGATTAGTATTCGTTCTAATTTAAACAATCCTGATACAAGTTGCAAGTGACATTTTTGAATCTTTACTTTTTATCATTGTTGGATTTATATTTTCTAACGGGGGTTTTTAACATGATTAATTAAAACCCTAGTGATGTCATAAACATGTTAGGGTTTGAGTTTTGTTGAGAACAGTTGGCTGACAGATTCATTCTCATTTATTGATTGGTCTGTAACTCGCTATTAAATGATGATTATTGATCGATTTTTGATTTTAGGATATAGTATTCTGAGTCTAGTTTCCAGAAAGGTAAATTTTGTAATTTTTGGATGAGTATTGAATACCTTTTATGATTTTACAAAAACATATGTTAAAGCTGATTTGGGGAGTTATATTCTGGTCCATTTTTCGGATACCATAACTCCCTAATGACAAACCCAAACGAGTTGGTTCCACTTCTGGAACTTAGTATTATGAGTTTAAAAGATAAACCAATTGGTCTTACACAATTTGGTTTAACAAGTTGATAGAACCATTAAACTAGTTTTTGTTGCGCAATTTGCTGAACTGTTAATACCTATCTGTAATGGTTGAATTATTGTGAGTTTTCTATGCTTGAGAAAATTATAATAAAAATTGTTTGAGAAACCTGATTTATATATCATACTGTGGTAAATTTTGTAGAATTTATCCTTCAACTTTTCTTTGTGAATAAAATCAGTTTGTACATGCCAGAATCTGTCTCGTGAACTGAATGATCATAAGTTAAGTTGTATGATGAATATTTGGTTGCTTTGCCATGATATGATGTGTGGATACATGTTAGAACTTTCGGTACTGTTGACATTACTTATTATCACCAACGATTCATCGGGTCAAGTTTGTGTTTGTGTGTGAGTTCATACATGGGTCTTAGAGTCATGTGTTGTTGAACATACTCTCATAACTTAAAACACTTGTACTAGGTGACAACTAACGAGTCAAATGCATTCATTTGGTTTTGAGATAACTCTGTTACACGTGACACCAGGTTTTGGATTGAAAACACGGACATACTTGCATACTAGTTTTGAAAACAATAAATGTTTGCCTATACTTGTTTTTTGGATTAAAAACACAAAACGTTTTGAAGTATTGGTTATGTAACCTGCTGAAACGGGCAAAAACGAGCTGAACTATTGATTTTTTATTGCTGAATTGCTGCAAAATTGGTCAAAACGTGCTGAAACGAGCTGTTAAGTGTTGAAACAGACTGAAAAATCAATGAAACGAGCTGTTTAACATGATGTCTGCTGTAAAAACGAGTTGTTACGTGCTGAAACGAACTGAAAACTTGCTGAAACGAGCTGTTTAACATGCTGTTTGCTGTTAAAACGAGCTGTTACGTGCTAAAACGGACTGAAAAATCGCTGAAATGAGCTATTTAGCATGTTGTTTGCTGTAAAAACGAGCTGTTAAGTGCTGAAACGAGCTGTTAAGTGCTGAAACGGACTGAAAAATCGATGAAACGAGTTGTTTAACATGATGTTTGCTGTAAAAACAAGTTGTTACGTGCTGAAATGAACTGAAAACTTGCTGAAACAAGCTGTTTAACATGTTGTTTGCTGTTAAAACGAGCTGTTAAGTGCTGAAATGGAATGAAAAATCGCTGAAACGAGCTGTTTAGCATGTTGTTTGCTGTAAAATGAGTTGTTAAGTGCTGAAACGAACTTGACTGGAACATGAATTTTAGTGATAAAACTAAAACATTTCCTCCGTTGTCCTTGTTCAAAAAAAAAGACTCGAGTCCTGTTTTGACCCGTTCCGACCTTGACCCATTCTGAGCCGGACCCGTTATGACCCGAACCTTTTGACCCTGACCCGTTCCGACCCAAACCATAATAACCTTTTTTTAGTTGACTGACACGTTTCGACCCTAACCCATTCCGACCCATAACCCGTTTCGACCCAACCCAACCCATTTGCCACCCCTATGTTTAATGTATATCGACGAGTTAGGCGAGTTGTACCTCTTAAGACACAATTTAAAATTATATGCAAAATGGGCCATTAGAGATTTCAAGACCCAATATGGCCCATTGGGACATGTATGACTTGTATTTGTCTATTATGGTCTAATATGACTCCCTATAACACGATATAACCCATAAATATCTAATGTTACATATCACATGCCATAATATGCCACCAAGAGATTACAAGCACTAATACGGCCCATTAAAGCGACTATGACATGAAAAAGGCTATAATGGGCCACTAACACTAACAAGGCCCAATAAGACCTATTGATGAAAGTATCATATGTTATCGGCCATTAACATCTAACTATGACTAATGACATTCCTATACAACCTTCTTAGAGCAACTATGATGTGATAAAGGCTATAATGGGCCACAAACACCAGTTAAGGTCCAATAAGGCTCATTGATGAAAGTATGACATATTATTGGGCTTTAACCAAACTATGACTCACTAAACTCATATTCAACCCTTTTAGAGCAACTATGATATGATAGAGACTACAATGGGTCACTAACAACAATCAAGGCCCAAGACGGCCCATTAATGCAAATATGACATGCTACTGGGCGTTAACACCAACTATGAGTCACTACACTCCTATACAACCTGTTAAATTAACTATGACATGATATAGATATATTGGGCCATTAACAACAATCAAGGCCCAATATGTTCCATTAATAAAAGTATAACATGTTATTGGGCGTTGACACATGACTATGGCTCACTACACTCATATACAACCTCCTTGTAGCGACTATGACATGATAGGTGATATAATGGGCCACTAATACCAATCAATGCCATTTGATAAGACCAACCATGACTCACTACACTCTTATACAACATGTTAACGTAACTATGACATGATAGACCTATACTGGCCATTAACAACAATCAAGGTCCAATAAGGCCCATTGATGAAAGTATGACATATTATCGGGCGTAACCAAACCATGACTCACTAAACTCATATTCAACCCTTTTAAAGCAACTATGATATGATAGAGACTACAATGGGTCACTAACAACAATCAAGGCCCAAGACGGCCCATTAATGCAAAGTATGACGACCAACTATGACTCACTACACTCCTATACAACCTGTTAACGTAACTATGACATGATAGAGATGATATTGGCCATTAACAACAATCAAGGCCCAATATGGCCCATTAATAAAAGTATGACATGTTATCGGGCGTTGACACATGCCTATGGCTCACTACACTCATATACAACCCTCTTATAGCAACGGGGACAGGATAGATGCTATAATGACCACTAATACCAATCAAGGCCCATTGATGAATGTATAACATATTGGGCCATTGACACAAATCAAGGCCAAATAAGGTCTATTGACGAAAGTATGGTGTGTTTCAGGCGTTAACACCTAACCATGACTAATGACAGTCCTATACAACTCTTTTAGAGCAATTGTGACATGATAGATGTTATAATGAGACACTAACACCGATCAAGAACTAGTATGACCCACTAATGAAAGTATGGTTTATTGGGCGTTAACACTGATTACTACACTCTTATACAACTCTTTTAGAGCAACTATAAATATCACTTGTATTTATTTTATATGTTTTTATATTTAAAATACAATTTTTTATATTATATAAGTTTTAATTAGTTGTTATATATATATATACACACACACACTAACAACTCTTTATTTTAATTATTAAAAATAAATTAAATTCATATTTAGTTCATATTAATTTCACTTCCCTCAAAATTTCAAAATAAATTCAACCCCCTCTTTTCTTCAAAAATATTTGAATTACACTCTTATTCTTAAATTTAATTTGACCACATATTTAACCTACCTTTTTTTCTTTCTCTTCATTCCTTCTTATTATTCTTTTTCTTATCTCTTTACACCCACCATAATCCTCAATCATTAATTCTCTAACTCACTCAATTCTTAACCAAATCCTTTGATTCCGGGCTCTAATCTAATTATTTTTGCGAGAGGAATTCACCTGTGGTGTCGGTTTTCATCAATTCTATCTCTTTTTTTGCCGGATTCGTGTTGAGTGTGAAGAACCCTAAGAACCAAGTTTGGGGATTTTCAATTTTAAGTGTTATTTCTTGTAATTGAAACTTAATACATCTTCTTTCATCGCTAAAAATGTATGTATTTCACTTGTTTGATGACAACAGTTTGCTGACAGATTCATTTTCGTTTATTTATTGGTATGTAACTTGATGTTAAACGATGATTAATGAACGATTTTTGATTCTAGGATATAACACTATGAGTCTAGTTTCCAGAAAGGTAAAGTTTGTAATTTTTGGACAAGTTTTGAATAGTTTTTATGATTTTACAAAAAAAACTGGTCAAAGCTGATTCGGAAAGTTTTATTTTGGCCTGTCTTTCCGACACCATAACTCCCTAATGACAAAACAAAATGGGTTGTTTCCAGTTCTGAAAGTTAGTATTATGAGTTTTGAAGACAACCCAATTGGTCTTGCACAATTTAGATTAATGAGTTGATAGAACCATTAAACAAGTTTTTGTTGCGCAATCTGCTGAACTGTTAGTACCTATCTGTAATGGTTGAATTATTGTGAGTTTTCTATGCTTGAGAAAACTATAATAAATTTTTTTTGAGAAACCTGATTCATATTACTGTGGTATATTTTGTAGAAATTTACCTTAATATTTTCTATGTGAATAAAATCAGTTTGTACATGTTATAATCTATCTCGTGAACTAAGTGATCATAAGTTAAGTTGTATGATTAATGTTTGGTTGATTTGCCATGACACGATGTTTGAATACATGTTAAGACTTTTTAGTACAGTTGACATTGATTATTATCACCAACAAGTCGTCGATTCAAGTTTTTGTTTGTGTATACCAGTACTAGAAAATGAGGCTAATGCAACATTTTAGTTGCAACCTTTTACAATTGTGTTGCATTTGACCCTAACGCAACTTCAATCAACATAAAGGTTGCTTTAAAGGATCTAATGTAACCCTTTTCATAAAAGGTTGCAAAATTTTATTAAAATTGCAACATTTTTCTTAAAAGGTTGCAAATACTATTAAAATTTGCAACTTTTATTATTAAAAAGGTTGCAACCTTTCCCTTTACAAAACATACATAATACATGGGACCAAATCCTATCAAAACTACAAATTATGAAAATGTACTGGTATTACAAAATAATTAAAAAAAAGTATATTTACCATGATTTGTGTAGTTAAAAAAATAATAATAAACACAATTTCATACTTAGTTTTTTCAAGAAATTCAAAAAGGCATTGTTAATTATTTTAGTAATTATAAAATGATTGCAAAATATAGCTTTAAAATGTTTCAGCTCGTCTGTATTATAACAAGAGTGAATCTTGACTCATTAAAGCTTTAAAAATGATTCGGCTCAAGTAAGAGAAAAATGTTGATCTGATAATCGGCCGGAAGAATATGATTAAGAAAACCTATCATTGACTATTGAGATCCATTAGGCTACATGTAGTGGGCGGCATTCAAGGGCGATTTTGGGCGAAATTGTGGAGGAACACCCCCCGGCGCGATATTGGGGCGACGGGGGGGGGGGGGGGGGGAATTGTCGCCGGCTTGTGTGTTGTGGGTGGCAATCTTGACCCAAACAATTCAAAATGGGTCAATTTGGGTTGTTTTAAAAATTAAAGAGGTTGGCTTGGGTCAGAGATATTTAATAAATGGGTCAAAACGGGTCGATTGAAATTCCATCTTGTTATTTTTGGCTCAAAATGGGTCGACAAATTCAAAGAAATGGGTCGATGTGGGTTGGTGTCCCAAGGAAATGTGGCAAGTTTTGTATCGAAACGGGGTCTCGCATGAGACAAGTTTAGGTACGAAACGGGGTTTCGTATGACACAAGTTTCGGTACAGGTTTTGAGCCAACACGAGTTTTCACACGGGACGAGTTGGGTTTTGGTTTCTTTTGGTCGATTTCAGACTCGTTTTTGGTTATCTGTTTCGTTTTTGTTTTTGTTCCATTTCATTTTGATTAATTTTTTGATTTCGATTGACTTGGTTCGGTTTTGTCTTTTTGTTTCATTCTGATCGATTTTTTCGGTTTCAGTTCGATTTCTTGGTGGTGCTGGTTTTTTTATGAAATGAGAACAACGGAAGAAACATTTTAGTGTTTGTACTTTTTTTGTTTTTGATTTATATTTATAGTTATAATTTTTATTATTTTTGAACATTTTTTATCTTAATAGAAAACCCATGAGAAAAAAATTCAAAAATAAATAAATAAATAAATCATAGCTCAAAATATAAATCAAAAACAAAAAGAAAAACTAAAACGTTTCCGTCATTATTCTTGTTCCTCATAAAAAAAAATCCCCGAACCCGTTCCGACCCAAACCAAAACAACCATTTTTTTTATTTTTAATTGACATATTCTGACTTAAACTAGTTTCAACCCATGACTCGTTTCGATCCAACCCAACTCAATCCATTTAGTACCTCAGGTTACAAGTTACAATACTCAATTCATTTTAACATTATACATAAAATATTTTGCTCATTTCCTTCCTTTCCACCAAAATACTACATTCACCTCCAAAAGTTAAATTGTTTTCAATGTCACCAGCTCATTTTCCCTCTTCTTTTTTTTTTTCAGTTCGCTCCTTCCCGTATTTGCCCCGTAAAACCGTCTTGACATTTCAAAGAGCACCAGAAATTAGGGATGCTGAAGAAACACTAACCGGACCCCGGACAGATTACTGGTAACCTGGGGGTTAGATCGATGTTTCCCACGAGGGGTTAGACCCTTGGAAGATGGTTCTTCTGATAACCTGCAAAACAGACACCGTGAGCTCGTCACTGAGAAGGGGGGGTTCCTCCTTGTGACCACCCTCCGGCGTGAGAATCAGACTAGATTGCTCTTTAAATATAAAAGTATATTAAGAGATTGCTAGAGCAGATATCAGGTATAATATGATGATAATGTGATAAGATATAATGGGATGAGATGGTCATACCATTTGTGGTATTTATAGCCGAAGGTAGGTTTCCAAGGAGGTATGGCCGGCTGCAACAGTGTTCCTGTTCCACCAACAGTGGCTTACGCACGTGCCCTGCTGGTAGTTGGTGGGTAGGCAGCGGCTGATAGTGACCAGGCCTGCTGTGTACTATTCCTTTTCCACCAACTGGCGGCTACGCACGTGGTATGGCAGTAGTTGGTGAGTAGGCAGCGGCCAATAGTGACACAGTACAGGAGCATGCTGCTCGCCATACTGTTGTCAATAAGCTGTCGTATCTTTAGTCAGATCTTTTTCCCATACCTCGTCAGGTACAGTACAGAAGATCTTCCCGTATCGTACGGACTGGCTTATTTGGGCGGGAGTATTCCCCCTCCCGCCCTTGTGCGGGATTGTTCCCGGCTTCGCTCATTCCTTCAGGTGACACTGAGTGATTGAGAGCTAAGTGCCTTGTGCGTGTAGCCTTGCTGCGCGGGTGGCCTTCCCTGATGGCTTGTATCCGAGGCTGCGGGGACAGGCGGAGTCCTTCGCCATCGGGAGGCATTTCCTGCGGGACCAGCTTGCGTACTGCGCGTAAGGACGTCACGTCTCTGAGCATGGTTGGTCCTGCGGATCCAGTTGGTTTCTGCGCAGACGTCCCTCTTTAAGGTGAGTCTTGCGGGTCCAACTGGGCTCTGCTGGGACCTACCTCTTCAAGTCCCCCCCAGTCCAATGTTCTTCTCATGCGTGTTTAATAAAGTGAGGTGAACTTTTGGACTTAAGCAGAGGGTTTTGAAAAAGGGTTTTTCTAAGGTTTTCCATGGGGATTCTTCCCGCGGAAGTCCTTGTCACTTGCAGAAATGCCCGAGTTTCCTGCTTGGTCTTTGGGTATGATGCGGGTAGGCTGTAATCTCTTCGCACGTCAGGAGCGTTGAGTCCCACTTGTGTGGATTCTCCATGAGGTTTTGGTGGTTTTGAACATAGTGATCAATTATGTTAAGACCACCAATTCCATCCTGGAGCTTCGAACAACGTAGTTCTCGACGTTCCCGCTATGCGGGGATGTTATTTCCGTTTCCGCAAGCATTGCCCAGAAGATCCTTCTTGGTTTCAATTCCCAGCGGAGCGCTAGGTATGTGAAGGGTTTTGCCTTAACACTGTACCTGCGCTCGTCTTACGGTTATTTTACTTCCAAGGTATTCCTGGCGTCAATTCCCTGCGGGTGCTAGGTTTGTGAAGGGTTTTACCTTTACACTGTACCCGCACCCGTCTTATAGTTACTTGGTTGCCGAGGTACTTGGCTTCAATTCCCTGCGGGTGCTAGGTATGTGAAGGGTTTTGCCTTTACACTGTACCCGCATCCGTCTTACGGTTACTTGTTCGCCAAGGTTTTCTTGGCTTCAATTCCCTGCGGGTGCTAGGTATGTGAAGGGTTTTGCCTTTACACTGTACCCGCATCCGTCTTACTGTTACTTGTTTGCCAAGGTAAGGGGGGTATTTGCCTTTACACTGTACCCGCATCCGTCTTACTGATACGCACCTGGTTCGGGATCTCGTTCTTTACGCAGCATGTAGTGTCGACATTGAAGCTGGAACTTTTATTCGTGTTTTCCCCAGCTGAGGTTCTACACGCACCCGCCTGCTCAGCCTTTATTGCGCCACGAGGTGCGCGAGCGTCCCATCTCTGACAAATGCTTCGACCATGTCTTTTACGTCTATGCATTCTTCAGTGTTGTGGCCTTTTGTCTTGTGAAAGTCACAGTATTTGCTCCGATCAGCATCATGACGATGTCGGATTATTGGAGGCTTTGGCCACGGGAGCTCTTCAGTAGCGAATATCTCAGTGACGCTCTTGGTGAGTGGCGTCCATCTGGAGTTCCGGTGCGGATGTACATTATCCCTTCCGCCCAATCGATGTTGCAAGCCGGATGAGGTGTCAAAGTTTACCCTTGACTGCCAAATGCCTAGCTTCCGCTTTTTATTTAATCGGGCGGTGAGGACGTTGTCTTCTCTCGTCTTCTGAGTGTAGAGGTTTGTGCTCTGGGGAGATCTCTACCCAGTTGCTTCTCCGTTTCCGCATAGCGTTTTGCTGCTGTCATGATGGCATCCCATGTGGATGGCATGCCATCTTTACCCGTTAGGGTGCGGATGAGCTCCGGGTCATGCGCGCCCTGGATGAAGGCAGCGCGAACAAGATCTTCGCTGATATTGCCCAAACTTAGCTTCTTTGAGTTGAAGCGAGTGATGAAGTTTGGCAGAGATTCATCTTCTTCTCGTATGCATTTGAGGATTGTCCATTGCTCCTCGGTATACTTCCGTTGCTGGCTGAAGTGTTGGCTAAACTTCTGCTGGAAGTCTGCCCAGTCGTAGATGTGGTTGACCGGTAGACGATCAAACCAAGCTCTAGCAGCCCCAACAAGCGTCATTTGGAACATGTAGCACCACGTGGGTTCCGTCCAATTGCTGACGGTTGCCCCCGCTATGAACCTGTTCAAATGATCGTCTGGATCAGATATACCGTCATATGTGCCTATGTTAGGCATTTGTTTGTCACTCTTTGGGGCGATTGCTTCCGCAATGTCCCTTGCAAACTTGGACGTTCCTGCATTTGCAATGTTTGGTCTGAATGTTTTGGAGAAGTCTCGTGGACTTCCACCTGTGCTTTTTGATTTGAAGGCTTGTCCAAAATGCCTTTTCGGTTGGGATTCCATTTCCTTACGCTTCCCTTTTGCCCTATGGCGAGGGTTCGCGTCGGAGTCGGATTCCTCCGAGTCATCCTCCCAGTATTCGAATTCGTCGGCCTGTTGTACGGAACGCAAGCGTTCGTTCAACTCGGCCTGGAATTCCTTTTGTCGTGCCTCCGCCCATGCCTTGACTTCATCGAGAGTTTGGCGGGGGAGTCTTCGTTTCTCAACCTGGGTATCAGTGGATCCCAGTAGGCGATCATTTACTGCACTTGCCCCAGCATGAGTAACTGGGGTAGTGTTCGTAAAATTTACTTCACTTGCCCCGGCTTGGGTAACCGGGGTAGTGTTTGTAAAAACTGTGTTACCGGTATTCCCCCCAGTAGCTGGGGTTGTGGTTACCGGAATTTCTCTAACCATCTTTGTAGAAGTTTGAAAAAACTGGAGAAAAATGAAGTTCTAGCTTTATGCACGGATGGCGCCAATGAAGAAACACTAACCGGACCCCGGACAGATTACTGGTAACCTGGGGGTTAGATCGATGTTTCCCACGAGGGGTTAGACCCTTGGAAGATGGTTCTTCTGATAACCTGCAAAACAGACACCGTGAGCTCGTCACTGAGAAGGGGGGGGGGTTCCTCCTTGTGACCACCCTCCGGCGTGAGAATCAGACTAGATTGCTCTTTAAATATAAAAGTATATTAAGAGATTGCTAGAGCAGATATCAGGTATAATATGATGATAATGTGATAAGATATGATGGGATGAGATGGTCATACCATTTGTGGTATTTATAGCCGAAGGTAGGTTTCCAAGGAGGTATGGCCGGCTGCAACAGTGTTCCTGTTCCACCAACAGTGGCTTACGCACGTGCCCTGCTGGTAGTTGGTGGGTAGGCAGCGGCTGATAGTGACCAGGCCTGCTGTGTACTATTCCTTTTCCACCAACTGGCGGCTACGCACGTGGTATGGCAGTAGTTGGTGAGTAGGCAGCGGCCAATAGTGACACAGTACAGGAGCATGCTGCTCGCCATACTGTTGTCAATAAGCTGTCGTATCTTTAGTCAGATCTTTTTCCCATACCTCGTCAGGTACAGTACAGAAGATCTTCCCGTATCGTACGGACTGGCTTATTTGGGCGGGAGTATTCCCCCTCCCGCCCTTGTGCGGGATTGTTCCCGGCTTCGCTCATTCCTTCAGGTGACACTGAGTGATTGAGAGCTAAGTGCCTTGTGCGTGTAGCCTTGCTGCGCGGGTGGCCTTCCCTGATGGCTTGTATCCGAGGCTGCGGGGACAGGCGGAGTCCTTCGCCATCGGGAGGCATTTCCTGCGGGACCAGCTTGCGTACTGCGCGTAAGGACGTCACGTCTCTGAGCATGGTTGGTCCTGCGGATCCAGTTGGTTTCTGCGCAGACGTCCCTCTTTAAGGTGAGTCTTGCGGGTCCAACTGGGCTCTGCTGGTACCTACCTCCTCAGATGCACGACAACTGCAACATTCGAGCTTATTGGATCATTAACGATCAATACAATTTCGTCGTCTCTTAGTAATTTTAATCGCTATATTGGTAAATTAGGGTTTCATGTTTGTTTTAATTTAACAGATACAATTTATTGGTTGGCTTCAATGCCTTTGAGAGTTTTCGGGGAAAGTTAATTAGATCTACCGGAAGATTGTTAGATGAATAGAAGATCTCTTTGTGGTTTAGGCAACTGAGACGAGACTAAATCAGGTAATTCTTTTGGTTTTTCTGTGTTAGCATATGAGATTGCACACCACCTGTTTGATATACAGTTCACATTTTCAATCAAGTATTAACCCTGCCAATTTCTTTTCGAAAGAGGTAGGTATCTTCTACATTTATTTATCTCTGTATGATAGGCACATAGCTCCTACAAATTGCAATAATATGATCTGTCAAGTAGATATGATATTGGTTAGTATTTATCTGTTTCTGTATGGATAATTTGCAGTATAGCCAGCTTAGTTTTCTTTATTTAATTCAAGTAGGTTTGATATTGTATGGTTAAACTTCATTATATCCAACTCTCTCTCCCTCTCTCTATATAAATGCATGTTCACTACTGTATGTTTCTCTAAGTGTGATATTATTAACATAACCAGCTTAGTATTGTTAATTTAACTCAAGATTGTATTTGATCAGCTTTATATATGATAAGTGTCACACCTGCATGTGGCTATATGATACTACATTTAAATCTTGAGTAATTTCTAAGTTTTGGTATTATAATAGGTTGTATATAGGCGTATGGAGATAGATCAGTACACGTATGCCAACTGAGGTTGCTGGGATTGTTCATGTCTTTGACAAAAGGTTCGCTACTTTGCTTTGTCTTATTATAATATGTTACACATCCCCCGCCGCCATAATCCCCTCAATCGACGGTAATTTTTTCTGTGATTTCTACTATAAGGGTATAGCAAGACATGAATTTGTGAATGCGTATGTGGCACTAAAGGGAAAGAAATTAGTAACTGATTAATAGTCAACCACCGTTAAACAGACTCTGTTTTCCTGTTTGTTTGCTGGAGGCAGTGAAAACAAGCTCAACAAAAAGTTCAGACCATTGAAAAATCTATGATTTGTTTGAAGAATCACTTGAAAAGGAAACGAATTATATTTAACAAAACAAAAAGAGTTATTCTTTTGGTCTATGGTTTTAACTTTGCTTATAAATAGCTTAGTCATCTTCAAGTTTTGATAGTGGCAGATCACATGATGTATAACGTTCTACTTTCTACATAGTAATAGTTGCAGCTTAGTTGGGTTGGGTAAAGACTTCAAAAATCGGATCAAACTATTCAGGTAAAAACGTCTAATTTTAATTGCGGATCAAGGATTTGGTTAACCACGACACGTTATTAAATTGCAGATCAGACCATTGGCCTGCATATAACGAGTCATTCATAATGGATACTTATTTTGTCGAATATGATTACAAATCTGTATCATTACAATAACATTCTATTTTTTTTATCTAAAGCGCCTTTGTATGTGTGAAACATACACATCGGGAATTCAACCCGCTTAACTAACTCTATCCATTTGATCCAGCAGGGATCAAAGACTGATTGTCGCTTTAACAAAAACATAAGCATACAAGACATGCGAAATTGTACTACATTAACGACACCATCAATATTTATAAGAATGGCCCAGGAGCTTTTATTGCGCTGTCATTAGAGGAACTTAACATTTGGCCGTCGTTCTTAACCACCTGCTTTTGCCAATACATTTTCGTGCTGCCGGGTCAGAGCTTTTGGACTTAAAACAGGTAAGCTTGGTATGTGGAATTTTGATTACACGATATCTACGCAGTATATAATGTTGAAAAAAGATGAGAATATTTGAAAGTAGTTCCCTCTGATTTGAATCAATAAAAAATTTGTTTTCTTGGCAGTTATTTTTATACAAAAATTTTTACATTATACTGCTTTTGTATTACTGTTTGTGTTTTCCTAAATGCTTTTTTAGTTCAATGTTTGTAAGTTAGTGTTGGTTCTTAGTTTGGATTACATAATGAAGTTGATGCCTTTGGTTCAAAGTTGTCAGATTTTTTTTATCCAAAGAGGACTGTATCACTGCACAAGCCCGAGCCCTAAATCATCATTCTACAACTCCTACTTCAGCCTTAGGGGGTGTTTGTTTACCACTTAATGGTACCATTCAGAGGTTGATATCTGAATTGCTCAGATGTAAGACTGTTTGGCTTCTTCAATACCTACATCTGAATGGAATTTTGAAGGTCTGAATGATTCAGTTGAAAAAGGAGTCTGAATGAGAAACATGACCAAAATAACCCCTAAATAATGCAACGTTCCTTTCCCATCTGGATCCCTCCCAATCGACGGGCATGCTGCTTCCCAATCAACCCTTAACCTCACAATTGACTGCGTTGCTGCTTCCCAATCAACCAGCCTTTCTCATCTGTAATCGGTAATCCCTCCCAACCCTTACCAGGTAATTTTTTCTAGAATAGCCATGGATGCGAATTTTATTTCCGAAATTGATTGTTCGTTATTTGTTCTCCCATCTACTAGTTAAGGTGTTTGTGTGTTTATATTTATAACATGGACTATAGCGTATAGATTGATAGGATTTTGTCATAATTGTTGGATATTAGGGCTCAATTCTAGAGATTAGGGATTCAATGGTGAAATCAAGCTGGACTGTCTAAAAACACATATTTTTAAGACGTTGATAATGAGTTCTGGATAGGTGTGTTCGCGGTCAGATTTTGACAGTTTTAAGATCAAACCGTAGCCAAATCATTAGTATCATTTTTGGTTATCAAAAGCCAAAACTGAATGGTACCATTAACGGTTTGGTTCCGGTTGGTTTCATGGTTTTTCTAATATGTAATTTTCTTTGGATTATGACTTAAAAGAGTTTATGCTTTCTTTCAAAAATAAAAATATAACTAACTGCATTGGATGGTGTGGCAGAATCGGTGGATGGAAAGTGTGAGGTCTCTACTTGCAAACCGATATTGCAGCCATGACAGTCTATTATACATATATGAGCCAAGTTGTTTTGTTATAACATAAAAATGTATTCATTTTCAAACAACTTAAAATGTGAAATTATCTAATTCAAATGATGTGGTGTTGGTGGTTTAGTTGTATTACTCTTGAGAAGCTAATATACTTGCTTAAGAATATGAAACAAGTGAACATGTGGGTTAAAAACTTAAAATATGCAGTTTATTAGATGATTGGATTTCTAATTTATGCACTTTTGCTGGATGTTCATGTTAGTGCTAAGTGAAATGGGCCAAAATGCGTTGGAAATTACTTGTATGAAGTGCAGTTTTAACAATTAAACCTCAAAAGATTTAAAAGATTATATTGTCTTTTAAAAAAAGGTTTAAACTTTTTGGAAAAAATGTTACACTAGCCAACCTAAGCCAGACTAGTTACACGACCATCGATTTAGTGACCTCTAATTTTATAAATAATACTGGTACACCTGTATTTGTATTTGCAGGAGGTGGAGAAGGTAAAACCGTGATTCCCACCAGCTAAACCTAAGCATCAGCTCCGAAGAACATCCTTGAGCTCCTTTCTGATGGCCGATGAATCTGGTGATCTTGAAGGTTTGGAATAACGGTTAATGTTTTTCGTTTGTGATCTTGGTCTGAGTCATTGAAGTGGTTCTGCAGCAATGAAAGTGAAACGCTAGTATTTTGCTACTTTTCGGTTGTAGTTTGTTTTATATCTAGGTAATGTGACAGATTGTTTCAAGCAGTTTGTTGGTTGGTTAATGTTGTCAAGAATGATCTTATGTACATTTGATGGTGTATGAGTGTATCGTTCGTCGACTTAACTTAAATTGTTCATTTAGAGACATGTGAAAACAACTTAAGCATTCACTAGTGCCCAAAAAACACAATGCAGATTATAGTCTGCATTCATCTTCTGCATTCACAAGACACCCAAAAATCCCACTGCAAACACATTTTTTAATCATTTTTTAAAATTTTATTAAATGTCATTTGTACAGTAAAATATGATTACACAAACTACATTACTATAGTAAGAAATTATATTTTAAAGAAATTATATTTTAAAAATAAAATGGTTTAGTTGGTTGTAAGCATTAAAAATACACCTTACGCAACTTTCAACTTGAATATACCATTCAACATGAAATAGTTCAGAGGGGTAAAATAGTCATTCTGCACAGTCATTCAGATGTCCAACCAAACAATCATTTAGTCATTTAGCTCTTACTGGTTCAGAGTCTCTTAATCATTCAGACCTCTTATTTATTCAGCACTTAATGGCTCAGGACTTGCCAAACAGCCCCTTACTAAAGAACCCTAAATTGACTTGCGCTTTTGTGAACAAACCGAAGAAAAAAAGCGGAGGCTTCACCAAGCGCAATCGACGCTGGTAGTTAGATTTTAACCTGAGTATATTGTATGGTTTGGCTTTTACAGCAATTTCTATGATTTTTAACCATCAATTTTATTTTGATTTGAAAGCATACTCAATAGGCCTCATGGCTGCCCAAATTTGGTTTAATTTTCAAATTCGATCCGGTAATTTTGTTTTAAACTTGAACTATTGTGATTTATATTTATATATTAATTTGGGTTAATGATGTAACATTGTGTTTTGTAGAAGTGGATGCTAGAACAATGAACAATATGTTTTTTAGTAATAAAAAATAAATAAAAACGTTCTCAAAACATTTTCTTCAAAATGTTTTGCAGTTAACGAGTTTAAAAAAATCTTCTTGTCAAACAATTGCAACTTTCTAAGAAAATTGATTCAATCCTTTTTTTGCTTGTGAAATTATTGTAGAGCTAGTGAGCTGCACAAGCTTTTTCCAACAATAATGTAGATCACCTACTTTTAGTTGACATGGTTTAAACTCAAATTTATGTAAGTCATCTTCTATCTTCATGATATTTTATTGTTTGTTCACATGTGTATACTATCTTCAGCGATAGATTGCCAAATTAACAACACCAAATTACATATATACACATTTTTATGCCTTTTATTTTATTTTATTTTATTCAGATGAGGGACGAATTGATGGATGGAGCTATGCATCTTGCGAAGGTTCTTTCATAATACGCTCTGTGTAAAATACCAAGCAATCAGTATGTTTAACTTGAATTAAGTCTGCATCATTTGTTAACATAATGATTCTTTCTTTTTTTCTTTTCTATTTTTTGCAGAGTACAACTTAGAAAATAGTACCACACATCAAGGAGCTGCAAAACCAGGTTACAACCTCCTATATCATACTGTTTTTCAATAATAACCTTCCAAATCATTTATGAAAAAAAGAATAATAATTGTTTTATTAGATTAGTTTTACAACTACAGCAACTGGTATGGAATCATTTAAAGTGAGGCTTGAAGTTGAAAACACACAATTGCTTGAAATGCTAAAAGAAATTGAAGAGGGCCATCAAAGGAAAAAAGTTAAGCTAGAAGCTACATGAAAATATTTTGACAACCAACGAGCAGCCTTTGAAGCTATCAAGGGAATATTATGCAAAAACTATCTACTGGAGTATTTTTAGGATCTTATAGATGAGTAGTAGGTTTTCGTTACTTTTTATAGTTGTAATTTACAAGTTAAACCTAAACCTAAACCTAAACCTAAACCTTAGAGCAAACAAATTCCACCGTCCCTAGCCCTAATTGAAATCTTTAACAGGAAGAGTTTATTCAACTATAATAACCCAAATCCCATTTTCAATTTGTACATTTAAAAAGGAATCATCATCAACTAAAATTTTGAAGAAAATAGTTTGCCCGCCAGGTGTTTGACAAAACGCCTCAATGAAATAATCTTTGTTTTTGGTGTTTTGAGGAGGGGAGGGCAACGGGTGGTTGCTCTCCTCCTTCCTCTTTGGTTCGGGTGTTCATTCCTCAAACTCAACTCGAGTTTTGTTTTATTATTATTTTTCTTGGTGTGGTACTTGGCTACCGGGGTGTTTTGTGGGTCGGGGGTGGTATGACCGGGGCTATTGAGGAGGTTGTTTGGCCGTGTCCGTTTAGAGGCTTCCACTGTTGCCCGGATGGATTACCGGGGTCCAAGGGGGTTCGATTGGCCGCACATATTAAGCGGCTTCATTTGTCATCGGATGCCAAGAAAGAGACCTTACGGGAGGCGATCTCGACAAATTTGGATTTGTTTATTTCGGTTGGTGAGGCTTTAAAGGTCTCGCGTAGGTGGATGTGTGGAGCGTGTATGGAGTCACATGCTCTCCGTCGGGGGTGCCATCATGATGACGGGTCGGTCTGGTACAAGTGTGTCACGGGAGATGTGGAGGAATATATAGTGGGGATTGCGAAGCCACATGTTGGGAAGGAAGTTGTCGCGGTGGGAAGGGTGGAGGTGGATGTAGCTCTCCTTGAGCGTGTCTTCACTCTTCCTATTACAACTGTTAAAAACATTCCTCATAGTTGTCGTATGGCTTTTTCCCAAGCCTTAGTGGGTGCTCTGGGTAAGGTGGCGGCTATGCCAGAGTCTGTTGAGGCGTCGGTGAAACTGTTGTTGTTACCACGTTGCACCTTACGAGTTTTCAGACCTTCTAATCGTCAGCAACGCAGGTCTGGCAATAGAAAGTCTGAGCAATGCCGAATTATTCAACGGTCGCTATCCGCTTGGGGTGACCGTGACGGTTTCTTTGAGCTCCTTATATCGTTTTTTAACCAACCCCTAGGAGATGCCCCGGGTGGTGATGCGTTTGTACCCGAGTCTGACAACGCCGGGTTGGGCGCCAATGTTAAACAATGTTTGCGAAAAGTTGCGGACGGGCATTTCACTGCTGCGGTCAAGGTATTATGCTCTTCAGGGGTTGCACCTTTCGGTAAGGATACTTTGAACGCTTTGTTGTCTAAGCATCCCATCATGGCACCTCCGATTATGCCTGCTTCCTTGCTTTCTGAGTCTCCCCTTGTCGTGGACGTTGATAGTGTGCTTGGGTGCATTAAGTCTTTCCCTAAAGGGACTTCGTGTGGGCGGGACGGTTTGCGAGCCCAACACATTTTAGATGCGTTGTGCGGAGAGGGGTCTCCGATTGCGGATGGTTTGCTCAAGGCTATCTCTGCGGTGGTTAATTTATTTTTAGGGGGAAGGTGTCCTAAGGTGTTGGCAGAGTTTGTTGCGTCTGCCCCACTTACGCCGTTGCTTAAACCGGACAATGGGATTAGACCTATTGCCGTTGGGGCCATTTGGAGGCGGTTGGTCTCTAAGGTGGCTATGAGGGGTGTCGGGAAGGAGATGGTTAAATACCTCGGTGACTTTCAATTTGGGGTGGGAGTCCCCAGTGGGGCAGAGGCCGTGCTTCATAGCGCGAACAGGTTTCTAAATCAGTTTCATTCGGATGGGTCATTGGCTATGCTTACTGTTGATTTCTTCAATGCCTTCAACTTAGTAGATAGGACGACCATTCTACATGAGGTTCGGAGTCGATGTCCTTCCATTTCTCTTTGGGTGGATTTTTTATATGGGCAGTCGGCTAGGTTATATGTGGGTGATACTTTCATTAAATCCACCACAGGGGGACCCTCTTGGGCCTCTCCTTTTTACCTTAGCTTTGCACCCACTTGTTCACCAAATCAGAGATCGGTGCAAGCTTCTCTTTCATGCTTGGTACTTGGATGATGACACGATTATCGGGGATACTAGAGAGGTAGCCAAAGCATTAGATATTATCAGGTCTGAGGGGCCTCGTTTGGGTCTTGAATTAAACGTTAAGAAAACAGAGTTATTTTGGCCAACATGCAATGGGGTGAAGGCACAGGAGGGGTTGTTCCCTTGCGGGATTGGAAGGCCGGTGCTTGGCGTGAAACTCCTTGGTGGTGCTGTAAGCCAGGATGCGGGGTTTATCAGCAGTTTGGCTATGAAAAGGGCATCTAGCGCTGTGGAACTGATGAGCTGTCTCCCAAGACTTCGGGATCCTCAATGCGAGCTTCTTTTGCTTCGCTCATGTATGGGAGTCGCTAAGCTTTTGTTCGGTTTGAGAACATGCCAACCTATGTATGTGGGGGAAGCTGTTTCTATATTTGACAATGGTCTTCGAAGGGCGATTGAGGACATCGTGGTTTGTGGAGGTCCGTTCTTTGGGGATCTCCAATGGAGGTTGGCATCACTTCCGATCCGTTATGGGGGGTTGGGTCTCTGTTCGGCCGAGGATGTATCTACATATGCTTTTGTGGCTTCGAGAGCACAGTCGTGGTGTTTGCAAGACCATATTCTTCGGGGTTGTGATATTTATGGGTTGGACTCTGATTATGGGTGTGCGATGGATCGTTTACGTACTTCACTTCCAGATTTTGATCTTAGCGGGTTCTCTAATAAGGACACCGCCCCCCCTAAAGCCCAACATGTTGTGGCGAGTGCCTTATTTAGTGGAATCGTCAAGAGTTTAGAAGTGAAGTTTGATCTATCCCCTCGCCAAAAGGCGGTGTTTGAATGCCTTCGGGCTCCTCGGGCTCAGGATTTTCTAACGGCCATCCCCATTGAAGGATTAGGCCAACGTATGTCGGGTTTGGAGTATCGGGCTATCCTTAAGTACCGGTTAATGATCCCTATGTTCCCGACGGATGAACCTTGCCCAATTTGTCGTAAGGTCTGTTTGGATTCTTTTGGTGACCATGCGGTGCATTGCAAAGAATTGCCTGGCTTTAAATACAGACATGATCTGGTTAGGGATGTTCTGTGTGATGTTCTTAAACAGGCAGGGATTTCTGCTAAAAAAGAGGCCCCTGTTAACTTTCTCACGGATCCTATTGAAGGGAGGTCTACTTTACGACAAGCTGATATTCTTGTTTTCGGATGGGCAGGGGGGAAACACGCCTGTGTGGATCTTACAGGAGTGTCTCCTCTTGTTGGGCTCAGGGACCGTGGGTTTGTTGTGGGTCACGCTGCGTTGAAGGCTGAATCGGGCAAAGTTGTTAAACACGAGAAAGCTTGTTTAGATAATCAACATGTCTTTCTACCATTTGCCTTTGATACATTTGGTTTTCTGGCTCCAGAGGCTGTGAAATTTTTGAGTAGGGTTCAGCGCGTCGTACACGGAACCTCTTCAGCTTCTAGGTCCCAAAGCTTCGTTTTTAGCAGGATTGGCTTTGCTGTTCAAAAGGGGGTTGCGGCGCAACTTGTTGCCCGTTTGCCTGCCACTTTATTGTAATCGTTTTATAGTAAATTATATAAAACATCTCATACAAAACAACCTTTAAAAATTTACAAGTTTATACTGATTAGTTGTTATGAGATTGGAAATATGTTAAATTATGATTTATGATCATCTATTGGATTTATGCTATTATACTGTTGGTGTTATTGAGATACTTTTGAGTATTAATAGAAATTTTAGTACTCTAAAAAATAAGCTATAGAGTTGCATTTCAATGTTAAAAGGTTGCATTTGTTATAACAAAAGTCTTTAAAAACGGTTGCATTTGATTAAAAAAAGGTTGCATTTTTCTATTAAAAATATAATAATGGTTGCAATTTAGTCTAATAAAGGTTGCATTTGTATGTTAGAAAGTTGCACCTAAAAGTAAAAAATGTTGCATTAGCAGGCAAAAAAGGTTGCATATTGAAAAGGTTGCATTTGAATGATAATTGCAACACTTTTAAAAAAAGTTGCATTATCTAATAAAAAAGTTGCATTAGGTCTAATGCAACTTCACCTAATGCAGCCCTTGAGAAAAGGTTGCATAAGGCCTAATGCAACCTTTTTAAGGCCTAATGCAACTTTTTCACGAAGTTGCAATAGCTTCATTTTCTTGTAGTGCGTACATTATGTCTAATGTGATTGTGCGTGATAGTCGTCGTGCTTTGAGGTTTCGCCTCACATTAACTCTTTACTAGTTATGATGCTAATATTTTGACAATTTTAGGTTCAAAAAGTTAGAGCCAAAATGGAAAAACATGAAAAGAAGTCAAGAAACGAGTTGGAAGAACGAGCGTAACGAATGGAATAAATGGAAAAAAACTTAAGGAAAACGAAGAAAGGAGGCAAAAACAATTTGATTAGTTTATGAGAAAGTTTGAGGTCGGTAGTAATTAGTAGTAGTTTCAAATATTTTGAATTCATAACTTATTAGTGAAGGTTTGTTAATGTAAACTTGTTTTGAATTTATGTTATTGTGTTTGTTAAACTTATGAAATAGCCACATTTATCTATGTGTGATCAAAAGTATGATAATAGCCACACTTTATATTACAAAAGCATTATGTGTGACAAAAGGTAAGACAAAGGCCACACCACAAACTACAAAAGAGTGTTTGATTGGCAAGTTCACATTTTTAGCCACATTTACAATAACCTCCAGTGTCTATATGATATGATTAGCCACACAATACCTCACTATGTGTGACGAAAAGTTTGACAATAGCCACACTTTAAATTACAAAAAGCATTATGTGTGACAAACGGTAAGACAATAGCCACACTATAATCTACAAAGGAGTGTTTGGGTGGCAAGCAAACATTTTTAGCCACTTTTAACGTGATTTCTAGTGTCTGTATGATATAATTAGCCACTCTATTTTTAATTTAAGTGGCCATTTCTTTGATATATTCACACGGTATAGGTCACAATGCAAGTTTAACACAACCCTATTGGCCACATTATTATAAAATTCATGTGGCTGAAACATGAATTCATGTGGCTGTATACGTGCAATGGTCACTCATAGTAAATAGTCATGAAGGCAGCACCTTCTGATTTCATAATAAAAAATGGAAAATTGGCTATGGAGATTCCGTGCGGGCAGAAGTTAATACAGACACAAAGGGCTTCGACAGGAAAGTCGTTTCGATCCAATCCATTCTTGCAAGTCCCACCTACCAGGTTAGCGGAGAGTGACTCACCTACCAGGTTACCTGTCCTTATGAAGGAAGGTGCGCATGAAAGTCTTTACGGAAGACCATCAAATTGTGGAGAATTCCTTCGTCTTTGGTATGCGAATTTCAAGCTGCTACTGCCCTTGTTCCGGTCCAAGAATCCCTATGTCTGAGGTCGAGCAGCTACGCTCTCGTTGCTATCATCTTAGTATGTTAGTCAAATATATCTTGTACTTTCTTGGGCCTAACTAAGGCAAGCGGAAAGCTGCAACTTCCTTGCTAGAAGGCCTTCCTCGCTAGAAGTACCTTCCGGGTGAGAGGATAGACCCGGAGAAAGAAAGGGATAGAGCTCTGAAATAGTGAACTTCCTCCCCACTAAAAAAAGCGATTGAGAATCTCGAGAACCTTAACAAAAATGCCGCACTTGGTTGAAAGCCTAGCAACGAGAAAAAAGAGTCCCATGCATCCTTTAGTCAACAACCATTAGTAAAGCATGTGAGGGAGGAATGCCCGCATTAAGATTTAAAACTCCATGTTCCACACGGCTAAGGAAGCATCGGTTTTTAATCTCATTATGACTTGGTCGTTCAGGAACTGCAGTGATCTTGAATAGGGATCCTACAGCGTCGCGCTGGCGGAGCAGGGAGGCCCTATCCTATTACTCATCTATAGAGCTATCACCTTAGCTTTCCCTGTCTCTGCCTTTCTTTCCTAGTCCTGAGTTTTTCTTCTTGACTATTGCTTGGGATTGGGTTTGACACTATTCAATATTTAACAGCGATGGCTATTCATTTAAGTCTTCGGGTAGCACCACTAGACCTTCAACAAGGTGGAAGAGGAGCCCGTTTGATCCATTTTCCTTTAGGAACGGCTTGAAAGCTTACCTTCTTCTCTTCTGGAGAAAGGGCTTTCTTTATAGATGAAGACGTTGAGTGGCGCCTGCATAACTGCTTGCTTGCTTACCAAGCCGCCGTATTATTTCACTCACTGAGTTCTGTAGCGCTTTAGAGAAATCGGGATTACACCCTTTTACGACTGAGCAGCGGATCTCCTGACTCGACTGAATTCTGGGAAAATGCCAATAGGAAGCAGAGGAGAAAAGAGCAGTGACAAGGTCTAGAGATTCCCAAAGTTTATTCTTCCTCTCCACGCACAGGCTCAAAAGTTGCGTCACTACTTCATGTCCTTCACTCCCCTGCCTCCTGGTCTCGACTATTCACATCTGTTCATGATTCAGTTGCTATGTCTTCTTCAGGGATTGTATTGTAAGGGGTAGTGCACGAGAAAAAAATCATGCACAAAAGCGAGGAGGCGAAGCCGCTTTACCGAATTGTAGAGGTGAAGGAACGAGCGCTTTCGTGTCTCTCAGTGTGGTCAGCACTGGGTGTTTTCCGAGCAGCGAGGCACTCCAAGATACACCTGCTGAGCAAGATGCATTGCGATTTCCTCTTCTGTGGACGCACCTATGACCCGGGACGGGAAGAGAAAGAGTGGCCATTTTCTACCGTTTAAACACACTCATGGAGAGGATTCTTGATGGCCAGCAACTAATGCCTGTACCCTTTAGCCACACTTATTACCACATAAGGCCACTAAAAACTGTGTGCGGCCATATCATACTCACGGTGTCGCGACCTTTGGCCACATATGACCTGAACCAAATGTGTGTGGCTAAAGGCCTACGGCCACACTTTTTTCATGTGGCCGAAGGTCAATTTTCACGTAGTGCTTTCGGTGGAATATCAATTTTGCGAGCCAACGACTTCAACCGCTTCCTTTTTGCTTTCTGATTTAATCTTATATGGACAATATCAACATGGACTACATCAACATCAACATGGACTACATCAACATCATGTAAGTCGGTTCGTCTTATTAACATATTACTGTTCATTATTATCTCTAAGTGATCCATATTATACAATTTTTGAATTGAACCAAGATATATACTTATTTAGTACTTAATTGAGTTTATGATTTTTTTTTAATTTGGTTTATCAGTTTTATATTAGATCTAAACTTTTAATTGATTTTTTTACTTACACTCTCCATGTAAAATCTTTACGTTCCAAAATCACTTCCTCCCTAATATTAAAATTAAAATCTTCCATTTAATTTACAGTTTATCAATGTTACGGTTAATACATATAATAATATGTTTTTACTTGACAAATACAAAAATCTTTTGTTGATGTACGTTCATTGCTATTAACTTAACTGTTAGTGTTACTATAATGCCTTATATTTAAGTGTTATTTTAATGTCTTTTGAAGTGAGAACTATATGTTATGAACCTCAATCTCGTTTTTTCTGTTATTATATAAAATATTTATGTGGTATTTGCTAATAAATATATTTACTATGCCTTTGCTGATTTCATATGGTTGCAATTATATATAAAAAAAATGATAAATATAAACAATGTTTATGGAATATCTTTATTAGACTATATATGTATATTATATTAAATTATGTGGTTATGTATTTATTTTTTGATATAATTTTATACTTTTAACCATCAATGACAATAATATAAATTACGAATATTTGTCTATGATTAGTTATTGTTTATTTGAATACATGGTAATTTGGTAATTAAATTCTCTTTATTACCGAGAGGCGTTTATATAGAAATCAAAACCTTTTAATGGCCTACAAAGTACAAATAGCTAAGAGACAACATAAACAATTTTCTTTACATTAACTTTATTTTTTTTGGACATGACTCTAGGTAATCAAAGTCTATTTATTAGTTGACTAATTATAAATTCTCAAATATAGATCATTGGTTTCATTTGAATGTCATTATTATCCTAATTCTTTTTGAAAACTAAAATGTTGTATTATCCTTTAATAAATCTGATTTAGTCAAAATGGTTATCAAGAAAATTTATTGTCTACTTATTTTACTTTCTTGAAAACTGAACAATTTCTTTATCTGAAACATAGAAAGTTGAAAATTGGGATTCTCTAAATCCTCTTTATTTTTTTGAAACGGAAATCTTCTTATATAAATAAAAACAAAGGTCATTTATTCAATGTTATTGAAAAAATCACTTGAGATCTTCATAACAGTATTTGTTCATTTTTCACATTAGAGAATAACAAATATTTATATGTAAGGTATAATTGTAATTAATTATACCATGATTTGTTGATATATAAACTATATATATATTTGATTATATGTGCTCTGTTCGATAAAATTTATTATAACTCATTTTATATGGTGGCATATTATATAATCATGTATCATACAATTTTACAGTATGTTTACTTTGTACTATGTATTCCTTTATTTATTTATGTACAAAACCATTAACCGAAGTTGTGGTTTAAGATATATCACTCTCATGACAAAGTGTAAATATACTTTGATATGACACATGGAGTGTGTCCAACTCACTAAATCTCATTATTGAATATTATAAAATATTAGCATGATAAAGCTTACATGACTCATTCATGTATTTACTTCTCAATACTTGTTATATTAAGAGAAGATTATTCATGAAGAAAAATTGGAAAAAGGCACTTTTCATTAGTCAAACTTCAATTATACTCCTGAAGTAGCATATCATTAAAACGTATGAAACGTTTGAAGTGATTTTATATAAGTATGTTTGATGAATAATGAAAAACCATGTAATTTGTTTGGTTATACTCCATTCCCTACAATGAATGTGACTATATACTGATTGTAGTGATCATTGGCATAATTGAAAAGATTGTAAGGATAATCATACTAATAATGAGATAGACCACTGCAAGTGGCAAAGTGATTGATCCTATATGAGATCAAAGTGTGGAAATACCAAAGTGAAATAACATGACTGCTTGAAACGATAATAGAATGGTATCTCATATTTATAGTCTTGCATTAAAGAAGCTAATACATATATGATCATAAACCTGAAGTTTATGGATCATGATTATCTAATGGCATGACCGGTTAAACCACACCGAGTCAATGATGTGAAATTTATTGAGGAACCAAAATATTCTTCATTATACATGTAATATTACTCTCAAGGGAAATCATTTATTTACCAACTAAAGGAGGGTGTGAATCCCTCGATGTTATGGAATTGAGAAAATGATACACATATCCTAACATGATACCATTTAGTGTTTTGAAAATCGATGCATCGTCTAAATGGTTATCAAGATCGCAACTTCATGTTTGCATGATCTATGGCTTAGCTAATAAGATAGCAAGCATATTATTCCATATTGGTATATTTACATTCAGTTATAATAATGAATTTGATTCCCGAGTCAATGATGTGAAATTTATTGAGGAACCAAAATATTCTTCATTATACATGTAATATTACTCTCAAGGGAAATCATTTATTTACCAACTGAAGGAGGGTGTGAATCCCTCGATGTTATGGAATTGAGAAAAGGATACACATATCCTAACATGATACCATTTAGTGTTTTGAAAATCGATGCATCGTCTAAATGGTTATCAAGATCGCAACTTCATGTTTGCATGATCTATGGCTTAGCTAATAAGATAGCAAGCATATTATTCTACATTGGTATATTTACATTCAGTTATAATAATGAATTTGATTCCCAAGTTAATAATGATTATTGGAATACGTGTTGAACTTCATAACATATTATGTTCTTACATATATTGTTTTGTTAAAGACGATTACTTAATGTCTGTAATTGGTTGCAAAGGCAATCATCAAAAGAACAAAGGTTCATGTTTGTATTTGAGTACATATGATTTTACATGTCTTTAAACTAATTCACATCAAGCCAACAAGTTATGATACTTCCTCCCCATTGCAATTGGTTTTTTGTCAGTAACCAAATACTTCTCATCTAATATTTCGTATGTGTTATATATTGAAATTAATCCACCACAAGAAACAACGATGAGGCCACAAAGGAAGTTGGGAATTTATGCCAATATTAAATATCATATATGATTAAATACTTAGAGCTATTAGTGAGATATTATGGCTCATTGGTTTTCACTTTAGTGAATCTATGTTCCCAACATCAGGGGAGATATAAGACAGTTGGAAAATAAATTTAGTTGAAATGAATTATCATTGATCCTCAAACTAAATTATATAAGCTGAAAATTCAAAGGATAATTCATGTATACAACTTAATGAATCAATTACTAGACAATTCACTGACCAAAATAGAGTGTCTATCTAAGACACGTATACCAACTGCTAATGCTCTAATTAAAGTTGTCTAAGAAAGACAAAAGCATATTGATAATTTGTCTAATACACGTGTGTAACATGGTACACCAATCGATTCCAAAGGTAAAATTTCCTCGCAAATTGGAGCAAGTAATAAAGATGGTCAAGTCGAGGTACAATAAAAAGGTCTCTTAAAAGACATTAGACATGATGGTTCTTGAAAAACCTCAGGTACATATAAACAAGAGCTCTTAGTAAATTATATTGTATCATGTCTATAAATGATATATGGAATCAAAATAAAGTCGATGTCATTATACTTTTATATATAATATATAATTAGCGCTTGAAATGGTTATGAGGATCAAGATTCTAAATCTGCCTATGAAAAGTGATTGGCCAAAGTGGAAAGACGCAAACATGGCAGAGTTGAATTCTCTAAGTTACGGAAAGTTTGTTGGACTAGCAGTCCGTACAACTAATGTTGTAAAATGTGTTAGATACAAATGGGTCTTGTATATGAGTTATGAAAATTCATCAAGTGATATAAGGCAAAATTGATGACAAGAGGATTTTGCAAAGACCCATGATTAAATATAAGGAGACACATTCTCCAATGTGGAAGCAATGATTTTCCGATAACTAAACAGTCTGGTAATATAAAGAGAGAATTGATATGCGTCCAATAAATATTGTTATTCAGTTGATACTAAGAGTTTATAAGAAAATCTATGAAGGATTTGAATTATCAAATCATAAAGTAAGTTCTCGAGAACATATTGATTGTTGTGTATAGAGTCATATTTGAATACTTTATAATTATTGGATATGTTAAACATAAATGGAACTCCTGAAGAGTTTCCTAAGGTAATTGCATACTTGAAAAATTAATTGATTATGTGCATCAACAAGCATACACATAGAAGAGAATGTACGTGATGAGTAAAATATGTCAATAAACAAATTAATCGTACAATATGGATATTTGATATGTGATAAAAAATTGATGTGTTAAATGAGCAAGTTTATGCAACAAAAATCCTAAAAAAGTGAATACACATGCATAATTTGTCAAGTTGAAAAGAAGTCCATGATGGACTGGTAAATGCATGGATTTATGCTTATTAAGTATGGATTAAATTATTCGGATTGAACTTGATACAAATCAAGAGATATTTTCATAAAGAGGGAGATAGGTTAGATATAACCATACTTTTATCAAAATTTCACTCTTAAAAGGTCTTATAATCACAGTTTACAATGATGTACATATCACCAAGAGAAACTTATAAGCTTTTAAAGAGAAAATTCTTTTTGAAAGACCTTGACATAGTGTGATTATTGTTCGACTTATAGTTCGAGTAGATGTGTAATTATATGCTTATAGATCCATTAAAGTGCATCTAGAAAATGTTGATACATTTTACCATAGACAAGTTCAATCATATTTAGCATGTTAAAGGATGTCTAACAATGACTTTATATCATTGTCTATCTAAATATGAATATTATTGGTTCGGAAATACCATAATTAAATGCATATATGCATTATGTCGTACTGTTAGCTATATATTATTATTTTCTTTATGTATATTTATCGGCATGTGTCCTGCTAGAGATATCAGAATGGGTTAAAATTATATTTCAGGTATGAAAGATATGTACTTATATTTTACTAACTCATCAAAACAAGTTTGGCTAGTATTGTCAATGCAGAAAAACACAACAGGGTTATCAATACAGTGGTATATGTTTACGAGATGATGCAATAGAAGTTTTCAAATGAAGATCATGAAACGTTATTCAACCTAAGGATTCGCAAGTAAATGGCTGAAGATGCAAATGATTTACTACAAAAGTTTTGGACAACTTTCACAGAAGATCAATATTTATCATTTGAACGGATATCTAAATCAGGGGGAGATAATACGCGTTGCACTCTTTTTCCCTTAGCTATGGTTTTGTCCCACTGGGTTTTCCTAGCAAGGTTTTTATTGAGGCAACATCTCCAAGCGTATGAAGTTGATAACCAAGGGGAGTATTATGATTAATTATAATTATGGTTATCAACACCAAAAATAAGTTTGGCTTATTCTCTAAGTTTTCCCATCCTTATATAATATCATATTGTATCTTATTGTATTATATCTTATTAATGAAATCTCTCCCTTTCTCCTTACAAGTTAATCTCTTATTATTTAGCTATTAGGCTTGTTTTACAACACGAACTCCTTTTTAATTTTTTTCCATGGTTTGTACTTCATTTTGCATCTCCACTTTCCCACTCTAGGTCATTGCGCCTCCAGTTTTCAATACACAATTTCAAAAATGTTAGTTTTAAGCTTTTTGGTATAGAGGAACCTATTTTTTGGTTAATCTGGTTTATACCGATTCTAGACCGGATTGGAACAGACACAAAACAACAAAATTGACATTGAATTATATTTTCAGTTTGAGCCGATTTGATCGAGTCCGATCCAGATTTAGACCATTGTTATTTCAGTGTAACAAAATCATTATTCTTGATTGTGAAATGTTACATTTGACTTAATAGTCAAACATACTTTATGATTTTGAAATTGATGAGAAGGATTCATAAAAAAGCTCTCTTTTACTACTAAACTATAATGACATCATTATGATAACCTTAGGAATTAAATCACATAAAATAGTTAACCATTCAACAAATACATACAAATGTATGACAACATAAAATGGATATACCTAAGTAAGTCACCACTTTCAGGGGTAACTGGGTAACACACTAAGACCTCAAACACGCATAAACAATCTAAAAATTAGGGCTCTAAAAATTCTGACCAGAACATCATGTATCTTGAAATCAATAGAACAATAGCATTCACTCTAAAGGATCTCAATAGAAAAATCTATTAATTGATTACCACAACGAAATCAAAACATCCTAAATCAAATTAACACAATCCAGCAAGCACTCTAGCATACTAATGCGATGAACCAAAATAGTAAGGCATAAATGTTAATCAACATAAGAGAATCAAATCCATACCTGATCGATGAACATTCAACATATAGTTCCAATCGTAAATCGCTGATTAAAAGAGAAATAGACATGAAATTAGTAAATTCATAAACGGTAATGGACCAAAACCCTAATCATATCAACATAACATAATTGAATCCAAACCTGACGCTATAACGATTCGAAAACAATTTCATATTGTCGATTGGGGAAGAGGACGAGAGAGAGAGAGAGAGGAGATGTGGAAGGGGGCACAGTTCTTTTTATTAGGGTTAAGGGGAGCTCTTGGATCTGTTGTACGTATATGATATAACCCGTTTCGAGATATTTGGATTCATATACCCATGGATACCCACGAAATTTAAGGATTGAAGGAGAATTCTTCATTCTGAAATCAAGCAATATGGTGGCTTTAGATCCCCGTGGGGAAGCGATGCGAGAGCGACACATAGAATTTAACGGTAGACAATTATACAGATAGTTAGATATATATATATATATATATATATATATATATATATATATCCAATACATAGAATACCATAAAAGAAGTATTGAGAAGTTTAAGTAACAGTTATGTCCTCGAACATATAGTAAAACTCATTCCCCATTTATCTGTGAAATCTACACACCACGATCCCAACCAGTCAACCACATTTAACAATCTTATGTATATCAGGTTGTTATGTTACAAAATGTTGCAACATTATCTTATTGTCGTAACATAATATTGCTAGGAATTAAGTCGTTATAGGAGTATGTAACTTTAGTGTCTAATATTGTAAGATACAATTCAAATTTATGAACGACTAATAACTACAAATATAAGGTGACTTTTTAACTATAAAAATTGATATGTACTATAATCTGCCATTAAGTACTACCATTCAACACATCTTTCTATGTTCCCTCATTATCTATTTAATCATAAACCACAAGTACTGAAATATACTTACTACAATTAATAATAAGGACTTATATGAAATTTGAACCTTGAAAATTGTTTAGCCAAAATTAGAAACTACAAATTCTATATATTCATCGCATGTAATTATAATAAGACTACGCCGTATTAATCTCATAACCACTTTCTTCAGTCTCCTCACTCTCAACGCTAAAAACTAGGGTTTCAAATTACTCATCCGATATATTAAACTCTCAAGGTACAGTTGCAATTCCAGTTCATATCAATTAAATCTGCATGCAAATGTATATTTTTTCGGGTAATTTGCAAACCTGGTTCTCATTCGCTTGTTTACGTGTCTAATTTTAACATGTAATTTGTAAATTGATGCACAGATTCATGATCTGTATAACATAGGTTGCTCGACGCTCTATAGATCGTAAATCGGCGCCAGGTGAGTGCGAATTGTCGTTTTCTAGTCGTGGATTCTGAATTCTGATGATTATTCACGGGTTTAATTGTTTGTGGTATTTTTCCATTGACTCACAGTTGAACGATCTATAGAAGGAAGGAATCTTGGAGCTCGATAGATCGTCATTTCCGGCTAGGTGAGTGATTATGCTCTAATTTGTGGTATTTTGCATTGCGGATTTCTGCGTGAATGTGTTTAATCTTTTTTATGTTCCATTGAGAGTCTAAAACTGTCCGCGTTTGTTTGTAATCACTCGATGTTAAATAGGATTGTGTGTTGAGATCTAGGTTTGTTACTGTTGTATTCTGTAGGCCGGTTTTTAATGTTATGAGTAAATGATGAGAAAAATAATTAGTTTTGTGTGAATATGTTTAATCTGTTTTATGTTTCGTTTTTCGTCTAATACTGTGTTTGTTTATAATTGCTTGATGTTTGTTTATAATCGCTCGATGTTTAATTGGATTGTGTGTTGATATTTAGGTTATCTAGTTACTATGGTATTCAGTAGGTTTTTAATGTTATTAATAAATGATGAGAAAAATGAGTTCAAAAACAAGTTATGACATCCATATGCTGAATTTAGAATTAACTTCTGATACTTGGTTAATTGCAATGTTAAATTTATTAAATTTAGTCTATATAATTAACAAAATCAGCTATATAGAAGTCTAGGAGCTGATTATAATCATTAATGTGCAAAAATCTTGCTCGAATCTTACAACGCTGCGGCACATCATACGTAAACTTCTACATATTATTTTCCTATGCGCGTATGGAATCTGTTTATTCTTGTTATAGGAGGTAAAGTCCTTAGCCGTTGAAGTCTGACTCATTGTAACTAATAATGTTAAAAGTTTTAACTGATATAACTGGATTACTTCATTCCTCGTTTAAATTGACATCTTCGGTCATTGTTTATATCTGTACTTATGATTTAGGATCGTTTGCTAGATATATTGTTCTCAAATATCGCTATTAACATTTGCTTCGACATTTGTTTATGGAAATTGGATACACAGATCTGGTAATCTTTTGGTTTTGAGTTTATTTATTTCTATACAGATAAAAGTGTTTGATTTCTTCACTGCCGAAAATGGACCCCTCAAGAAACAACCCACTGACTAACAACGACTCTTCTCGGGTTGACAAGATTAATGATCCAACTCAAGACATGGTCGGACAAATTGTAACCGGCGTTGTTCAGGCAACTTTTGACGGTGGTTACTTTATCGCAGTTAAGATTGGTAACTCAAGCATCCCATTAACGGGTGCGGTTTTCAAACCGGGGCACGTTGCCCCAATAACACCTGAAAATGATGTGGCACCGCATGTTGAAGTGATCAAACGGCCTGGAATTCCGATTCCAGCGGACATCCAACCGACGCCACCTAGACCCAACAACGGGTTATCCTCCACTGTCCCACAAGCTGGTTCAAGAGGAACTGTGGTCCCGGTTGTTCTTCAACCGAAGCACTTATCAAACAATATACCAAACAGTATATCCAGGAGCCAACCTGCACCTCATTTTCGGGCCTCACTAAGCAAGCAGGTGCACTCAGTTCAGCCATTGGCAGTTTACCCACCAAACGGGTCTATAAGTCAACCATCTTATTTTCCATCTAGCTCTCAGTTTGGTGATATGAATGAGCCTCTTTTTGTTGAACCGTTGCAAACCCGACACCCGGTTCAACATTTCCAACCGCCACCTGTGTTTGGAGGCGTGCCGCATGGTGGGACCGGAAGAATGATAGATCTTTTGAATGTATGAATATTTATTATTACTTAGTAATTTACTTTCTTTTATATATTTATTATTAACAAGTTTTTGACTTTTGAATATTGAAAATTTTGGTTGTAGGCTGTCCAGCGCGGTGTTGACCAGGTTGCCCAATACGAACGTTATAGAAAAGGTCATCAGGCGGGAAATTGATGGAAGTTCGGTGACGATGTATGATCAATGTTTCTGCTTTCTGGTCGTGCAAGCCCACATAAGGAGATCATTGAAATCCTTATTTATGTTTCCTCCATAGTTCTAGATTATTTCATTAAAACAATAGTTGCTTTGTTTATGTTCCATATTTATGTTTCCTCCATAGTTCTAGATTATTTCATAAAAACAATAGTTGCTTTGTTTATGTTCCATATTTATGTTTCCTCCATAGTTGTGATTTTCTTTTTGTTTTTCTTTTCATGATTAAACACATTAAAAATTAAAAGGTGGCAACATGGGTCAAAACGGCCTGGTAAAACACACCAGTCAAGTTTATTTGAAGTAGACCATATTAATTATGTGATGGATGAACAAATTTTATTAATCAAAATATATAATAATCTAGGTTTGTATCCGCCGTGATGCGGCGGTATATTAACGTGCATTCTGTTGGTAGAAGTTTTTTATGATTGCGGTGGTACATTAACGTGCATTTGGTTGTTTAATTCCTTACTTGTGTTTCCTCCATAGTTGTGATTTTTTAGTGTTTGTAATGGGAGATGTTTCCATTCGTTTTCTTTTCTTTTCTTTTTTTATTTCATGTTTAAACACATTAAGAATTAAAAGGTCAAATAGCCGGGTAAAACACCTAAGCCAAATTTTCACAATGAGAAATATATATTAATTTGTTGGTTAGTTGTGTAGTAGACCATATTATGTGATGGATGAACAAATTTTATTAATAAACAAATATAGTTAAGTACGATTTAGATGATGAAATAATACAACAAATAATTTGACTGTTTGTAACTTTTGTAAATTATGAAATTATATGTGTTGCGGTGTATTGAGAACTAAATCTTTTTTTACTAAGTTTATAGTTTGCTTTAGAAGTTCACGAATTTTTTAAAGCGGATATAAAATTTACAAATGCTTTTAAAAATATAAACTTCACCTATTCTTATAAATAATTACTAAACATTTATATAACTTCAATTTCAATAAAAGGAGAAAAAAAAAGAAGCTGCCGGTTATCAGAAAAAAGTGGAAGGGTTGTTTCTCAACAAGTAGTCAGACAAACATGTTGAATTTCCCATTGATATCATCAGTACGATCACGCCGCAAATCGTCAAATGTGCATAAAGGAGATCCAAGAATCTTCAGCAGATCTTCCTTTGCAAAACCGAATAGCTCATGCTCATCAAAGAATATGAGGTGATGCATGCTTTTGCAATGAATGATCACTTCACCCGTGTCATTATCGAACTCCCACGAGATGAAGTCGTATAGAAGATTGCCTTCAAAGGGCGTGCCGTGCAGGATTTGTTCTCCATGATCTTCTGGCATCTTGTCTCTCCTTCCTTTGACAGCCTTGTTGGTGAAAGGATTGATTTCCTTTGACTTGCATGCTCTACCAGGATTCATAGAGAGCCTTTCCTCCATTCATGTTTCAGGAAGCGTTTGAACCATCCTTCCGGTGTGTCTTCCTCTTCTCCACCACCATCGTCCTTCTAAAGTAATTCATGTCAAGAACGGACATGGTGTGCTATATATCTATAGGATAGATATGTCAGATCCCCATTAGCACGTCGAATAACCCATCTTTGCCTATCCTTATGCCAACATGAATAAATGATTGGAGAATCATCATGATAAGGCTTCGACCTCCATCTCAGACTTGCCATGCTGCTCACACTATAGTGCTTTATGCATTTCTTCGACTTTCTTTGAGCAGTCTTGGTGGCTAGAGTAGCAACGGGTTCTTTGCCAACAGATTCCTTGATTTCTCTTTTCTGGAGTGTTTGGATTAGGAGAATAGTTTATGCCATCATCGCTTTCATCCTTATTGTCTTCCACGGCTTCTTGGAGTGGCGAGTTGGTACCTGCAGTAGAATACACATTAAGTAAATAGGACATTTCAGCCTCAACTGCAGCGTCAGTCTCACGAGTTTTCTCAATCTCATGGGGCGGATCTTCATCTACCGCCTTATTTCCCTCAGTGGCATGACCATCACCACTTTCATCTCCGTTTCTCCACCATTCCCACCACGAGGATCGTTAAAACAATTAAACTCGTGGTCATCGTCCTCATTACCTTCATCCCCCTCCTCCTCATTCTAATTATCACCATCATCGTCGTCATCATCATTCGTTTCATCATAATCGTCACCACATCCATCACCTCCACCACCTCCTTGAGCTACAGGAGGTTGTTGTTGAACAAATACAACTAACGTGGATGTAGCAGGAGTACTGACTTGTTCACCCATAGTAGGTATAGCAAGTGGTGAACTTGTGGAACTGACCTGCCCAGTTGTGGCGGCAGTAGTAACCACAAGTTCGGTACTAACTATAGTTCCAACAACCTATGGAGTCTATCGACGCTTGCCTTCACTGGAGTGAACCTCCTTCACCAACATCTTTCCTAGCTTCACTAGTGTATAGAAAACCATGTAAGTTTCCTTGAGCTCTGACTCTTTCGGCATCAGCGACCAAATTTGAGGGAGCTATTTGTCTTCTATTGCTCTGCTCGGTCCTTGGCTCATTTACACGAAGAAAACCACGGAATGTCTCCATGAGATGAGTCCTTAAATTGTTCACATCATCATCTGTCAACCGCATCACCTCCATAAGTGCAAGGTACCGGTTGACCAATAACTCATTCACGCGACCTTGAATCTCGCGTTGTTCTTCCATCTCACCTTCAAGATGCTCTATCACTTTACGCAGCTTCACACTCTCACCCATCAATCTATCCACGTCCATTGAGGAACTGGATCCACCTTCCACCAAACTGACTCTTGAGGTCAGTCGCTCAAAGTATCCAAACCCGATCGAGTCTAGAGTCCAATTCCGTTATGAATTTGTTCACAAAGTTTGAAGCGGAAGGAAGACCAGACTCTAACCCAGATATGTTAGACCGAAGCATCTCATTCTCAACATGTAGATCATCGTTTCGCAAAGAGTTTCGATTAATCAACTCTTGTTGATTGTTGATCCTTCTTTGTTAGGTCCCAAATGACCACACACGAATTTTTCACTTGATAAACGTTCAAGACGGATGCGGTAATCAAACGACCGAACAAAAGATAATATAAAGATAGAATATAAGTGAACAATCTCGTTGACGGTTAAAATATTTATAACATAAACAAAGAACCAACCCACCCAAGGTGAGCTCCCATTGGGTAGATGATTTACACCATTAAAACACACACATAAAAGACTACAAAGTGTTCTATTTATAGCCTAATACATATATTCAACTAGAAGCCTTATCCTATTGAAGCTAAGCGTGCATCATGAAGCTCTCGGTTCGTATCAGGTTTTCTTGTCGGCAATAATTATTATATTTACCATAAATATATAATGGGTTTCGTCATTTGATATCGCAAGTCACTTAAATTGGCCTTACAATTATTCAACAAATGAGAAAATAATAGATCTTATACCTATTAGGGTATAATAAGGAGTTCATAACACCAACTTGCGCTTGTAATTTATAAAGAGGTTACAACATGCAAGACTTGTAGTAGAAACATATAACTATACAATATGTTGTTATGGATTGAAGAGGTCTCGTAGATGTGCTGCTTTTGAATCACCGTGTGTGTGTGTATATATATATATACTAGTTGTTAACTCGCGCGATGCTGCGGAGATGATAGTTTGAACAAAATTTATAACGAAACGTCAATAATAATTAACATGTCACAATGATAAGTTTGTTTTTATAATATATATAATATATTTAAACATTTAGAATGAAAAAAATAAATAAATAAACTTGCCAATTATATGGGTGGATAAATGACCAAAGTTGAAACTAATTCATATATTTACTAATATATTTACTAAAGTTGAGTAAAGTTAAAGGGACAAAACTGTAATTATATTATAATTAGAACTGCTAAAATAGATAAATTTAAGTTAAAACTTTTCTGCTTTAAATACTTGTAAATTGATGCAACTATAACTTGTACTTTATAACCCGCACCTCGATTTTGAATAAAACTTATATCAAACTGTTGATAAAAATAAGAACTTTGCAACCGTATGTTTGAATTTTTTTTAAATTACAATATATTCAAGGATATACAAGAAATAGTAAATAAAATAAATTTGAGGAATATGTGGAGAAAGATGAAGGGATTGAAATGTAAATCCTGGTTAAATTTATAAAAAAAATGCAAAGATAAAGGCAAAATAATGTAATTATATAGTACCAAATCAATTGTTATGTAGGATGTGTTGATATAAAGACAGTTTTAGCCCTTAAAATTCAAAAATTGATGCTTCAAACACTTAACACTTGTACTTATTGCAATGAGTTAGAGTTAGATACCTCTTAAAATTTAAGAGGTCCCTAACTCATGTATTATATATATATATATATATAAAAGATGAATATCATTACAGAACCCTTAAATTATTTAAGAATTTGAAGGAACTCTTGAAAACTAACATTTTTTATAAATTTTTTTTGTATGTTAGTGTTATTTGAGTGTAATTTTATCACTATTTATATCTATATTTACGATTACAATTATGAAAATTGGTTTTTACACATATCTAATTTTTTTTGCATATATGTAAATTTGTTATTACGTAAATTTTACACATATGCAAATTTGTGATTTATATATGTAATCAAAAATTTATATATAAAATATGGCACTACGTGAATATCGACCTTCAGCCACACGAAAAAAGTGTGGCCGTAGGCCTTTAGCCACACACATTTGGTTCAGGTCATATGTGGCCAAAGGTCGTGACACCGTGGGTATGATATGGCCACACACAGTTTTTAGTGGCCTTATGTTGTAATAAGTGTGGCTAAAGGGTACAGGCATTAGTTGCTGGCCACCAAGAAGCCTCTCCAATAAGTGTGGCTAAACGGTAAAAAATGGCCACATGACTATTTACTATGAGTGACCATTGCACATATTTCGGCCACATATACTAATGTTTCAGCCACATGGATTTTATAATAATGTGGCCAATAGGGTTGTGTTAAGCGTGCATTGTGACCTATACCGTGTGGATATAAAAAAGCAATGGCCACATATATTTAATAACAGTGTGGCTAATTATATTATATAGACACTGGATATTACATCAAAAGTGGCTAAATATTTTTATTTGCCACTCAGAAACTGATTTGTAGGTTATAGTGTGGCCATTGTCTTACCGTGTGTCACACAAAATGTTTTTCCTAATATAAAGTGTGGTTATTGTAAAACTTTTCGTCACACATAATTAAATATAGTGTGGCTAATAATAACTTATAGACACTGGAGGTTATTCTAAATGTGGCTAAAAATATGAACTTGCTAGTCAAAAAGTCTTTTGTAGTTTGTGGTGTGGCCATTGTCTTACCGTTTGTGACACGTAATGCTTTTCGTAATATAAAGAGTGGTTATGTAAAACTTTTCGTCACACATAGTTAAATTCAGTGTGGCTAATAATAACTTATAGACACTGGAGGTTATTCTAAATGTGGCTAAAAATGTGAACTTGCTAGTCAAAAACTCTTTTGTAGTTTGTGGTGTGGCCATTGTCTTACCGTTTGTCACACATAATGCTTTTCCTAATATAAAGTGTGGCTATCGTCAAACTGTTCGTCACACATAGTGAGGACTTTGTGGCTAATAATATCATATAGACACTGTAGGTTGTTGCCAATGTGGCTAAAAATGTGAAGTTGCCACTCAAACACTCTTTTGTGGTGTGGCCATTGTCTTACCGTGTGTGACTATTATCAAACTTTTCATCACACATATTGAGGTACTCTGTGGCTAATAATATCATATAGACACTGGAGGTTGTTGTCAAAGTGGCTAAATATGTGAAGTTGCCAGTCAAACATTGTTGTTTGTGGTGTGGCCATTGTCTTTACCGTTTGTCACACATAATGCTTTTCCTAATATAAAGTGTGGCTATTGTCAGACTTTTCGTCACACATAGTGAGGTACTGTGTGGCTAATAATGTCATATAGACATCGAAGGTTGTTGTTAATATGGCTAAAAATGTGAAGTTGCCACTCAAACCTTCTTTTGTTGTTTGTGGTGTGGCCATTGTCTTTACCGTTTGTCACACATAATGCTTTTGTAATACAAAGTGTGGTTATAATCATACTTTTTGTCACACAAAAATGTTTATGTTGTGGCTAATGGTCATTTATAGACTCTAATTTTAGTAATTTCAAGTGTGGCTATTGTCTTACTTTTGGCCACACCTATTTAATGTGTTCTATGTGGCCAAATTGTGTGTAATTAGGCAATATATAATTATTTTAATTTTTTGTGCAGTAATATAAAACAGCTATAAGCAAGCATGACAAAACAAAATTAGAAACAAATTATACTAACAATAATATTCACTTAAGCAAATGTATATGCAAAATATCTTACAAAATACAAAAATAACGACTACCTATATACTAGCTAAGGCGTCGGTTTTCTTGGCACTGCTCCTTGTCTTCTGTTTGGTCACCCGGTCTATCGTTGTGTACTTTGCCTTTGCCTTCTTGCCAGCTCTGGCTGGTTCTTTTGAGGACGGGAGTGGTGGTAGCTGGAACAACAGAATATAAAAAACAAATATGTATAATTAATGTCGTATTTTGTAATTAAATAGAACAAAACGGTATGCATACATACATACCGAACGTTCGTTTAACTGTTCGTGAACCTTTCGGCGGGAAGTTCGTTTATGTTCGTTTATCTTTGTTCAATTACGTTAGTTTAGATTATAAACAAACGAACATAAACGAACACAAGTGTTCATTTTTTAAACTAAATGAAATAGAACATAGATATTTGTTCGGTTAAGTTAAAAGGGAACAAACCTCCTGGTCACATAAGATTAGGTGTTCTGGCCAAGCAACAAAAGAACCACGTGCGTTGCCAACAGTCACAATATCACCTGCCTCACAAGGAATAATTGCTTGTTCCTTTATGACTTCATCAATACTAACTTTATAGCAACCCTCCGGGATTGCTTTTCCATGCAACTATTGTGGAACCGGTGACCAATAAACTTTACCTTTGCCACCTTGTTACGCTTGTCATTCAAACACAAACGACACTCATACACCTATAAACCAGCATGTGAAATTAAGATGGCTTAGTTGAAGTCAATATATAAGTACATACCCATGTTGGTGGGAAATTAACAATGTTTCGCGCAGTACATACCTTTATTTCAGCAGCTGGGCACGCCATGAGTACCAATAAACCGGGTGTTTTACGCCACCCATCAGATTCACCAGCATGGAAAGCCATAGATGACAGGTACTCCGATACCATCGGAAGCGATCCAAGAAATCTTCGTCTAGGGATTTGCATTGACGGGGTCAACGCACATAGAGGCAACAGAAACCACAGTGTCTGGCCTGTTTTAGCAGTCATTTACAACCTTCCACCTTAGATGTGTATGAAAAGAAAATTCATCATGCTTTCCTTATTAATATCCGGAGTGCCAGGAAACAATATTGATGTGTTTTTAGAGCCTTTAATTGACGATCTGGCATATTTATTTGAGGTCGGGGAGCCAACATATGATGCATATAAACAAGAAATGTTTACACTACGTGCAGTTGTGTTATGGACGATTAATGATTACCCAGCTCTTGGTACACTATGTGGTTACCCTTACAGTGGATTCAAAGGTTGTGTGGTGTGTCGGGGCGACACTCAGTGTGTTAGACTTTATCACACAAAGAAGCAGAGTTATGCTTCCCACAAAAGGTATTTATCACATGACCACCCTTTCAGAAAACAAAAAAAGACGTTCAACGGAAATGAGGAGATGAGAACCGCTAAAGAGCCTATGACAGGGGAAGAGATATATGACGAGGTCAAAAACATTAACAATGAATGGGGAAAGGGATCTGAATCCCTAAGTGGGAGTAAGAGGAAAAGGGATAACACAACGCCGCACCAATATTGGAAGAAGTTCAACATATGGTACCAACGGCTCAGCTATTGGAAGTATTTACCTGTCCAACATTGTATTGATTTGATGCATGTTGAAAAGAATGTGGCAGAAAGTATTGTCGGGACGTTGCTGAACATTCCCGGTAGGACAAAAGACGAATTGGCAGCTAGAAAGGATTTGGAGTTTTTAGGGATTAAAAAGGAGTTGCAACCGAAAGCAAAAGGCAACAATACAGAACTGCCTGCAGCATGCTTCATATTATCAGCGCAAGAAAAAGACATGTTTCTTGAAACACTGTATAAACTGAAGGCTCCACTAGGGTATTGTTCTAACTTCTCTAATTTGGTGAATCTTAAAGAAAGGAAGCTACAAGGCCTTAAATCACATGATTATCACATGCTTATGCAACAGTTTCTGCCCCTTGCAATACGGTCCATCATGCCAGAACCAATGAGAAATGCTATAATCAGGCTTTGTTTTTTTTTTCAAGTCAATTTGTAGCAAAAAAATCATTGTAGAAGAGCTTGATAAGATTCAGGAAGAGCAAATAGTTACATTGTGCTTGCTGGAGAAGTACTTTCCGCCATCATTTTTTGATGTCATGGTTCACTTAACTGTGCACCTTGTTAGAGAGATAAAATTATGTGGGCCACCATGCTTTCGTTGGATGTATCCCTTTGAAAGGTGTATGAAGGTTATCAAAGGGCATGTGCGAAACAAAACTTATCCAGAAGGGTGCATTGCTGAGGAGAACATTGCGGAAGAAACAATCGAGTTTCTGAGCGAATACCAAAAAAACATCAAGAGTACTGTTGGTATTCCACATGATAAGCATGATGATAATTGGGAGACAATTCCTGTGACATGCGTTAAATCAGTTGAAGTGTCTCCTGGTCTTTTCAAGAGATCACATTTCTATGTGCTGCAGAATACGCCTGAAATAGCGCCGTATATCGAGTAAGTATTACTAATATATATACTCTAAATTATATATATATAAACATATATAGGGTGCAGTTACTGTACGCTAATGCCTTAACGTACGGTATTTACGCGAGACGTTCAAAGGCAAAAAACAAAGCTAAAAACCTAAAACGCTAAGCAAACGCACCCAAAATTAATATATATATATATATATATTAATTCGCAATATATTATACTCTTACTTGCAGACAACACAAGACCTCTTTGAAAAACCAAATGCCTGGTAAACGACAAGCATTGCTGGAGAAGGAGCATACTTTAAAGTTTGGTGACTGGTTACGCGACAATGTAGATCAATTTATTAAGTCTTCTATAATTTTTAAAATTCTTTTATAGTTTCTGCAATTCTTCTATAGTTTCTGCAATGTAGGTGAAGAATCTAATCCTTGTAATGAAATTCAGGTTGAAAGAGAGCTAGCGAGCTCCCCAGGTTCTGCATCGGAATTCGTAAAGTGGATTGCACACGGAGCACACTGCAACGTTTACAAATACGACTCGTACGACATCAACGGTTTTGAATTACGTGCAAAATCTCATGATGGTAGAGTTTACCAGCGGGGTTGGTGTAGAGGCGGATGACATGTACATCAAAAAGACGTGGTGACGTATAGACAAAACTTTTATTTTGGGGTTTTGCAAGAGATATGGGTCCTAGATTATCATACTAAAAGAATTCCGGTCTTCATGTGCCAATGGGTTGACCGTAAACATGTCAAACATGATATTCTTGGTTACACGTAGGTCGACCTAAACAAATTTGACCACAAGGATGATCCGTTCATATTGGCCTCACAAGCACGTCAGGTGTTTTATGTTCAAGATCAGCTGGATAGAAAAAAGCATGTTGTCCTCATGACTCCACCCAAGCATTATAAGCATTCGTATGACGAGGTGAGTGAGGATTTTAGTACGGTAACTTTCCCTCATGAGGGTAATACATTGCCACTTGTACAACCAAATCAACTGCTTCGTAATGAGTCCCCGGATGATTACTGGCAGCCCGGGAAAAAGCCTACAACTATTCGTAATGGAGATTGACGCCGATGTCGGGTTGTCGACCCAGCAGTTGTGTTCGTTCGGCTAGTTAGATGTAAATAATGTTTAAATATAGTTGTGATACATGATATCTTCCTTCTTTACTTTGTACTTATTAATTCAAACTAAAGAAATATTGGTTATTATTAATACTATTACTACTTATAGGTACAAGCCGGTTTGTTGAATTCATTTCATCTTCTGGCTATTTTGGTCAATTGGTGTCAAGTTCAAACATACATCATGTTACATTGATAAAAGTCACAGTTGACTCGTGTTACACTAATACAAAGAAAGCCTAAAAATGCATCATTTCTCGTCTGATGGTTTTGTTTCTTGCACAACCTCTATTTGGTTATGTTTCAACATACTTTTCAACAGCTGGTTTCCTGCAAAACATTATCAACTCATTTTATAAAAAAAGACCATTATGCCCTTCTTTTCACTAACCTGCATACCAAAATTGTACCCTCCAGACTTTGAAGAAGCCTTTGAACAACTAAAATTCAGTTTTGAAAAATCCTTTCCAAACTCAATGCCATCACCAGTAACCTTAGATTTAAGATTTGGTGATGGCATTGAGTTTTGGAAAGGATTTTATCAAAATCTAACATCTTTGGGAAGTTTAAGATCTGTGGAAACCTTAGATATTTTCTGCTTGGCCAAGTTTGAAAATCACATAACATATATAGAAGTGTAATAAATTTCAGTCACCAGTTTTATTGCAGTCATTAAAGTCTCTGTTGTTATATAATTGGTTGTTGAGTGTATAACTGCATACTACCTATCAAAATGGTTTCAATTGCTATGGAAACGCAATAAAGCTAATTAATCATGATAATTAATTACATTTATACCTACTACCTGTCCAAAATCTTGAAAATATATTTATGTAATGATAGCCTACATTCAATTTAATTAAAATAATAAAAACTAGTATTTCACACGCTTTTTACGCTTTTAATACCTGTCAGAAAATCTTTGAAATATATTTATGTAATAATACCCTACATTCAAGTTAATTAAAAGTAAAAAACTAGTTTATCTTACTAGATACGCTACAAATCAACCGAACTACAACAAATTATTGTCTCAACTACCAAAAATTAAATTTTAGGTCTATTTTGTTATTCACTCACACGTTATTTATAAAAAATAAACATCAACTACGCTAAACAAACGCAACCAGAATATAACATTCACATAACAAAATATATATAATAACATTTACAATATTAAAATTTACATTAATATATAGAAAACCAAATTACATAATATTAACTCCAAGCATCCGATTCCAAATCGGAATCTACATCGCTATCCATATCCGGAGTCCTGCCATCAGATTCCGTATCCGAATCCTAATCCGAATCCGAATCCGATGGAGTGTGAGAGGGCATGATCCTCTGGTACATGCCATCGGAGGTGTAGGTGGAGTCCCTAAGCCTACGGAGGCGAAGGTTCACCTCAGAATGGAATGTCCCATAAACGGACACCAGCCTGAAGTGCAGCAAGTCTTCCAAGTCGATGTACGCCACCTCGATTCCCGGCACTACCATTTGATTGCTAAAATAATCAATAGTCGTGTACCCAAGCCACCTAACCATTCGGTTAAGTTGTTGGTACGAGAAGGTTTGAGGGTCGACATTGTCAATATAGCTCCCCCTTTGGTTCCTCCGGAAGGCGCCGGAATAAAAGTGGAACCGTATCGTGAAAAATGTGGGGTTGTTGTAGTAGTTGGTGACTTGAGCACCGGTGCACGTTCTAGCCATTTAGCTGGATCCATTATCGGAAATTATAATCGGAAGAAAGGTGGATTGTGATTGTGATAGTGATTGTGATTGTGATTGTGACTGTGACTGTGACTGGTATTTATCACCATCGGAAACCGCCGGTACATCTCCCTGACAATTTGAATTTAGCGGCACAAGAAACTGTAAAGGCAATGATGACGTCGCCAGTCGTCAAATCAACGTGTGGCCATTAATGACGATTGGACACGCTTAAGAATATTATTGTGTTGCCATTTATAACTTATAGCCACACATAATAAGTGTATCCGTAACAATAAAAAACTTACAAAAAATAAAACTAAGATATTCTTTGGTCACACAACCTCAAATAAGTGGCCATTAATTATATTTGGACACACTAAAACAACCTTTAAGTGTGACAATTTATAACTTATAGCAACGCATAATAACTATATCCGTGACAATAAAAAACTTATAAAAAAAACAAAACTAAGATACTCTTTAGTCACACAACCTGGAATACGAGGCCATTAATAACATTTGGACACACTAAAACATCCTTTAAGTGTGACAATTTATAACTTATAGCCACACATAATAAGTGTCTCCGTGACAATAAAAAAACTTATAAAAAGCAAAACTAAGATACTCTTTGGTCACACAACCTCTTATAAGTGGCCATTAATTACATTTGGACACACAAAAACATCCTTTAAGTGTGACAATTTATAACTTATAGCCACACATAGTATGTGTTTCCGTGACAATAAAAAATTTATGAAAAATAAAAGTAAACTACTCTTTGGTCACACAACTTCGTGTAAATGGCCATATATTTTAAGCGTCTTAGCCACATAACTAATAAAAACAATGGTTGTTCATCATTTTTCGCCACTTTATTAAAAATGTGGCTAGAAAATGTGACATTAGGTCACACAACGTAATATAAGTGGCTATATCTTTTACCTTTTAGACACCTCTCTTATCAATTCAGTAGCCGTTTGTCAAATTTGGCCACACTTTTAAAACATGTGGCTAGTTAAATGTCACAGTTTGTGGCTAATGCATGTGTTTTTGGTCACATGTATTAAAGATCAAACAAACTATGACTGTAGGTCACATTTCGCCACACGTTTTTATAAAGTGGCTAGTTTTTGTCACAGTTTAGTTCAAAGTGTGGCGAAAAGTACCTGACTAGGTATACAATGGTCACGTGAAGAATAATATGTGTGGCCAAAACATTCTGGAAGGTTTTCCAACATGGTCAAAGACCTTTTAGCCACACATTTAAGCTCAAGTGTGGCAAATCGCCCAGACCACATGTGTGGCCGAAGGTCGATATTCACGTAGTGTGGTAAAACTAGTCTAAAATAATGTTAATATATGAAAAAAATTAAAAAAATGTTTGGTTCTAATGAGTTTCTAAAAGTTGTTAACTTTTTTGGAGTTCTCAAATAATACTACCCCTATATATATATATATATATATATATATATATATATATATATATATAGGGGTGGGATCTAGAGAGAACTCCTTTTAAAGAGAGAACTAGAGAACTAGTAAAGATTTATTTTTAACTATTTTTAAAAAAAATATTTTGTGATTTTTTTTTTCTTTCCTCCTTCTAATAAGATGATATTGTTCCTAAAAAATAAAAAAATAAAAAAAAGTTCGTCAATGTAATGCGTATGTGCATTAATGTGTATTTTTTATATAAAATAGTGTTTTATTGCATATAATACAACACAAATACATTATCTAATACACACTATTGAATATATGCAAATACTACATAAATAATTGTATGCAAAACACATTATTGCATATATGTAATACAACACTAATGCATATATGCACTATATCGATTTTTTTTAATTTTTGTATATAATATAACACTATTGCAAATATACAATACAAACAACTATATATATGCTATTCAACACTATTTCAAATATCAAAATGTACACTATTGCACATATGCAATATAAAAAAAGTCGACGTATTGCATATATGCATTACAACGTTAATTTTTTTTATTTTTTTTTCATTTTTATATTTTTTTATGGTGAAGAATAACAACAAATAAGAAGGATGAAAGAAAAAAATTTTTAAAAATTTTTTTTAATTAAATTAAAAATACTTCATTATTAGTTCTATAGTTCTCTCCCTAAAATGGAGTTCTCTCATGATCCTCTCCCTATATATATATATATATATATATATATATATATATAGCAAGGTTAAAATAAGTAGATTTTTCCTAAAATGTGTAGAAAGTGTGTTTTCTTCATTAGATCTAATAAAACACACCGCATAATAAACACACCACCACCAAAATAAAACACACCGCACAATAAACACACTTTCCATATCCACCATCATATCAACAGATCTAACGCACCAGATTACTTCTTACACTTTTTAGACACACTCCACTTCTTATTTTAACCCCACCCTATATATATATATATATTCTAGTTTTATCCATGCGTATTACGCGGTTACTTTCATATATATATTTCTTTTAATTACTGTGAATATATTATTTCTCATGTAGGGGTTTTTTTTATACATTTGTCGTTTCTAATACTTTGAATATATATACATTTTTGGATTTTAATTTAATTTATTTTAAGGAAGTTTATCGTATTCATTCAAAAATTTATATAGTTAAACCTATTTTGATCAATTTATGTTTTTTTATGTTCGTTTACGTGGTTCATTTTAGATTGAAACATTGAATGAATTGTCTACATAATGTTTTATATATGTTCGTGTGTGTTCATTTAAGTGTGTTCATTCATATTCGTTTGTTTTTGGGTTCGTTTACGATTGTTCATATATGTTCATTTATGTTCGTTTACCTTTGTTCAGTTATGTTCGTATGCATTCGTTGTCAGATTTTAAATGAACGAACATAAATGTACACGAATATGTTGATGTTTTAAACGAACTAACATGAACACAAATATTTGTCCGATTAAATGCCCATCTTCGTGTATAATCAATAATCTAAAACATAATAACATTATAATAATGCGGTATAAGAAGATGTCTAATAAGTGTATTTGAGGCTAAATATGACCACTCTAGTAACACACTAAATTTGTGAACAATAACAAACATCAGTTGTAACTTATTGATGACATTAACCAATTGTAAAACAATAACATCCAAGTCATAGTTCTAGGCACACACACTGAATTAGTAGAGCAAACACACACTTGCAGATTCATCTATTCTAACCCAATAACCTTAGAAGCCTTCAGCCTGACACGCTCATCAGCTGCGATGCATTCTAACTACATCTTATAAAAGACAGTAACCAACTATGCATTAACTTTATCCTGCAAATTAACAATAACCATTTTGTCTCTCAGTTACACTACTAAGTTGACATCATGTATCTTACAAAAATCAAATTTAAATCAGTATAATAAAAAAGACAACTAAAAATAGAGGATTAAATAACCCAAGTTAACAAATTGCCTCTCAAAAAAGATTAAAAAAATCAACTTAATGTATTAAAAAAGTTGTACCCAGATTCAGAAAACATTATATTAACCATCAAATAGTCTAGATATGAAATGAAAGATACATATATATTCTATAAAATGCATTAGTTCAAAAACAGAACATTAAATAAGCGAAGTCTAATAAACCGCGATAGAAGGTTTAACGGTTAATTTATTATGCAGTTAACTTTAGTAACTTTGTGAACTACTTAAAACAATAACCATTCAACTTTCAATGGCCTTCTAGAAGTAAGTAAATGTTGATTACACTCGGTTTAATTTGCATAAAAAATTTTCTCATTTGATCCATTTGACTTGTTTTAGTTAAAAATAGAAAAAAAAATTATATTTTACAAATAGACGTTTCATTGGAATATTTCTCTTATGCATTAAATGTATTTGTATGTAAGTTTTAGATGTGAAGTGAGGTATAAATATATACCTGGTGGTAAAAAGCGTTGGTGCAGAACCTTTAACCTGCAAACTATTTTCCACCTTTAGTGATCTTTTCGTCGTCACGAATTTTCTACAAGTAATAAACAAAGAAATATTTAAACATAAAGCATGGTGTATTGCTTTAAATTGTATTGTATTATTTGGATATCATTTGTTTGGAATACTCGGGCCAATCTAGTGAGACGATAACCAAGAGTTAAAATATTAAAATTTGAAACATGACAAATTGGACAATGGACACGTGTACAAAAAAAATTAATTACCTCCTGTCGACAAATGATCATACCAAGCATCTTAATAATGTATAATGACCGAACTATTAAGAATAATTATAATTATGGTTATCAACATCAAAAATAGGTTTGGTTTATTCTCTAAGTTTTCTCATCCTTATAAAATATCATATTGTATCTCATTGTATTATATCTTATTAATGAAATCTCTCCCTTTCTCCTTACAAGTCTATCACTTATTATTTAGCTATTAGGCTTGTTTTACAATACGTTATCAGCACGAAGCTTCTATAATTTTTCTCAATCATAGTGTATGTTCAATCCTAGTATTCTATAAGTAAGTTTTATTTCTATTTATTCAAATATGTGTATATACTTACGTTAAAATCACTAACCAATATTTTTATTCAAATTCATAACATCAATCTTCACTACTTGAATATTGGCTTTTAGCCACACATGCTTTGGGCGGTTTGCCACACCTCGGTCTAAATGTGTGGCTAAAGGTCGCTTTCGCTACACATTTGTTATTGGTGTGACTAAAAACACACCTGTTAGAACCTTTAGCCACATAAATTAGATTTTTGTGGCAAAAAATCACACCTGCTGGAACATTTAGCCACACTTTTTCAATTCGTGTGACAAAAAACACACCTGTTAGAACCTTTAGCCACATAAATTAGATTTTTGTGGAAAAAAGTCACACCTGCTGGAACATTTAGCCACACTTTTTCAATTCGTGTGACAAAAAACACACCTGTTAGAACCTTTAGCCACACAAATTAGATTTTTATGGCAAAAAATCACACATGCTGAAACATTTAGCCACACTTTTTCGTGACAAAAAACACAGTTGTTCGAAACCGTTAGCCACAATTTCATAAAAATGTGACTTTTACTTGCCACACTTAGTAAACCATGGCCAAATATGATCTACGCTCACAGTAGTTTGATAACGATGTGGTTAAAAACTAATACATATGGCCACACTTACGCGTATATGTGACCATAGAGTATTGTTTGTTAGCCATTTATAAGTTTTATATGTGGCTAAAAGTTAACGGTGACAGCAAACAAAACGTGTGACCGTTAGTAGTTAATGGCCACACTTTAATTGTTTCATATGTGGTTAAAAGCTTATACATGTGGTCACACTTAAGGGGTTTATGTGACCATAAAGCATTATTTTATAGCGACTTATAAATTTTTATGTATGGCTAAAAGCTAACAGTTACATTAAAACAAAAGTGTGACTATTGATAATTAATAGCCACATTTTAATTCTTTTGTGTGACCAACCAGACATCCACCCTTCAGTAACCAATCTGAACCCTAATCCATCACCTGCTGCTAATACTTTCATCACTCATTAACATCGATTGAAGCTCATCTTGGTTAGGTAGGTGATTTATACTTTAATTATGAGAAATTTGGGTGTTCGGGGGTTTGAATGTAAGCTATTAGGTCTTGGATTCAATCGATTAGTATTCGTTCTAATTTAAACAATCTTGATACAAGTTGAAAGTGACATTTTTGAATCTTTACTTTTTATCATTGTTGGATTTATATTTTCTAACGGGGTTTTTAACATGATTAATTAAAACCCTAGTGATGTCATAAACATGTTAGGGTTTGAGTTTTGTTGAGAACAGTTGGCTGACAGATTCATTCTCATTTATTGATTGGTCTGTAACTCGCTATTAAATGATGATTATTGATCGATTTTTGATTTTAGGATATAGTATTCTGAGTCTAGTTTCCAGAAAGGTAAATTTTGTAATTTTTGGATGAGTATTGAATACCTTTTATGATTTTACAAAAACATATGTCAAAGCTGATTTGGGGAGTTATATTCTGGTCCATTTTTCGGACACCATAACTCCCTAATGACAAACCCAAACGAGTTGGTTCCACTTCTGGAACTTAGTATTATGAGTTTAAAAGATAAACCAATTGGTCTTACACAATTTGGTTTAACAAGTTGATAGAACCATTAAACTAGTTTTTGTTGCGCAATTTGCTGAACTGTTAATACCTATCTGTAATGGTTGAATTATTGTGAGTTTTCTATGCTTGAGAAAATTATAATAAAAATTGTTTGAGAAACCTGATTTATATATCATACTGTGGTAAATTTTGTAGAATTTATCCTTAATCTTTTCTTTGTGAATAAAATCAGTTTGTACATGCCAGAATCTGTCTCGTGAACTGAATGATCATAAGTTAAGTTGTATGATGAATATTTGGTTGCTTTGCCATGATATGATGTGTGGATACATGTTAAAACTTTCGGTACTGTTGACATTACTTATTATCACCAACGATTCATCGGGTCAAGTTTGTGTTTGTGTGTGAGTTCATACATGGGTCTTAGAGTCATGTGTTGTTGAACATACTCTCATAACTTAAAACACTTGTACTAGGTAACAACTAACGAGTCAAATGCATTCATTTGGTTTTGAGATAACTCTGTTACACGTGACACCAGGTTTTGGATTGAAAACACGGACATACTTGCATACTAGTTTTGAAAACAATAAATGTTTGCCTATACTTGTTTTCTGGATTAAAAACACAAAACGTTTTGAAGTATTGGTTATGTAACCTGCTGAAACGGGTAAAAACGAGCTGAACTGTTGATTTTTATTGCTGAATTGCTGCAAAATTGGTCAAAACGTGCTGAAACGAGCTGTTAAGTGTTGAAACAGACTGAAAAATCGATGAAACGAGCTGTTTAACATGATGTCTGCTGTAAAAACGAGTTGTTACGTGCTGAAACGAACTGAAAACTTGCTGAAACGAGCTGTTTAACATGCTGTTTGCTGTTAAAACGAGCTGTTAAGTGCTGAAACGGACTGAAAAATCGCTGAAATGAGCTATTTAGCATGTTGTTTGCTGTAAAAACGAGCTGTTAAGTGCTGAAACGAGCTGTTAAGTGCTGAAACGAGCTGTTAAGTGCTGAAACGGACTGAAAAATCGATGAAACGAGTTGTTTAACATGATGTTTGCTGTAAAAACAAGTTGTTACGTGCTGAAATGAACTGAAAACTTGCTGAAACAAGTTGTTTAACATGTTGTTTGCTGTTAAAACGAGCTGTTAAGTGCTGAAATGGAATGAAAAATCGCTGAAACGAGCTGTTTAGCATGTTGTTTGCTGTAAAATGAGTTGTTAAGTGCTGAAACGAACTGGACTGGAACATGAATTTTAGTGATAAAACTAAAACATTTCCTCCGTTGTCCTTGTTCAAAAGAAAAGACTCGAGACCCGTTTTGACCCGTTCCGACCTTGACCCATTTTGACCCGGACCCGTTATGACCCGAACCTTTTGACCCTGACCCGTTCCGACCCAAACCATAATAACCTTTTTTTTAGTTGACTGACACGTTTCGACCCTAACCCATTCCGACCCATAACCCGTTTCGACCCAACCCAACCCATTTGCCACCCCTATGTTTAATGTATATCGACGGGTTAGGCGAGTTGTACCTCTTAAGACACAATTTAAAATTATATGCAAAATGGGCCATTAGAGATTTCAAGACCCAATATGGCCCATTGGGACATGTATGACTTGTATTTGTCTATTATGGTCTAATATGACTCCCTATAACACGATATAACCCATAAATATCTAATGTTACATATCACATGCCATAATATTCCACCAAGAGATTACAAGCACTAATATGGCACATTAAAGCGACTATGACATGAAAAAGGCTATAATGGGCCACTAACACTAACAAGGCCCAATAAGACCTATTGATGAAAGTATCACATGTTATCGGCCATTAACATCTAACTATGACTAATGACATTCCTATACAACCTTCTTAGAGCAACTATGATGTGATAAAGGCTATAATGGGCCACAAACACCAGTTAAGGTCCAATAAGGCTCATTGATGAAAGTATGACATATTATTGGGCTTTAACCAAACTATGACTCACTAAACTCATATTCAACCCTTTTAGAGCAACTATGATATGATAGAGACTACAATGGGTCACTAACAACAATCAAGGCCCAAGACGGCCCATTAATGCAAAGTATGACATGCTACTGGGCGTTAACACCAACTATGAGTCACTACACTCCTATACAACCTGTTAAATTAACTATGACATGATATAGATATATTGGGCCATTAACAACAATCAAGGCCCAATATGTTCCATTAATAAAAGTATAACATGTTATTGGGCATTGACACATGACTATGGCTCACTACACTCATATACAACCTCCTTGCAGCGACTATGACATGATAGGTGATATAATGGGCCACTAATACCAATCAATGCCATTTGATAAGACCAACTATGACTCACTACACTCTTATACAACCTGTTAACGTAACTATGACATGATAGACCCATACTGGCCATTAACAACAATCAAGGTCCAATAAGGCCCATTGATGAAAGTATGACATATTATCGGGCGTAACCAAACCATGACTCACTAAACTCATATTCAACCCTTTTAAAGCAACTATGATATGATAGAGACTACAATGGGTCACTAACAACAATCAAGGCCCAAGACGGCCCATTAATGCAAAGTATGACGACCAACTATGACTCACTACACTCCTATACAACCTGTTAACGTAACTATGACATGATAGAGACGATATTGGCCATTAACAACAATCAAGGCCCAATATGGCCCATTAATAAAAGTATGACATGTTATCGGGCGTTGACACATGCCTATGGCTCACTACACTCATATACAACCCTCTTATAGCAACGGGGACAGGATAGATGCTATAATGACCACTAATACCAATCAAGGCCCATTGATGAATGTATAACATATTGGGCCATTGACACAAATCAAGGCCAAATAAGGTCTATTGACGAAAGTATGGTGTGTTTCAGGCGTTAACACCTAACCAAGACTAATGACAGTCCTATACAACTCTTTTAGAGCAATTGTGACATGATAGATGTTATAATGAGACACTAACACCGATCAAGAACTAGTATGACCCACTAATAATATGGTTTATTGGGCGTTAACACTGATTACTACACTCTTATACAACTCTTTTAGAGCAACTATAAATATCACTTGTATTTATTTTATATGTTTTTATATTTAAAATACAATTTTTTATATTATATAAGTTTTAATTAGTTGTTATACACACACACACACACTAACAACTCTTTATTTTAATTATTAAAAATAAATTAAATTCATATTTAGTTCATATTAATTTCACTTCCCTCAAAATTTCAAAATAAATTCAACTCCCTCTTTTCTTCAAAAATATTTGAATTACACTCATATTCTTAAATTTAATTTGACCACATATTTAACCTACCTTTTTTTCTTTCTCTTCATTCCTTCTTATTATTCTTTTTCTTATCTCTTTACACCCACCATAATCCTCAATCATTAATTCTCTAACTCACTCAATTCTTAACCAAATCCTTTGATTCCGGGCTCTAATCTAATTATTTTTGCGAGAGGAATTCACCTGTGGTGTCGGTTTTCATCAATTCTATCTCGTTTTTTGCCGGTTTCGTGTTGAGTGTGAAGAACTCTAAGAACCAAGTTTGGGGATTTTCAATTTTAAGTGTTATTTCTTGTAATTGAAACTTAGTACATCTTCTTTCATCGCTAAAAATGTATGTATTTCACTTGTTTGATGACAACAGTTTGCTGACAGATTCATTTTCGTTTATTTATTGGTATGTAACTTGATGTTAAACGATGATTAATGAACGATTTTTGATTCTAGGATATAACACTATGAGTCTAGTTTCCAGAAAGGTAAAGTTTGTAATTTTTGGACAAGTTTTGAATAGTTTTTATGATTTTACAAAAAAACTGGTCAAAGCTGATTCGGAGAGTTTTATTTTGGCCTGTCTTTCCGACACCATAACTCCCTAATGACAAAACAAAATGGGTTGTTTCCAGTTCTGAAAGTTAGTATTATGAGTTTTGAAGACAACCCAATTGGTCTTGCACAATTTAGATTAATGAGTTGATAGAACCATTAAACTAGTTTTTGTTGCGTAATCTGCTGAACTGTTAGTACCTATCTGTAATGGTTGAATTATTGTGAGTTTTCTATGCTTGAGAAAAGTATAATAAATTTTTTTTGAGAAACCTGATTCATATTTCATACTGTGGTATATTTTGTAGAAATTTACCTTAATATTTTCTTTGTGAATAAAATCAGTTTGTACATGTTATAATCTATCTCGTGAACTAAGTGATCATAAGTTAAGTTGTATGATTAATGTTTGGTTGATTTGCCATGACACGATGTTTGAATACATGTTAAGACTTTTTAGTACAGTTGACATTGATTATTATCACCAACAAGTCGTCGATTCAAGTTTTTGTTTGTGTATACCAGTACTAGAAAATGAGGCTAATGCAACATTTTAGTTGCAACCTTTTACAATTGTGTTGCATTTGACCCTAACGCAACTTCAATCAACATAAAGGTTGCTTTAAAGGATCTAATGTAACCCTTTTCATAAAAGGTTGCAAAATTTTATTAAAATTGCAACATTTTTCTTAAAAGGTTGCAAATACTATTAAAATTTGCAACTTTTATTATTAAAAAGGTTGCAACCTTTCCCTTTACAAAACATACATAATACATGGGACCAAATCCTATCAAAACTACAAATTATGAAAATGTACTGGTATTACAAAATAATTAAAAAAAAGTATATTTACCATGATTTGTGTAGTTAAAAAAATAATAATAAACACAATTTCATACTTAGTTTTTTCAAGAAATTCAAAAAGGCATTGTTAATTATTTTAGTAATTATAAAATGATTGCAAAATATAGCTTTAAAATGTTTCAGCTCGTCTGTATTATAACAAGAGTGAATCTTGACTCATTAAAGCTTTAAAAATGATTCGGCTCAAGTAAGAGAAAAATGTTGATCTGATAATCGGCCGGAAGAATATGATTAAGAAAACCTATCATTGACTATTGAGATCCATTAGGCTACATGTAGTGGGCGGCATTCAAGGGCGATTTTGGGCGAAATTGTGGAGGAACACCCCCCGGCGCGATATTGGGGCGATAGGGGGGGGGGGGGAATTGTCGCCGGCTTGTGTGTTGTGGGTGGCAATCTTGACCCAACAATTCAAAATGGGTCAATTTGGGTTGTTTTAAAAATTAAAGAGGTTGGCTTGGGTCAGAGATATTTAATAAATGGGTCAAAACGGGTCGATTGAAATTCCATCTTGTTATTTTTGGCTCAAAATGGGTCGACAAATTCAAAGAAATGGGTCGATGTGGGTTGGTGTCCCAAGAAAATGTGGCAAGTTTTGTATCGAAATGGGGTCTCGCATGAGACAAGTTTAGGTACGAAACGGGGTTTCGTACGACACAAGTTTCGGTACAGGTTTTGAGCCAACACGAGTTTTCACACGGGACGAGTTGGGTTTTGGTTTCATTTGGTCGATTCAGACTCGTTTTTGGTTATCTGTTTCGTTTTTGTTTTTGTTCCATTTCATTTTGCTTAATTTTTTGATTTCGATTGACTTGGTTCGGTTTTGTCTTTTTGTTTCATTCTGGTCGATTTTTTCGGTTTCAGTTCGATTTCTTGGTGGTGGTGGTTTTTTTATGAAATGAGAACAACGGAAGAAACATTTTAGTGTTTGTACTTTTTTTGTTTTTGATTTATATTTATAGTTATAATTTTTATTATTTTTGAACATTTTTTATCTTAATAGAAAACCCATGAGAAAAAAATTCAAAAATAAATAAATAAATAAATCATAGCTCAAAATATAAATCAAAAACAAAAAATAACTAAAACGTTTCCGTCATTATTCTTGTTCCTCATAAAAAAAAATCCCCGAACCCGTTCCGACCCAAACCAAAACAACCATTTTTTTTTATTTTTAATTGACATATTCTGACTTAAACTAGTTTCAACCCATGACTCGTTTCGATCCAACCCAACTCAATCCATTTAGTACCTCTGGTTACAAGTTACAATACTCAATTCATTTTAACATTATACATAAAATATTTTGCTCATTTCCTTCCTTTCCACCAAAATACTACATTCACCTCCAAAAGTTAAATTGTTTTCAATGTCACCAGCTCATTTTCCCTCTTCTTCTTTTTTTTTTCAGTTCGCTCCTTCCCGTATTTGCCCCGTAAAACCGTCTTGACATTTCAAAGAGCACCAGAAATTAGGGATGCACGACAACTGCAACATTCGAGCTTATTGGATCATTAACGATCAATACAATTTCGTCGTCTCTTAGTAATTTTAATCGCTATATTGGTAAATTAGGGTTTCATGTTTGTTTTAATTTAACAGATACAATTTATTGGTTGGCTTCAATGCCTTTGAGAGTTTTCGGGGAAAGTTAATTAGATCTACCGGAAGATTGTTAGATGAATAGAAGATCTCTTTGTGGTTTAGGCAACTGAGACGAGACTAAATCAGGTAATTCTTTTGGTTTTTCTGTGTTAGCATATGAGATTGCACACCACCTGTTTGATATACAGTTCACATTTTCAATCAAGTATTAACCCTGCCAATTTCTTTTCGAAAGAGGTAGGTATCTTCTACATTTATTTATCTCTGTATGATAGGCACATAGCTCCTACAAATTGCAATAATATGATCTGTCAAGTAGATATGATATTGGTTAGTATTTATCTGTTTCTGTATGGATAATTTGCAGTATAGCCAGCTTAGTTTTCTTTATTTAATTCAAGTAGGTTTGATATTGTATGGTTAAACTTCATTATATCCAACTCTCTCTCCCTCTCTCTATATAAATGCATGTTCACTACTGTATGTTTCTCTAAGTGTGATATTATTAACATAACCAGCTTAGTATTGTTAATTTAACTCAAGATTGTATTTGATCAGCTTTATATATGATAAGTGTCACACCTGCATGTGGCTATATGATACTACATTTAAATCTTGAGTAATTTCTAAGTTTTGGTATTATAATAGGTTGTATGTAGGCGTATGGAGATAGATCAGTACACGTATGCCAACTGAGGTTGCTGGGATTGTTCATGTCTTTGACAAAAGGTTCGCTACTTTGCTTTGTCTTATTATAATATGTTACACATCCCCCACCGCCATAATCCCCTCAATCGACAGTAATTTTTTCTGTGATTTCTACTATAAGGGTATAGCAAGACATGAATTTGTGAATGCGTATGTGGCACTAAAGGGAAAGAAATTAGTAACTGATTAATAGTCAACCACCGTTAAACAGACTCTGTTTTCCTGTTTGTTTGCTGGAGGCAGTGAAAACAAGCTCAACAAAAAGTTCAGACCATTGAAAAATCTATGATTTGTTTGAAGAATCACTTGAAAAGGAAACTAATTATATTTAACAAAACAAAAAGAGTTATTCTTTTGGTCTATGGTTTTAACTTTGCTTATAAATAGCTTAGTCATCTTCAAGTTTTGATAGTGGCAGATCACATGATGTATAACGTTCTACTTTCTACATAGTAATAGTTGCAGCTTAGTTGGGTTGGGTAAAGACTTCGAAAATCGGATCAAACTATTCAGGTAAAAACGTCTAATTTTAATTGCGGATCAAGGATTTGGTTAACCACGACACGTTATTAAATTGCAGATCAGACCATTGGCCTGCATATAACGAGTCATTCATAATGGATACTTATTTTGTCGAATATGATTACAAATCTGTATCATTACAATAACATTCTATTTTTTTTATCTAAAGCGCCTTTGTATGTGTGAAACATACACATCGGGAATTCAACCCGCTTAACTAACTCTATCCATTTGATCCAGCAGGGATCAAAGACTGATTGTCGCTTTAACAAAAACATAAGCATACAAGACATGCGAAATTGTACTACATTAACGACACCATCAATATTTATAAGAATGGCCCAGGAGCTTTTATTGCGCTGTCATTAGAGGAACTTAACATTTGGCCTTCGTTCTTAACCACCTGCTTTTGCCAATACATTTTCGTGCTGCCGGGTCAGAGCTTTTGGACTTAAAACAGGTAAGCTTGGTATGTGGAATTTTGATTACACGATATCTACGCAGTATATAATGTTGAAAAAAGATGAGAATATTTGAAAGTAGTTCCCTCTGATTTGAATCAATAAAAAATTTGTTTTCTTGGCAATTATTTTTATACAAAAATTTTTACATTATACTGCTTTTGTATTACTGTTTGTGTTTTCCTAAATGCTTTTTTAGTTCAGTGTTTGTAAGTTAGTGTTGGTTCTTAGTTTGGATTACATAATGAAGTTGATGCCTTTGGTTCAAAGTTGTCAGATTTTTTTATCCAAAGAGGACTGTATCACTCACAAGCCCGAGCCCTAAATCATCATTCTACAACTCCTACTTCAGCCTTAGGGGGTGTTTGTTTACCACTTAATGGTACCATTCAGAGGTTGATATCTGAATTGCTCAGATGTAAGACTGTTTGGCTTCTTCAATACCTACATCTGAATGGAATTTTGAAGGTCTGAATGGTTCAGTTGAAAAAGGAGTCTGAATGAGAAACATGACCAAAATAACCCCTAAATAATGCAACGTTCCTTTCCCATCTGGATCCCTCCCAATCGACGGGCATGCTGCTTCCCAATCAACCCTTAACCTCACAATTGACTGCGTTGCTGCTTCCCAATCAACCAGCCTTTCTCATCTGTAATCGGTAATCCCTCCCAACCCTTACCAGGTAATTTTTTCTAGAATAGCCATGGATGCGAATTTTATTTCCGAAATTGATTGTTCGTTATTTGTTCTCCCATCTACTAGTTAAGGTGTTTGTGTGTTTATATTTATAACATGGACTATAGCGTATAGATTGATAGGATTTTGTCATAATTGTTGGATATTAGGGCTCAATTCTAGAGATTAGGGATTCAATGGTGAAATCAAGCTGGACTGTCTAAAAACACATATTTTTAAGACGTTGATAATGAGTTCTGGATAGGTGTGTTCGCGGTCAGATTTTGACAGTTTTAAGATCAAACCGTAGCCAAATCATTAGTATCATTTTTGGTTATCAAAAGCCAAAACTGAATGGTACCATTAACGGTTTGGTTCCGGTTGGTTTCATGGTTTTTCTAATATGTAATTTTCTTTGGATTATGACTTAAAAGAGTTTATGCTTTCTTTCAAAAATAAAAATATAACTAACTGCATTGGATGGTGTGGCAGAATCGGTGGATGGAAAGTGTGAGGTCTCTACTTGCAAACCGATATTGCAGCCATGACAGTCTATTATACATATATGAGCCAAGTTGTTTTGTTATAACATAGAAATGTATTCATTTTCAAACAACTTAAAATGTGAAATTATCTAATTCAAATGATGTGGTGTTGGTGGTTTAGTTGTATTGCTCTTGAGAAGCTAATATACTTGCTTAAGAATATGAAACAAGTGAACATGTGGGTTAAAAACTTAAAATATGCAGTTTATTAGATGATTGGATTTCTAATTTATGCACTTTTGCTGGATGTTCATGTTAGTGCTAAGTGAAATGGGCCAAAATGCGTTGGAAATTACTTGTATGAAGTGCAGTTTTAACAATTAAACCTCAAAAGATTTAAAAGATTATATTGTCTTTTAAAAAAAGGTTTAAACTTTTTGGAAAATATGTTACACTGGCCAACCTAAGCCAGACTAGTTACACGACCATCGATTTAGTGACCTCTAATTTTATAAATAATACTGGTACACCTGTATTTGTATTTGCAGGAGGTGGAGAAGGTAAAACCGTGATTCCCACCAGCTAAACCTAAGCACCGAAGAACATCCTTGAGCTCCTTTCTGATGGCCGATGAATCTGGTGATCTTGAAGGTTTGGAATAACGGTTAATGTTTTTCGTTTGTGATCTTGGTCTGAGTCATTGAAGTGGTTCTGCAGCAATGAAAGTGAAACGCTAGTATTTTGCTACTTTTCGGTTGTAGTTTGTTTTATATCTAGGTAATGTGACAGATTGTTTCAAGCAGTTTGTTGGTTGGTTAATGTTGTCAAGAATGATCTTATGTACATTTGATGGTGTATGAGTGTATCGTTCGTCGACTTAACTTAAATTGTTCATTTAGAGACATGTGAAAACAACTTAAGCATTCACTAGTGCCCAAAAAACACAATGCAGATTATAGTCTGCATTCATCTTCTGCATTCACAAGACACCCAAAAATCCCACTGCAAACACATTTTTTAATCATTTTTTAAAATTTTATTAAATGTCATTTGTACAGTAAAATATGATTACACAAACTACATTACTATAGTATGAAATTATATTTTAAAGAAATTATATTTTAAAAATAAAATGGTTTAGTTGGTTGTAAGCATTAAAAATACACCTTACGCAACTTTCAACTTGAATATACCATTCAACACGAAATAGTTCAGAGGGGTAAAATAGTCATTCTGCACAGTCATTCAGATGTCCAACCAAACAATCATTTAGTCATTCAGCTCTTACTGGTTCAGAGTCTCTTAATCATTCAGACCTCTTATTGATTCAGCACTTAATGGCTCAGGACTTGCCAAACAGCCCCTTACTAAAGAACCCTAAATTGACTTGCGCTTTTGTGAACAAACCGAAGAAAAAAAGCGGAGGCTTCACCAAGCGCAATCGACGCTGGTAGTTAGATTTTAACCTGAGTATATTGTATGGTTTGGCTTTTACAGCATTTTCTATGATTTTTAACCATCAATTTTATTTTGATTTGAAAGCATACTCAATAGGCCTCATGGCTGCCCAAATTTGGTTTAATTTTCAAATTCGATCCGGTAATTTTGTTTTAAACTTGAACTATTGTGATTTATATTTATATATTAATTTGGGTTAATGATGTAACATTGTGTTTTGTAGAAGTGGATGCTAGAACAATGAACAATATGTTTTCTAGTAATAAAAAATAAATAAAAACGTTCTCAAAACATTTTCTTCAAAATGTTTTGCAGTTAACGAGTTTAAAAAAATCTTCTTGTCAAACAATTGCAACTTTCTAAGAAAATTGATTCAATCCTTTTTTTTGCTTGTGAAATTATTGTAGAGCTAGTGAGCTGCACAAGCTTTTTCCAACAATAATGTAGATCACCTACTTTTAGTTGACATGGTTTAAACTCAAATTTATGTAAGTCATCTTCTATCTTCATGATATTTTATTGTTTGTTCACATGTGTATACTATCTTCAGCGATAGATTGCCAAATTAACAACACCAAATTACATATATACACATTTTTATGCCTTTTATTTTATTTTATTTTATTCAGATGAGGGACGAATTGATGGATGGAGCTATGCATCTTGCGAAGGTTCTTTCATAATACGCTCTGTGTAAAATACCAAGCAATCAGTATGTTTAACTTGAATTAAGTCTGCATCATTTGTTAACATAATGATTCTTTCTTTTTTTCTTTTCTATTTTTTGCAGAGTACAACTTAGAAAAAAGTACCACACATCAAGGAGCTGCAAAACCAGGTTACAACCTCCTATATCATACTGTTTTTCAATAATAACCTTCCAAATCATTTATGAAAAAAAGAATAATAATTGTTTTATTAGATTAGTTTTACAACTACAGCAACTGGTATGGAATCATTTAAAGTGAGGCTTGAAGTTGAAAACACACAATTGCTTGAAATGCTAAAAGAAATTGAAGAGGGCCATCAAAGGAAAAAAGTTAAGCTAGAAGCTACATGAAAATATTTTGACAACCAACGAGCAGCCTTTGAAGCTATCAAGGGAATATTATGCAAAAACTATCTACTGGAGTATTTTTAGGATCTTATAGATGAGTAGTAGGTTTTCGTTACTATTTATAGTTGTAATTTACAAGTTTATACTGATTAGTTGTTATGAGATTGGAAATATGTTAAATTATGATTTATGATCATCTATTGGATTTATGCTATTATATTGTTGGTGTTATTGAGATACTTTTGAGTATTAATAGAAATTTTAGTACTCTAAACAATAAGCTATAGAGTTGCATTTCAATGTTAAAAGGTTGCATTTGTTATAACAAAAGTCTTTAAAAACGGTTGCATTTGATTAAAAAAAGGTTGCATTTTTCTATTAAAAATATAATAATGGTTGCAATTTAGTCTAATAAAGGTTGCATTTGTATGTTAGAAAGTTGCACCTATAAGTAAAAAATGTTGCATTAGCAGGCAAAAAAGGTTGCATATTGAAAAGGTTGCATTTGAATGATAATTGCAACACTTTTAAAAAAAGTTGCATTATCTAACAAAAAAGTTGCATTAGGTCTAATGCAACTTCACCTAATGCAGCCCTTGAGAAAAGGTTGCATAAGGCCTAATGCAACCTTTTTAAGGCCTAATGCAACTTTTTCACGAAGTTGCAATAGCTTCATTTTCTTGTAGTGCGTACATTATGTCTAATGTGATTGTGCGTGATAGTCGTCGTGCTTTGAGGTTTCGCCTCACATTAACCCTTTACTAGTTATGATGCTAATATTTTGACAATTTTAGGTTCAAAAAGTTAGAGCCAAAATGGAAAAAGATGAAAAGAAGTCAAGAAACGAGTTGGAAGAACGAGCGTAACGAATGGAATAAATGGAAAAAAACTTAAGGAAAACGAAGAAAGGAGGCAAAAACAATTTGATTAGTTTATGAGAAAGTTTGAGGTCGGTAGTAATTAGTACTAGTTTCAAATATTTTGAATTCATAACTTATTAGTGAAGGTTTGTTAATGTAAACTTGTTTTGAATTTATGTTATTGTGTTTGTTAAACTTATGAAATAGCCACATTTATCTATGTGTGATCAAAAGTATGATAATAGCCACACTTTATATTACAAAAGCATTATGTGTGACAAACGGTAAGACAATGGCCACACCACAAACTACAAAAGAGTGTTTGATTGGCAAGTTCACATTTTTAGCCACATTTACAATAACCTCCAGTGTCTATATGATATGATTAGCCACACAATACCTCACTATGTGTGACGAAAAGTTTGACAATAGCCACACTTTAAATTACAAAAAGCATTATGTGTGACAAACGGTAAGACAATAGCCACATTATAATCTACAAAGGAGTGTTTGGGTGGCAATCAAACATTTTTAGCCACTTTTAACGTGATTTCTAGTGTCTGTATGATATAATTAGCCACTCTATTTTTAATTTAAGTGGCCATTTCTTTGATATATTCACACGGTATAGGTCACAATGCAAGTTTAACACAACCCTATTGGCCACATTATTATAAAATTCATGTGGCTGAAACATGAATTCATGTGGCTGTATACGTGCAATGGTCACTCATAGTAAATAGTCATGTGGCCATTTTCTACCGTTTAAACACACTCATGGAGAGGATTCTTGATGGCCAGCAACTAATGCCTGTACCCTTTAGCCACACTTATTACCACATAAGGCCACTAAAAACTGTGTGCGGCCATATCATACCCACGGTGTCGCGACCTTTGGCCACATATGACCTGAACCAAATGTGTGTGGCTAAAGGCCTACGGCCACACTTTTTTCATGTGGCCGAAGGTCAATTTTCACGTAGTGCTTTCGATGGAATATCAATTTTGCGAGCCAACGACTTCAACCGCTTCCTTTATGCTTTCTGATTTAATCTTATATGGACAATATCAACATCAACATCAACATCAACATCAACATCAACATCAACATCAACATCATGTAAGTCAGTTCGTCTTATTAACATATTACTGTTCATTATTATCTCTAAGTGAATCATATTATACAATTTTTGAATTGAACCAAGATATATACTTATTTAGTACGTAATTGAGTTTATGATTTTTTTTAATTTGGTTTATCAGTTTTATATTAGATCTAAACTTTTAATTGATTTTTTTACTTACACTCTCCATGTAAAATCTTTACGTTCCAAAATCACTTCCTCCCTTATATTAAAATTAAAATCTTCCATTTAATATACAGTTTATCAATGTTACGGTTAATACATATAATAATATGTTTTTACTTGACAAATACAAAAATCTTTTGTTGATGTACGTTCATTGCTATTAACTTAACTGTTAGTGTTACTATAATGCTTTATATTTAAGTGTTATTTTAATGTCTTTTGAAGTGAGAACTATATGTTATGAACCTCAATCTCGTTTTTTCTGTTATTATATAAAATATTTATGTGGTTTTTGCTAATAAATATATTTACTATGCCTTTGCTGATTTCATATGGTTGCAATTATATATAAAAAAATGATAAATATAAACAATGTTTATGGAATATCTTTATTAGAATATATATGTATATTATATTAAATTATGTGGTTATGCATTTATTTTTTGATATAATTTTATACTTTTAACAATCAATGACAATAATATAAATTACGAATATTTGTCTATGATTAGTTATTGTTTATTTGAATACATGGTAATTTGGTAATTAAATTCTCTTTATTACCGAGAGGCGTTTATATAGAAATCAAAACCTTTTAATGGCCTACAAAGTACAAATAGCTAAGAGACAACATAAACAATTTTCTTTACATTAACTTTATTTTTTTTGGACATGACTCTAGGTAATCAAAGTCTATTTATTAGTTGACTAATTATAAATTCTCAAATATAGATCATTGGTTTCATTTGAATGTCATTCTTATCCTAATTCTTTTTGAAAACTAAAATGTTGTATTATCCTTTAATAAATCTGATTTAGTCAAAATGGTTATCAAGAAAATTTATTGTCTACTTATTTTACTTTCTTGAAAACTGAACAATTTCTTTATCTAAAACATGGAAAGTTGAAAATTGGGATTCTCTAAATCCTCTTTATTTTTTTGAAACGGAAATCTTCTTATATAAATAAAAACAAAGGTCATTTATTCAATGTTATTGAAAAAATCACTTGAGATCTTCATAACAGTATTTGTTCATTTTTCACATTAGAGAATAACAAATATTTATATGTAAGGTATAATTGTAATTAATTATACCATAATTTGTTGATATATAAACTATATATATATTTGATTATATGTGCTTGTTCGATAAAATTTATTATAACTCATTTTATATGGTGGCATATTATATAATCATGTATCATACAATTTGACAGTATGTTTACTTTGTACTATGTATTCCTTTATTTATTTATGTACAAAACCATTAACCGAAGTTGTGGTTTAAGATATATCACTCTCATGACAAAGTGTAAATATACTTTGATATGACACATGGAGTGTGTCCCACTCACTAAATCTCATTATTGAATATTATAAAATATTAGCATGATAAAGCTTACATGACTCATTCATGTATTTACTTCTCAATACTTGTTATATTAAGAGAAGATTATTCATGAAGAAAAATTGGAAAAAGGCACTTTTCATTAGTCAAACTTCAATTATACTCCTGAAGTAGCATATCATTAAAACGTATGAAATGTTTGAAGTGATTTTATATAAGTATGTTTGATGAATAATGAAAAACCATGTAATTTGTTTGGTTATACTCCATTCCCTACAGTGAATGTGACTATATACTGATTGTAGTGATCATTGGCATAATTGAAAAGATTGTAAGGATAATCATACTAATAATGAGATAGACCACTGCAAGTGGCAAAGTGATTGATCCTATATGAGATCAAAGTGTGGAAATACCAAAGTGAAATAACATGACTGCTTGAAACGATAATAGAATGGTATCTCATATTTATAGTCTTGCATTAAAGAAGCTAATACATATATGATCATAAACCTGAAGTTTATGGATCATGATTATCTAATGGCATGACCGGTTAGACCACACCGAGTCAATGATGTGAAATTTATTGAGGAACCAAAATATTCTTCATTATACATGTAATATTACTCTTAAGGGAAATAATTTATTTACCAACTAAAGGAGGGTGTGAATCCCTCGATGTTATGGAATTGAGAAAATGATACACATATCCTAACATGATACCATTTAGTGTTTTGAAAATCGATGCATCGTCTAAATGGTTATCAAGATCGCAACTTCATGTTTGCATGATCTATGGCTTAGCTAATAAGATAGCAAGCATATTATTCCATATTGGTATATTTACATTCAGTTATAATAATGAATTTGATTCCCGAGTCAATGATGTGAAATTTATTGAGGAACCAAAATATTCTTCATTATACATGTAATATAACTCTCAAGGGAAATCATTTATTTACCAACTGAAGGAGGGTGTGAATCCCTCGATGTTATGGAATTGAGAAAAGGATACACATATCCTAACATGATACCATTTAGTGTTTTGAAAATCGATGCATCGTCTAAATGGTTATCAAGATCGCAACTTCATGTTTGCATGATCTATAACTTAGCTAATAAGATAGCAAGCATATTATTCCACATTGGTATATTTACATTCAGTTATAATAATGAATTTGATTCCCAAGTTAATAATGATTATTGGAATACGTGTTGAACTTCATAACATATTATGTTCTTACATATATTGTTTTGTTAAAGACGATTACTCAATGTCTGTAATTGGTTGCAAAGGCAATCATCAAAAGAACAAAGGTTCATGTTTGTATTTGAGTACATATGATTTTACATGTCTTTAAACTAATTCACATCAAGCCAACAAGTTATGATACTTCCTCCCATTGCAATTGGTTTTTTGTCAGTAACCAAATACTTCTCATCTAATATTTCGTATGTGTTATATATTGAAATTAATCCACCACAAGAAACAACGATGAGGCCACAAAAGAAGTTGGGAATTTATGCCAGTATTAAATATCATATATGATTAAATACTTAGAGCTATTAGTGAGATATTATGGCTCATTGGTTTTCACTTTAGTGAATCGATGTTCCCAACATCAGGGGGAGATATAAGACAGTTGGAAAATAAATTTAGTTGAAATGAATTATCATTGATCCTCAAACTAAATTATATAAGCTGAAAATTCAAAGGATAATTCATGTATACAACTTAATGAATCAATTACTAGACAATTCACTGACCAAAATAGAGTGTCTATCTAAGACACGTATACCAACTGCTAATGCTCTAATTAAGTTGTCTAAGAAAGACAAAAGCATATTGATAATTTGTCTAATACACGTGTGTAACATGGTACACCAATCGATTCCAAAGGTAAAATTTCCTTGCAAATTGGAGCAAGTAATAAAGATGGTCAAGTCGAGGTACAATAAAAAGGTCTCTTAAAAGACATTAGACATGATGGTTCTTGAAAAACCTCAGGTACATATAAACAAGAGCTCTTAGTAAATTATATTGTATCATGTCTATAAATGATATATGGAATCAAAATAAAGTCGATGTCGTTATACTTTTATATATAATATATAATTAGCGTTTGAAATGGTGATGAGGATCAAGATTCTAAATCTGCCTATGAAAAGTGATTGGCCAAAGTGGAAAGACGCAAACATGGCAGAGTTGAATTCTCTAAATTACGGAAAGTTTGTTGGGCTAGCAGTCCGTACAACTAATGTTGTAAAATGTGTTAGATACAAATGGGTCTTGTATATGAGTTATGCAAATTCATCAAGTGATATAAGGCAAAATTGATGACAAGAGGATTTTGCAAAGACCCATGATTAAATATAAGGAGACACATTCTCCAATGTGGATGCAATGATTTTCCGATAACTAAACAGTCTGGTAATATAAAGAGAGAATTGATATGCGTCCAATAAATATTGTTATTCAGTTGATACTAAGAGTTTATAAGAAAATCTATGAAGGATTTGAATTATCAAATCATAAAGTAAGTTCTCGAGAACATATTGATTGTTGTGTATAGAGTCATATTTGAATACTTTACAATTATTGGATATGTTAAACATAAATGGAACTCCTGAAGAGTTTCCTAAGGTAATTGCATACTTGAAAAATTAATTGATTATGTGCATCAACAAGCATACACATAGAAGAGAATGTACGTGATGAGTACAATATGTCAATAAACAAATTAATCGTACAATATAGATATTTGATATGTGATAAAAAATTTGATGTGTTAAATGAGCAAGTTTTTGCAACAAAAATCCTAAAAAAGTGAATACACATGCATAATTTGTCAAGTTGAAAAGAAGTCCATGATGGACTGGTAAATGCATGGATTTATGCTTATTAAGTATGGATTAAATTATTCGGATTGAACTTGATACAAATCAAGAGATATTTTCATAAAGAGGGAGATAGGTTAGATATAACCATACTTTTATCAAAATTTCACTCTTAAAAGGTCTTATAATCACAGTTTACAATGATGTACATATCACCAAGAGAAACTTATGAGCTTTTAAAGAGAAAATTCTTTTTGAAAGACCTTGACATAGTGTGATTATTGTTCTACTTATAGTTCGAGTAGATGTGTAATTATATGCTTATAGATCCATTAAAGTGCATCTAGAAAATGTTGATACATTTTACCATGGACAAGTTCAATCATATTTAGCATGTTAAAGGATGTCTAACAATGACTTTATATCATTGTCTATCTAAATATGAATATTATTGGTTCGGAAATACCATAATTAAATGCATATGTGCATTATGTCGTACTGTTAGCTATATATTATTATTTTCTTTATGTATATTTATCGGCATGTGTCCTGCTAGAGATATCAGAATGGGTTAAAATATATATATTTCAGGTATGAAAGATATGTACTTATATTTTACTAACTCATCAAAACAAATTTGGCTAGTATTGTTAACAGGGTTATCAATACAGTGGTATATGTTTACGAGATGATGCAATAGAAGTTTTCAAATGAAGATCATGAAACGTTATTCAACCTAAGGATTCGCAAGTAAATGGCTGAAGATGCAAATGATTTACTACAAAAGTTTTGGACAACTTTCACAGAAGATCAATATTTATCATTTGAACGGATATCTAAATCAGGGGGAGATAATACGCGTTGCACTCTTTTTCCCTTAGCTATGGTTTTGTCCCACTGGGTTTTCCTAGCAAGGTTTTTAATGAGGCAACATCTCCAAGAGTATGAAGTTGATAACCAAGGGGGAGTATTATGATTAATTATAATTATGGTTATCAACACCAAAAATAAGTTTGGCTTATTCTCTAAGTTTTCCCATCCTTATATAATATCATATTGTATCTTATTGTATTATATCTTATTAATGAAATCTCTCCATTTCTTCTTACAAGTCCATCTCTTATTATTTAGCTATTAGGCTTGTTTTACAACACGAACTCCTTTTTAATTTTTTTTCATGGTTTGTACTTCATTTTGCATCTCCACTTTCCCACTCTAGGTCATTGCGCCTCCAATTTTCAATACACAATTTCAAAAATGTTAGTTTTAAGCTTTTTGGTATAGAGAACCTATTTTTTGGTTAATCTGGTTTATACCGATTCTAGACCGGATTGGAACAGACACAAAACAACAAAATTGACATTGAACTATATTTTCAGTTTGAGCCGATTTGATCGAGTCCGATCCAGATTTAGACCATTGTTATTTCAGTGTAACAAAATCATTATTCTTGATTGTGAAATGTTACATTTGACTTAATAGTCAAACATACTTTATGATTTTGAAATTGATGAGAAGGATTCATAAAAAAGCTCTCTTTTACTACTAAACTATAATGACATCATTATGATAACCTTAGGAATTAAATCACATAAAATAGTTAACCATTCAACAAATACATACAAATGTATGACAACATAAAATGGATATACCTAAGTAAGTCACCACTTTCAGGGGTAACTGGGTAACACACTAAGACCTCAAACACGCATAAACAATCTAAAAATTAGGGCTCTAAAAATTCTGACCAGAACATCATGCATCTCGAAATCAATAGAACAATCACATTCACTCTAAAGGATCTCAATAGAAAAATCTATTAATTGATTACCACAACGAAATCAAAACATCCTAAATCAAATTAACACAATCCAGCAAGCACTCTAACATACTAATGCGATGAACCAAAATAGTAAGGCATAAATGTTAATCAACATAAGAGAATCAAATCCATACCTGATCGATGAACATTCAACATATAGTTCCAATCGTAAATCGCTGATTAAAAGAGAAACAGACATGAAATTAGTAAATTCATAAACGGTAATGGACCAAAACCCTAATCATATCAACATAACATAATTGAATCCAAACCTGACGCTATAACGATTCGAAAACAATTTCATATTGTCGATTGGGGAAGAGGACGAGAGAGAGAGAGAGAGAGAGAGAGAGAGAGGAGATGTGGAAGGGGGCACAGTTCTTTTTATTAGGGTTAAGGGGAGCTCTTGGATCTGTTGTACGTATATGATATAACCCGTTTCGAGATATTTGGATTCATATACCCATGGATACCCACTGAAGAAACGTGGATCTACTCACTGGTAGCAGATCTACTTTCCTCGGGTGTGATTAAACTATTTCACCGATGGTTCTTCTGGATCCGAGTTCTTCCACCTACAAAATGAACAGCGCCGTTACTTACCCCTCAGAAAGGGACAGAGGGGTCCTCTTTGGGGTAACCCTCCGGCGTGAGAATCAGTATCTTTTGGAGAAGATAATAATGTTTGTAGGTAAGTCAATCTCAAGAGTATTGCTGAATCGCTGAATACCCTTGATGATGTGACTGTGTGTTTTCCTGTAACTGACTGTGAGTGAATATGATTCAATATGATTGAATGTGATATCACTGCTTGTAACTGTCAATGATTGAGTGTGAATGAATGTGTCATCAAAGTGGAGTTGATGCTGTATTTATAGTGCTAGGGTTTCCACTGGTTGGGCTCAGCCTCGTTGGCCTCCTCCAACCGCACTGCGCCATGTGTCCTCTGGGACACCTGGCGCTTTCTCGTTGGTTGTAATCATGTGGTAGCACATGTGTCATGCTGAGTTGTCGACCTTTCATTTGGCAGCTGTCAACATCAGCATATTCTTACTCCTTAAAAAGATGCCTTCTAGAAGATTGTCTGACGTGCACAATCAAGGTTGCCCTAACCCTGATTTGGATAAGGACGAGGTTGATTATGTGCACGTGTGATATGCGCCCATCCTGAGGATGCGCGAAGTCTTCTTTTTATTCTCACGCGCAGATATTTCATGCGCAGGTGTGATATGCACGAGCGTGTGATATGCGCCGCGCGCTGGTGCGCCACGCGCAATTGTGACGCGCGAGCATATGTGATGTGCAAGAGCATGCGATATGCGCCGCGCGCATATGTGATGCGCGAGCATATGATGCCTGAGCATGTTTTGTATGCGCCATGCGCCTGGGTTTTGGCTTTGTGCCTTCATAATGTCTTTATCTTGCGGGTTGACCCGGCTTGCTTGGTGTTGAGGCGGGTACATACCTCTTCAAGCCCCCCCAGTCTGATGTGTGTCTTATCTCGCGCGAGCGTGGTAAGATAGATATTAGACTCACTGAGTTGTCCTTTTGTAGGGGGTTTTGTCGTTTTCTTGGTTGTTTCCATCGTCGCGCGAAGTTCTATCCATTTGGTTGAAAACGAAAGGTCCAAACACGTGGTTGGTTGGTGATGACGTGCGCCGTAAACGTGTCAGACGTTTCGTGTGCTCGAGGTGCTACAGTTGCCTTTCACGTCCCCTCACAACTGTCTTGAACACGTGTCGCACTCGCATTGGTTTGTACCTGCGAGTGAGGGCGCGTGTCTGTTCCGTGGCAGGTCGGTTACATCTTTCTGTCCCCTCACACAGCTGTTAGGGACACGTGTCGCGCCTTCCTTGGGTTGCCCCTGCGAGTGGGGGCGCGTGGAATCCGATCAGCTGCCACTTTTCTCTCTCCTGGTCCTATAAAAGCAGGCCCTTAGGAAATTTTTATCTTCATCTTCATTGTTTCTAAAATTCAAATTTCTGCTTTCAAATTCTGATTTGAGTGTTTACATCGATTGGAATCCTCGATTATCGGCTATTACAGTTGTATGTCTGATAGTTCATACTCGTCTAGCCCTTCAATCACCTCCGTTGCCTCTCGAAGACGCCGTGTGAAATCTGTGGTGATGTCGACATTGAAGCAAAAAGGAAAGGGGAAGAAGGTTGTTGAAACCACATCGGAGGAAGTAGGGAGGACCAAGGCCACCAAAAGGTGGAATGAAATCCCCTGCAAATTGAAGCAGGCCGATCTCGACAACCTCATCGCCTCTCAGGGGTTTCCCACCCTGTTTGGCTGCATGTTGCCTAGGTCCGGGCAAACGGCGGCGGACCCGCCTGCCGGCTATATATCCCTATATAGCCACTTTTTCACCCACTGCAACCTTCGTCTCCCGATGACAAGGTTTGTGGGTGCACTGTTGAAGTTCTATGGGATTCACATATCCCAAGTCCATCCGTTTGGACTCGTGCGCGTGACTCACTTTGAGTTCATGTGCAAATCCCAGCGCGAGGAACCCACTCCTCGGCGCTTTCAATATTTTTATAAGGCCAAGATCCAAGACAATTGGATCTCTTTTATTCCTCGCAGTCAGAAGGTGAAGTGCTCCACTGTTTCATTCAAGAGCCTTCATGACTGGTCTGAGAGGTTTTTTTACATTAAGGCCGGTGTGATCCCCATCCGTATGACCATGCGCTCTATCACTTCTGCGCCTGCGGATGAGGATGTCCTCAAGAACCCAACTGGCGCATGGGTTAAAAAGCTGACCGCCGAACCATCCCCCGCGAAGAAAATTTGCGAGGAGGCGCTGGTTGGGGTCGGCATGAGCAGGCTCTGGGCCGACAGCGCGCTTGAGCCCGTTATCCAAGTCGACGGGTTGTGTAAGTGTTTTTTTTTTTTTTTTTTTTTTTTTTTTTTTTTTTTTTTTTTTGTTGCGCGAACATCGTTCTTTTGCTGATATCATTTAACTTGTCTTCGCGCAGTCACCAAGGATTACATCCTTGCCGCTTATGATGAACATGTGGAGGGCGGCTCCGTCGAACTTGGCGTTGGGGAGGTTGGTTTCCCGGATCGCTTCGATGACATGTTCATCCCAGTGGATCTGGATTTTGACTTTGACGGTGACGCGCCTGGTAAGCCTTCGCAATCCTGCTCATTCCTTTAGAATACCCAAGTTTATTAACAGTTCTGTCGCTTGTTTTTGTAGATGCGCTTGAAAACTACGAGCTAGAGCTCGCGGAAGAGGAGGAGGAGGAAGAGGAGGTGCCTCTACTAAAGCGCAAAGCTAAGGGGAAATCTGGCGCAGGGGCCAGTAAGAAACAGAAGAAAGAGGACACCCCTGTCGCTCATCCCCATGCTCAAACGAAGAGACCTAAGGAAACCACAAAGGTTTCTTTAAGTTCTCTGCCTGTGAGAGTGGGCAGACCTCCTGTCCACTTGAGGTATGGTGCCGTCGCCTCCTCCGTTCGCGCTGCTGAAGAGAGAAGCCGCGCCGCGCCTGCAACAGGTATACTTTGCTTATCTTCATCTGACTGAGTTATTATTAAACCGTTGGTTATTTGAATGATTGCAGAGCCGGCGACGGTAACAGATCAGCCGCAGGCGCCACAAGGTGCTACGGCTGCGCCGGGGACTCCATCGAAGTCCCCTGTTCTACCCTCTGAAAAGGGTAGAATGAATTTTATGGCGATGTTCGACGCGCGAACAGAGTTGCGCCAAGGTAAGTGTTGCACATTTGTCTTCTGAATTTTTCCTTTTGGACTTAGTCATAAACCATTCCTTGTTTATTTGTTCATAGGAGTTGTAGCTGGTACAACAGTTGCTGATGATACTCCTGGCGCAGCTGCCGGCGCCGCTGGTTCTGGTCCTGCTCCTGCTAGTGCTGAGTCTCCCCTTGTTGGGATAACCAAGGAGCAGGAAACGGTGTTGCGCGCCGAACTGGCGGCGTCGAGACCTCCTTCGCCTCCTCCTGCACGTAGCCCTCCCCGCGAGGCTGGTTTGGAGCCTTCCAGGTCGCAGCAGAAGAGGCCTGTTGAAGGAGACGAGGAGGACGAGGGGGTTCAAGGTGAAGACTCCTTAGGAGATCGCGCCAGCCCTGCGATGCCGCAAGTGTTCGCAGCGCAGACCTCTGGTGGGGCTGGCGCTGACTTTCCTGCTTCATCCCCGCAGGTATGTATTGATTTGTTGGTCCGCTGCGCGTATCTCCCTATAAGTATGTTTTATGACTTAGAACTTTTCTTACATTTTTGCAGGAAGGTGACCACGTTTACCGCCCGAGATGGAATATTAATGAAGAAAGTTCCTTTCAATCCATGGGCGTATGCGAGGACTTCTGGGCTCATGCCGTGCCTCCTACTGAAAGGAGGTATCAAGAGGAGCGCACTCGCGCGGACTTGCTGAACGACCATGTTTTCGCTGGGTCGGCTTTTTTCGCTGCTTCCCAAGAGCTTCGTCGTGATTATATTAAAGTACGCGACGCTCTTGTGGAAGCCCAGCGAGAGGCTAAGGTGGCCGCCTGGAACCTGTCTGATGCTCGCGCGCGAGCTGAGAAACTCCAGGCGGAGCTCAGTGAAAACCGAGCAAGTGCCAACACCGCATACATCAAGCGCGGGCATGAGCTCCAGGCTGCGCGGGAGAAGCAGCAGTTGGCGGAGGCCGAAGTTGCCAAGTACGCGCGCAGAGTGCGTGTCTTGGAACAGCAGGCCGAGGCGCGTGACCAAGCTATCATCAAGAGTATTACTGAGAAATCATCGTTGGAGAGCGAGGTTGCGCGCCTGAAAAGGGATTTGGCGGCCGCGCAGGCCGATAGAGATGAGGCCTTGGCCACGGCGGCGTTCAGCCAGGAAGCACTTGGTGCTGCGCAGGCGGAGAAAGAAAAAATTTTGGCAGCAGCAGCGTCTGACAAGGAGGAACTAAAGAAGGCTAAGGAAACTGTTGAGTTATTAAACTCTCAGGTTCCTGCCCTCGAGACGTCTGTTGCTGGCCTCGCGCAGGATCGCCAATGGCTGGTGTCACAGGGCATGGCTCGCTGCGCTTTGGCGATGAAATATTCCGCCGAGTTTCAAGCCCTTGTGATGGACTGCAATGCCGCCGCGCGTTTGGTGGGCCGAGCTGAAGGGTTTACGGATGGGTATGAGTATGGCATGTTGAGGAAGAACCCATCCGAGTACCCTTACAAGTTCGATGCGGCCTGCGCGGACATGGCCGCGGTGGGGGAAAAGTATATGAATACTCCCATCCCCATCCTTATGCAGGTACCTTGATCTTAATGAGTTTTATTTTACTAACTTTTCTAAGTGTTTGTACTCATTACTTTTCTAATGATTTACAGATAGCTGCGCTTGCTGACCAGCCCGACCTCGGCGCACTAAAGAAGTTGCTTGATGATTGCGAGAGGGCTGGTGGCGATGATGGTGGCGCGGGGGATGTTGCCCCTGCCAGCGGCTCTGGCGCGGCGAAAGAATCTGCTCGTGACACCGTTGTGATCGAAGACTCCAATGAGGAGGAAGAACTTGACTATGGTCAGTTCGGAGATGAAGAGCAGACCGCGCCAGATGCTGCGCGAGATGATGAGGATGATGAAGCGGCTGACGTCGACGTGGAGACTTGAGAAGCCCTTCATCAAATTTTGTATATTTATCTTTTATACTTGTAGTTTGTAACTCATCATACTTGTAAATTTCGATCCAATGAAATGAAACTTGTTATCTCCTTTTCGTATCTTGCGCATTTCCATTCATCTCTTCATGTTTGGTTGTATAGATATAAGATATGCTTGAACGTTAAAATAAGAACAAGGTTGTAAGGAAATTATTCACTTAACCTCTGTTCTATTTTGTTTGTGGCTCTCGCAGTATCTTGCTCATGCTGACATGCACGCTAATTTTTCGTTATTTCTTTTTCGCGCGTTGGTGTCACGCGGTATGGAAGTATGAGTTTAGCCATTACATGTCAGCTTGTGTTACTCAGATATCCACTATGGTTCCGCGCGCGGCCTCGACCTGAGACCTTAACATGATATGGCATGTACTTTGCCTTAGTTTTGTTTAAGGATTTTTATGATCAGGCTGCGCGGGGTGTAAGATGGATGTATGTGAGTGTTTTGAGCTAAGGCTCTTTGTTTTGGGCTAAGGCCCTGACGATTTTAGAGTTAAGACTCATTAACGTGTTTGAGCTAAGGCTCGTAATTTTGGGCTAAGGCCCTGACGTTTTAGAGTTAAGACTCGTTAACGCGTTTGAGCTAAGGCTCGCGCATGTATGTTTTACTTCGCTTTATTTTGTTTTGAAGTCAATATAGTGTTGTCATATTGTTCCAATTTAATAAAGGAAGTGTGAAACATGTATGCAAAGGTAAGAGAACCAATATTGAAAGATAGCGCGACAAATATTGAAAGATAGCGCGAATCATCATTGATGATGGCTTAAAAGCCTTGATTACAAATTTGAACTTTTTACATGAAGCATTTTCTAAGTTGTGCCGCGTTCCACGCGCGCGGTATCTTTTTTCCGTTCAAATCTTTTAAAGCGTACGCGCCTTTCCCCAGATCTTCTGAAATTTGATAAGGTCCCTCCCAATTGGGGGACATTTTTCCTGGGGTATTGCGCGACTAGCTTCATTGTTTCGAAGGACAAAATCATTTTTCTTGAAGTGGCACTCTTTAACGCGCTGATTATAATATTTTTCCAGCTTTTTCTTGTATCTGGCTTCATTAATGATAGCCGCTTCTCTGCGCCCTTCAAGCAAGTTAAGGTCCAACCTTCTATCGCGGTCGTTATCAGTTTTGCCCATCATGAGTACCCTATGGGATGGGCATCCAATTTCCGCTGGGATCATAGCCTCTGTCCCATAGGTTAGGCTGAACGGGGATTCGCCATTGCTAGTTTTGCTTAATGTCCTGTGCGCCCACAGGACATTAGGTAACTCTTCGACCCAAGAATGGGATTCTCCCTCCAATCTTTTCTTCAGCCCATTTAGCAAACTTTGATTCGCGCGCTCCACTTGGCCATTCCCTTGAGGATGGTAGACGGACGTGAAGATTTGGTTGATGTGCAATTCTTTGAGCCAGCTTGATATCTTCCTGTCAGTGAATTGTTTGCCATTGTCGCTCACAATTTCCAGAGGAAGGCCAAAACGACAAATGATGTGGCTCCAGATGAATTGCTTCATCGCCTCAGCTGTGATTTTTGCTAGTGGCTTGGCTTCAACCCATTTTGTGAAATAGTCTATCGCCACTACCAAAAATTTCACCCGCCCTTGCGCTTGCGGCAGGGGCCCCACAATATCAATGGCCCATTTGTGGAAAGGCCATGCTGAGGTGACTGGAATCAAGTTGTTTTTTGGACGCATGGTGTTTGGCGCGTAGCTCTGACATGCCTTGCATTTTTGGATTTCTTTTAGCGCATCCAAGTACATGCCTGGCCAATAGTAGCCCGAGCTCATCGCCTTGGTAACCACCATGCGCGGACCAGCGTGAATTCCACAGATTCCTTCATGAATCTCCCTAATCACATAGCTTGCTTCTTCCGCATCCAGGCATTTCATGAGCGGTCCAAGATAAGAGCGCCGATACACTGTACCATCAAGTAGTTCATAGTTCTGCGCCTTGTGTCTTATCTTTCTCGCCTGTGCGCGATCATCCGGTAACTTCCCCTCTTTCAGGAATTCCATTATTGGAGTTATCCAGGATGAAGGAGTTGTATGAATTACCAGGACCGATTGCGTTTGCACTGACGGGCTGCTCATTATTTCCACCCTGACATCTTTGCCAAAGTGATCAAAATTAGTTGATGCCATTTTACTCAACGCGTCTGCGGACTTGTTTTCGCTTCGCGAGATGTGTATGATTCTGAAGAAGTCAAACTGCTCAACGAGCTTTTTTGCCTGCTCTAGATACAGAGGCATTGTGTTCTCCTTGGCGTCATATAGGCCGTTGACCTGAGCAGCTACCAAGTAAGAATCAACATGCGCCTCTAGTCTTTTAACCCCAAACTTGCGCGCGATGCGCAGACCAGCCAGCAGGGCTTCATACTCAGCCTCATTGTTGGTACTCTTGAAGTCCAACCTGATAGCATAAGTATATTCATGATTATCAGGGTCCACCAGTTTGAGACCTGCGCCAGACCCTTCGCTGTTGGAGGCTCCATCAGTGAATAGCCTCCAAACATCTTCTTCATCATTTGGTCGCGGAGGGTCTACCTCGCGCTGAGCTTCTTCAATCTTTCCCTCTGGGATTTCCGTGATGAAATCCGCCAAAACTTGACCCTTTATTGCTGGACGGGGCTTATAAGTGATCGTGTGTTCACCTAATTCCAGCGCCCACTTTGTCAGCCTTCCGGAGAGCGCGGGACGTCGCAAGACTTGCTGGATGTTGTAACCAGTCAGTACTTCAATAGGATGACCATTGAAATATCTATGTAGCTTGCGCGACGCGTGTGTTAGTGACAAAACTAATTTTTCCATGATGGAATAGCGCGTCTCAGGGTCTGTGAGCACTCGACTCACATAGTATATTGGCGTTTGGATCCCCTTGCGATCCACCAATAATACTGCGCCAATGGCGCGATCTCCAGCTGACAAGTACAATGTAAGGGTTTCGCCAGGAAGTGGGGCTGTGAGCGCGGGCAGCTTTATGAGACATTCTTTTATCTCATTGAAAGCTTGCTCAGCCTCAGGCGTCCACTTGAATTGGCTCTTCTTCAAACAGTTCCTCAAGGTGTTAACGAATGGAGTAGATTTGCTGGCGTGGTTCGCTAGGAACCTGTTGATTGACACCAATCTACCATTCAGCCTCTGAACCTCTTTCATGGTGGATGGTGAAGGCATGTCAAGGATGGCTTCCACCTTCTCAGGATTCACCTTGAAACCCTCCTTAGTGACCATTACACCAAGAAATTTCCCCTCTTCCGCGCCAAAAGTACATTTGCTCGGGTTGAGCTTCATGTTAACTTCCGTTAGGCGCTGAAGAGTTTCCTCGATGTCGTTGAGCATTTGTCTCTCCTCCCTGCTCTTGATCACCAAATCATCGACGTAGACTTCTAGATTTCTTCCGATTTGTTCACTGAAAACCGAATCCATAAGTCTCTGATAGGTTGCGCCCGCATTCTTTAAACCAAAGGGCATTTTTGTGTAACAAAAAACACCCTTGTCGGTTCTGAAGGCCGTCTTGTCTTCATCCTGTGGTGCCATTTGAATCTGGTGATAGCCTTTGTAGGCATCCAGGAAACATTTGAGCTTGAATGGCGCCACGGAGTCCACCTTTGCGTCGATGTTTGGTAGTGGGTAACAGTCTTTCGGACATGCTTTGTTGAGGTCCTTGAAGTCAATACACATCCTCCATGACCCGTTGCTTTTCTTTACCATCACAGGATTGGCTACCCACGTCTGGTATCGGATCGGGCGGATAATGTTTGCGCGCAACAAGTCCTCAACTTGCTCATTCATGGCCTTCGCCTTTTCATCCCCCATGATTCTCTTCTTCTGAGCAATTGGCTCCACCGACTTGAACGTGTTAAGAGAGTGTTGCGCCAAGTCTCGCGGGACCCCAATCATATCGGAGTGTTGCCACGCGAAGACCGACATGTATTTTGTGAGCAACCTTTTCACTCTCAATCTCGTGTCGTCTGAGATGGTAGCGCCAATTGTGACCGTTTGGTCGGGGAATTTTGGGTTTAAAATCCACTTCTCTGGCGCATTGTCCGCCGTTGGAAGTTTCATTCTCCCTTCCCGCGGCGTGGTTGTCACTGCGCACAAATGATCGCGGTAAACAAATACTACGCCTGTTGGTGTAGGGATCCCCAATGCGCCGTGCGCTGGCGATGGTACAGCATTAAATTGGGCAATTGTTCCCCTACCCAGGATCATATTGTGGCATGACGTGGTGGGCAAGACCAAGAAGTTGACAACTTCGGCTCGCTTGTGCTCATCATCCCCCATAGTTAGTTCAAACTGAATCTGGCCTAGGGGATGTATGATTTCATTTGAGACACCACAGATTGGTGCGTTCACAATTTCGAGCCGAGCTTGGTCTGCCGGGTCTAACTTTCTGAAACACTGCTCATACATAATGTCAGATTCGCTTCCAGTGTCCACCAGGACCTTTGACACTTCGTAATGAGCAATGTGTGTGGTAATGACGAGAGGACTGCTTATTGAAGGGCCTCCCCTGATTCTTGGGAAGATGACTTGCTGCTCGCGCCAATCTCCGTGAATTTGCGCGCTTCTCTTTCTTGACGTCTGCCCTTGTCGTCCCCCCTCAGCCACACAGATTCTTTTGTACTTCTTGCTGGCAGAGGCTCCCTCCGGTTGCTCATCTTCTATTCTTTGGTTTTTCACCAAGTGAGCCAGCCTGCCAGACTTTACATCCTTCTCGATCGCATCCTTTAAGTGATGGCATGCGTCGGTGTTGTGGCCCGGGGACCTGTGAAATTCACAATATTTACCACTGTTTTGCGGCCCCTTGTAGTGTAGTTGCTTGGGAGGCTTGAATTGGACATTCTCAGTACTTAACACCTGTGAAGGTGTTTTAGTGAGGGGAGTCCATATTCTTGGCAGAGGTCTGCTAGGATCTCTGCCGCCCTCCCTCTTGTCACCCTCCCCGTGTTTACGAGCATCCTTTTGGGGCTGGGGTGAGCTTGGTTGCGCTTGTTTTTCCGCGGAAGAAAAACTTGTTGGCTGCAACCTGGACCATACAGAGTTCTGTTTGGCCCTCTTCTCTTTGCTGCGCGGTGATTCAGCCTGATGCGCTCTTTCTCTTGCCCTATCTTGGGCAATCTGTTTCTCATTTCTCGCGAAAACTCGCGATGCCTCCATTAACTTGGCCCACGTGGTGGGCATACCATCTTTGCTTACGAGAGCTCGTCGTAACTGATCACTGCGCGCGCCTTGTATAAAGGCCACGCGCAGGAGCTGCTCAGTTATGCCCCCGATTGCCAGGGACTCCTGATTGAAACGAGTGATGTAATCTTCAATCGTTTCATCATTCCTGCGGATGCAGTGCATGATGTCATCAGGATCGCGCGTGTGCCTGCGCTGCTGTACGAAGTGGGCCTGGAACTTTTCTAATAGTTCCTCGAACCCATCAATTTGCCCTGTCGGCAAGCTCTCGAACCATACTCGCGCTGCGCCCGTGAGGCAGCGGGCAAACATATGACACCATGTTGGCATCGTCCAGCTCTCTAGGTTTCCCGTGTTATAGAAACCTTGCAAAAAGTCATCTGGATCTGTCGTGCCATCATATTTCCCCAGACCACTTGGCATCTTGGTCTTGTGCTGGATGGGAGCCTGCGCGATGCGCGCAGTAAACTTTGAGTGTTTTACCAGGATGGCTGGTCTGTAGGGTGTGGTTACGTCCACTTGCCCTCTGACCGGTGGGCTGTATGGCATGTGCAAATCCGGATCTGCTCTGGCTCCTGGCGCCATGTTCACAGGCGCGCGGAGCTGCGAGCCTCCTGCATGAGTATCCCTTGTCTTTCTCATGCTATGCACCTCTTCATCACTGAACTCTGTGTGTGCAGTGTGAACAGAATGCCCTTCTTCCGGCGCGCGCGGCCTTTTTGTGGGCTGCTTCTCATCGCTTGCCTTTGTGTTTGGTCGGCTAGCTTCTTCTGTTTGATCATTTCAGTGTACTTTTCCATCAGACGCCGCTGCTCATTTATGAGCCATTCATTCGGATCGTCTGCTTCATCTTCTGGACCCATTGGTCCCTTCAGCTTCGCGCCGGCCATATTTTGTAACGTGTGATCATCTGGAGGAGTTTCAGTCTGGCCGTGAGGGGTTGTGACGAAGGGACGGTTGCTGGTGGTACGCGTATAATCACGCGGAACCCTCAGAACCTGCTGTCCGTCGTTAACACCCTCACGTTCTATATCCTCCAGAGCTTGATCAACGTTACGAACTCCAGAAACCATGGTGATTGAATTTTTTAGATCTGGATGAGATCTGATTGCCGTTTGTAACAGTGGATGGCGCCAATGAAGAAACGTGGATCTACTCACTGGTAGCAGATCTACTTTCCTCGGGTGTGATTAAACTATTTCACCGATGGTTCTTCTGGATCCGAGTTCTTCCACCTACAAAATGAACAGCGCCGTTACTTACCCCTCAGAAAGGACAGAGGGGTCCTCTTTGGGGTAACCCTCCGGCGTGAGAATCAGTATCTTTTGGAGAAGATAATAATGTTTGTAGGTAAGTCAATCTCAAGAGTATTGCTGAATCGCTGAATACCCTTGATGATGTGACTGTGTGTTTTCCTGTAACTGACTGTGAGTGAATATGATTCAATATGATTGAATGTGATATCACTGCTTGTAACTGTCAATGATTGAGTGTGAATGAATGTGTCATCAAAGTGGAGTTGATGCTGTATTTATAGTGCTAGGGTTTCCACTGGTTGGGCTCAGCCTCGTTGGCCTCCTCCAACCGCACTGCGCCATGTGTCCTCTGGGACACCTGGCGCTTTCTCGTTGGTTGTAATCATGTGGTAGCACATGTGTCATGCTGAGTTGTCGACCTTTCATTTGGCAGCTGTCAACATCAGCATATTCTTACTCCTTAAAAAGATGCCTTCTAGAAGATTGTCTGACGTGCACAATCAAGGTTGCCCTAACCCTGATTTGGATAAGGACGAGGTTGATTATGTGCACGTGTGATATGCGCCATCCTGAGGATGCGCGAAGTCTTCTTTTTATTCTCACGCGCAGATATTTCATGCGCAGGTGTGATATGCACGAGCGTGTGATATGCGCCGCGCGCTGGTGCGCCACGCGCAATTGTGACGCGCGAGCATATGTGATGTGCAAGAGCATGCGATATGCGCCGCGCGCATATGTGATGCGCGAGCATATGATGCCTGAGCATGTTTTGTATGCGCCATGCGCCTGGGTTTTGGCTTTGTGCCTTCATAATGTCTTTATCTTGCGGGTTGACCCGGCTTGCTTGGTGTTGAGGCGGGTACATACCTCTTCACCCACGAAATTTAAGGATTGAAGGAGAATTCTTCATTCTAAAATTAAGCAATATGGTGGCTTTAGATCCCCGTGGGGAAGGGATGCTGAGAGCGACACATAGAATTTAACGGTAGACAATTATATAGATAGTTAGATATATATATATATATATATATATATATATATATATATATATAGAGAGAGAGAGAGAGAGAGAATACCATAAAAGAAGTATTGAGAAGTTTAAGTAACAGTTATGTCCTCGAACATATAGTAAAACTCATTCCCCATTTATCTGTGAAATCTACACACCACGATCCCAACCAGTCAACCACATTTAACAATCTTATGTATATCAGGTTGTTATGTTACAAAATGTTGCAACATTATCTTATTGTCGTAACATAATATTGCTAGGAATTAAGTCGTTATAGGAGTATGTAACTTTAGTGTCTAATATTGTAAGATACAATTCAAATTTATGAACGACTAATAACTACAAATATAAGGTGACTTTTTAACTATAAAAATTGATATGTACTATAATCTGCCATTAAGTACTACCATTCAACACATCTTTCTATGTCCCTCATTATCTATTTAATCATAAACCACAAGTACTGAAATATACTTACTACAATTAATAATAAGGACTTATATGAAATTTGAACCTTGAAAATTGTTTAGCCAAAATTAGAAACTACAAATTCTATATATTCATCGCATGTAATTATAATAAGACTACGCCGTATTAATCTCATAACCACTTTCTTCAGTCTCCTCACTCTCAATGCTAAAAACTAGGGTTTCAAATTACTCATCGATATATTAAACTCTCAAGGTACAGTTGCAATTCCAGTTCATATCAATTAAATCTGCATGCAAATGTATATTTTTTCGGGTAATTTGCAAACCTGTTTCTCATTCGCTTGTTTACGTGTCTAATTTTAACATGTAATTTGTAAATTGATGCACAGATTCATGATCTGTATAACAAAGGTTGCTCGACGCTCTATAGATCGTAAATCGGAGCCAGGTGAGTGCGAATTGTCGTTTTCTAGTCGTGGATTCTGAATTCTGATGATTATTCACGGGTTTAATTGTTTGTGGTATTTTTCCATTGACTCACAGTTGAACGATCTATAAAGGAAGGAATCTTGGAGCTCGATAGATCCGTCATTTCCTGCTAGGTGAGTGATTATGCTATAATTTGTGGTATTTTGCATTGCGGATTTCTGCGTGAATGTGTTTAATCTTTTTTATGTTCCATTGAGAGTCTAAAACTGTCCGCGTTTGTTTGTAATCACTCGATGTTAAATAGGATTGTGTGTTGAGATCTAGGTTTGTTACTGTTGTATTCTGTAGGCCGGTTTTTAATGTTATGAGTAAATGATGAGAAAAATAATTAGTTTTGTGTGAATATGTTTAATCTGTTTTATGTTTCGTTTTTCGTCTAATACTGTGTTTGTTTATAATTGCTTGATGTTTGTTTATAATCGCTCGATGTTTAATTGGGATTGTGTGTTGATATTTAGGTTATCTAGTTACTATGGTATTCAGTAGGTTTTTAATGTTATTAATAAATGATGAGAAAAATGAGTTCAAAAACAAGTTATGACATCCATATGCTGAATTTAGAATTAACTTCTGATACTTGGTTAATTGCAATGTTAAATTTAGTCTATATAATTAACAAAATCAGCTATATAGAAGTCTAGGAGCTGATTATAATCATTAATGTGCAAAAATCTTGCTCGAATCTTACAACGCTGCGGCACATCATACGTAAACTTCTACATATTATTTTCCTATGCGCGTATGGAATCTGTTTATTCTCGTTATAGGAGGTAAAGTCCTTAGCCGTTGAAGTCTGACTCATTGTAACTAATAATGTTAAAAGTTTTAACTGATATAACTGGATTACTTCATTCCTCGTTTAAATTGACATCTTCGGTCATTGTTTATATCTGTACTTATGATTTAGGATCGTTTTGCTAGATATATTGTTCTCAAATATCGCTATTAACATTTGCTTCGACATTTGTTTATGGAAATTGGATACACAGATCTGGTAATCTTTTGGTTTTGAGTTTATTTATTTCTATACAGATAAAAGTGTTTGATTTCTTCACTGCCGAAAATGGACCCCTCAAGAAACAACCCACTGACTAACAACGACTCTTCTTGGGTTGACCAGATTAATGATCCAACTCAAGGACATGGTCGGACAAATTGTAACCGGCGTTGTTCAGGCAACTTTTGACGGTGGTTACTTTATCGCAGTTAAGATTGGTAACTCAAGCATCCCATTAACGGGTGCGGTTTTCAAACCGGGGCACGTTGCCCCAATAACACCTGAAAATGATGTGGCACCGCATGTTGAAGTGATCAAACGGCCTGGAATTCCGATTCCAGCGGACATCCAACCGACGCCACCTAGACCCAACAACGGGTTATCCTCCACTGTCCTACAAGCTGGTTCAAGAGGAACTGTGGTCCCGGTTGTTCTTCAACCGAAGCACTTATCAAACAATATACCCAAACAGTATATCCAGGAACCAACCTGCACCTCATTTGCGGGCCTCACTAAGCAAGCAGGTGCACTCAGTTCAGCCATTGGCAGTTACCCACCAAACGGGTCTATAAGTCAACCATCTTATTTTCCATCTAGCTCTCAGTTTGGTGATATGAATGAGCCTCTTTTTGTTGAACCGTTGCAAACCCGACACCCGGTTCAACATTTCCAACCGTCACCTGTGTTTGGAGGCGTGCCGCATGGTGGGACCGGAAGAATGACAGATCTTTTGAATGTAAGAATATTTATTATTACTTAGTAATTTACTTTCTTTTATATATTTATTATTAACAAGTTTTTGACTTTTGAATATTGAAAATTTTGGTTGAAGGCTGTCCAGCGCGGTGTTGACCAGGTTGCCAATACGAACGTTATAGAAAAGGTCATCAGGCGGGAAATTGATGGAAGTTCGGTGACGATGTATGATCATGTTTCCGTTTTCTGGT